>NC_044323.1:34658890-34961920 GCF_007399415.2 Gopherus evgoodei
TTTAGCAATTGAAGTTATTTTAACACTGTGTTTTCTTTCAACAAAATATGAAGAGTAAGAGTTTTGTTTACGGGGACAGAGTGGTGCAATACATTTTTCCTTTTCCTCTCTAGAAATGCAAGTCAATTAAAATGAGATCTGATTGGCACTCTCTAGTCCCAGTTTGTGCATACTATTGCTAGCTAGAACGTTATACTGCAACCAACATCCCAGCACATCATGTAATATGTGTCTTTGTCTGTGGCTGGTCTATATGGTGAACTCCTTTGGATATGGATCATGCCATATTTGTTTGTAGAGCACCAAGCTTGCTGTTTCGGCTCAAATACTAATATCATAAAACCCATGTGAGCTCGCACAACCAGCAGTCTCTTCTGTACAAAGGCCCAGACCATGAATGGAAGGGATGGTCTTAGTTAGGATGAACAGTAGGGGCTCATTTGTTATACCAATTATATTAGACCAGTAAAAACCAGCAGGATCTTATTAAAGGGGACAAGACAAAGATGCCACGTTTATTATGATAACAATTTGATTTATGACTAATAACTAATATCTTAATTCTTATACACACACACACACACACACACACACACACACACACACATTCACATTATACCTAATACCTGTACACACACATTCACACACACACCCACATTCATCAGGTCTTCTGCAACTGCTGCATAGTTACCAGTCCTGAAGATATCTTAAGTTCATGGCTTGATTTTGTAGCTTGGGTTCGCAGCTTGTGGCGGCTAACTGGCCAGGAAAGCCGGGCACAAGGACAAGCTGGATCTCTGTTGGGCAGGCACTGATGTCCTTCCATGTTGGCAGCAGAATGTTACCCAGAGTCTCTCATCTCACCCTTCTTTTTTATAGGCTTTTAGTTTGGATTCAAAGTCTAAAGGTCTTGCTGTGTCACGCTGCCTCTGGGTTTAGATTGATCACCCATCAATTGCAGGCGTGACTTTCAGCCTTGAACTTGGCTTTGATCTTCCTTCTGTTGATCTGTTGTCCTTTTCTTTTTAGGGTGGATGCTTCTTACTTTGTTTAGGGCTGTTGTCTAGGTCTTCAGCCGTTGGTATTTGAACTTTATCTCATCAGGACAGGCTGGGGCTGGAGGTTGATTCCGTCATTCATACATACCTCCTTCACACATCTAAACTAAACTAATAAGATTACAGCAGGGTTTGCAAAAATGAAGGTTGGAGGAAGCTTTTACAAAATGGAGTGAGTGTTTTAAAATGGGGTTTGAATTACAATATGGAACAGAAGTTACAGTGTAGGCAAGTGTAGTGAATGGTGAACAGAAGTTACATTAATAAAGTGAACAATTAAAAAATTTCATTTATCAGTTCTACACATTCTTGTAAAAGGTGTGTATTAATGTAGTTTTACTCAGATGGGTAGTCTCACACGGACACTTCTGGGGTGGATTTCAGAGGGATTATGTGAAGAAGAAGGTACCACTCAATGTTAGTGACGGTGGCAAATTGGGCCCTGAGGATCCCTCTCAAACTGCCATTGGAGGCACCAGAATGCTTTTCACTCATCTGAGAGAAAGGTGTCTGTCTCTTTCAAAAGGACATCATTTCGGGTTAGATAATAAAATAGCAAAAAGCCCTGAAGTACGGGGCAGCAGTATAACTTTATGTGTAGAACAGTTACTTCTTCTTTGAGTGCTGTCTCTGTGGGTGCTCCTGTCATAAACAGATAGCTAAGGGTTAATGTCTCTTTCACCTGAAGCACCTGACCAGAGGACCAATCAGGAAACCGGATTTTTTCAACTTTGGGTGGAGGGAATTTTGTGTCTGAGGTCTTTTTTTTCTGTCTGCCTGCTTTCTCTGAGCTTTGGAGAAGTAGTTTCTGCTTTCTAATCTTCTGTTTCTAAGTGTAAGGACAAAGAGATCAGATAGTAAGTTATATGGTTTCTTTTCTTTGGTATTTGCATAAATATAAGTGCTGAAGTGCTTTGATTTGTATTCTTTTTGAATAAGGCTGTTTATTCATATTTCTTTTAAGCAATTAACCCTGTATTTTGTCACCTTAATACAGAGAGACCATTTGTATGTATTTTTCTTTCTTCTTTATATAAAGCTTTCTTTTAAGACCTGGTGGAGTTTTTCTTTACTTCAGGGAAATTGAGTCTGCACTCACCAGGGAATTGGTGGGAGGAAGAAATCAGGGGAAGATCTGTGTGTGTTGGATTTGCTAGCCTGATTTTACATTCCCTCCAAGTTACCAGCTTGGACCTGGTATTGCTGCCACCAGCTAGGAATTATACAGTGCCTAGCTCACTGTGGTCTCCCCAAAACCTTCCCTGGGGGACCCCCAGACTCAGATGCCTTGAGTCTTACAACAAAGGGAAATAACCCCCTCCCCTTGTTTCCTTGTTATTTCCTCCCAGGCTCCCCTCCCTGGACGACCCTAGGAGATTCCCTGCTTCCAGTCCTGGAAACACAAGTACCGAGAGATGTAATCTCTCTTCCCCCTCACCCAGAGGGTATGCAAAGTCAGGCTTAGTAAATCTAACACAAAGAGATTTTCCCCCTGACTTCTTCCTCCCACCAATTCCCTGGTGAGCTGCAGACTCAAGTCCCTGGAGTCCCCACTAAAGAAAAACTCCAACAGGTCTTAAAAAGAAAGCTTTATATAAAAAGAATGAAAAAAGGACATAAAAGGATCTCTGTATCAAGGTGACAATATACAGGGTCAATTGCTTAAAAGAAAAATGAATAAACAGCCTTATTCCAAAAGAATACAATTTAACACATTTCAGCAACTACACCCATGTAAATACAAAAAAAACTAATATAAACCTATTGTCTTACTATCCTTGTACTTACAACTTGGAAACAGAAGATAGAAAAATCACTCTCAGAGCCGAGAGGGTCAGACCCAAGACAAAGAACTCACACCCAAAACTTCCCTCCACCCAGATTTGAAAAAGTCTTGTTTCCTGATTGGTCCTCTGGTCAGGTGTTTGGCTCCCTGTGTTAATCCTTTACAGGTAAAATAACATTAACTCTTAGCTATCTGTTTATGACATTCACACACACACATTGTTATATTTTAAGCTGGTGGGGACTAGATGGATTGTTCAGGGAACTGGTAAAGAGACACAGAGCCTTTTGGCTCGAAGCTACCCGTCTGCATCCACCCCAGTGGCTTAAGTTAAATAAGTTGGTTGTCTGAGTCCAATTCAAAATCAATACAGCACACAAAAATCATTGTCACTCATGAGTAATTCATAGGACTACTTGTGTGAGTAAGAGATTATTCAGATACCATGGAGATGGGTGTGGTATAAGAACTTCAGTAGAATTGAGTAGTTCTCCCTGTGAATAATGGTGGCAGAGTCAGGTCTGTAGTCAGCACCATAGTTGGCAGTTTTGGTAAATTGACAAAAATAGAGATGTTGTGGAGAATGAACTGTCCTCACACTTCTAGAAGTGATTCCTACAGAATTTGGGCCAGGGGTAGTGTGGGGAAACTTGCAATACCATTGCTCATTCCACACATGTTCTGTGAACAAAGAACTTAAGGCTGGAGTGCATGCCTTTACAATCACACTTTCCTATACAAAGAAAATAAAAACTGAGGTCTTTTCTATGCTGTGTTTTTCTGCACCCGTGTAGCTACACTGATATTGCTCCACTGGTGGATGTTGCTCACTGATGTAAAAGAGATTTTCAAGGCACTAGAAATCAGGCCTGGAGTTCATTTGTGTTAAAATCTGCCTATTAAAATAGTTTAAAAACTTTCTATGTAGATACTATGATGTAGATTTGCAGTTAGTATTGTAGCTGCTGTAGTAGTTACTATAGTGCAGGGGTCGGCAGCCTTTCAGAAGTGGTGTGCCGAGTCTTCATTTATTAACTCTAATTTAAGGTTTCACATGCCGATAATACATTTTAACGTTTTTAGAAGGTCTCTCTCTATAATTCTATAAACTATTGTTCTATGTAAAGTAAACAAGTTTTTTTAAATGTTTAAGAAGCTTCATTTAAAATTATATTAAAATGCAGATCTTAACCAGGTGCACGCACCCCCTGGGGCAGGGCCAGTGCAAGGATATTTTGTGCCCTAGGTGAAACTTCCTCTTTACCCTCCCCACCTGCACACCGGTTCATTGAGGGGCAAATCCCAACGAGCCTTTATAGACCCCAGGGGCCAGCCGTGCCCAGGGGCTGCTCCCCAGACCAGGTTCCCCCCTCCCACTCCCTGAACTTCTCTGGAGGGTGCACAGCCCCTCCACGATCCCTCCCTTCCCCACCCCACCCAGGTGGCCCCCGCCCCGAGTCCACTTACTGGCTTTGCCAGGCTTGAGCCGCTGCAGCAGCTTAGCAGGGAGGAGCCACCTTCGGGAGGCACCAGAGAGCCAGAGCATCCTGCTTGCGGCAGCAGCAAGCCCCATCCATGGAGGAGCTGGTGCGGTGCAGGGGGGCAGCAGCCCTGCAAAGGCCATGGTGCCACTAGCAGGGAGCAGCTGTGCCCCCCCACCCCTCCTGTCCAGGCTGCGGCCTGGCACCCCCCGGGAGCTCCTACAGGCTGGAGTGGATGTATGCGGGTGCCAGCCCCCATGCGCCCCCCGCTCCCCCTTGCCTAGGGTTACCATATTTCAACAATCAAAAAAAGGGGAGAGCCCTCCCTCCATCCCCTGCATTTTGACACCATCATAGGACCTAATCACATCAGCCATACCATCAGGGGCTCGTTCACCTGCACATCTACCAGCGTGATATATGCCATCATGTGCCAGCAATGCCCCTCTGCCATGTACATTGGCCAAACTAGACAGTCTCTACACAAAAGAATAAATGGACACAAATCTGACATCAGGAATCATAACATTCAAAAACCAGTGGGAGAAAACTTCAACCTCTCTAACCACTCAGTGACAGACTTGAAGGTGGCAATATTGCAACAAAAAAACTTCCAAAACGGAGTCCAAAGAGAGACTGCTGAACTTGAATGAATACACAAATTAGACACAATTAACTCAGGCTTAAACAGAGACTGGGAATGGTTGGGTCATACACTAATTGAATCTATTTCCCTACGTTAAGTTCTCCTCACATCTTCTATGGGTCATTGTAATTATCACTTCATAAGTTTTTTTTCTGCTGCTGCTGATAGCTCATCTCAATTGATTAGACTCTTCCTGTTGGTATGCATACTTCCACCTTTTCATGTTCTTTGTAGTCTGTGTGTTCCATTCTATGCATCCGAAGAAGTGAGCTGTAGCTCACGAAAGCTCATGCTGAAATAAATTTGTTAGTCTCTAAGGTGCAACAAGTACTCCTGTTAGTATTTGGATAGTTAGAAATCTTTCCCTCTGGGTTTAGACTGAATAATATAAACACCTTTCTTGGCATTCTAGATATATTATCAGGAGGAGCAGATATTGTGTGGTTGGGAGGTACAATTATCTCTTCTGTGGGACCCCCTAGATCAGAGCAGAAAGAAGGTTATGTAGGGCAAAAACACGCAATTAAGGAGACCCTTGTTTGCTTAGGAAGGTGGGGAAAAGATGGATCAAGAGAACACATCAATGCTGAATGATTTTGGAAGTGGAGAGAGTTTGTGTTCTCCCCTTTAAACAAAAGTAAAACCAAAGGCCTCAAGACTTTCATTAGAATTATGAGCCCTATTGACCCACTATCACAAAGAACCCCACAAAATGGGACCTGAGTAACATCTCCCTGCCAGAGATTATTACACAAATATAGTGCAGCTGGGGGGCAGGAGGTTTGTTTCCAGGAGCCATGAGTAATTGGTAGGGAAAGGGAGTTGGGGTAGTTACTGTTTCCGGATTAAATCACTTGCTCTTGAATGCTGGACAGGAGGTTTTGGAATCGCTCCAGACTTGGGATGGGGAAGAGAGTGTTAGGTTAATTGTTATTATGGTAGGAATTTGTAAGTAGCAAGGGGTGAAGGAGGATTTAAAAGGGCCCTGGCCCTACTACTGCGTCTGCTCAGTACGCAGATAGCGGCTTTAAAGGGAACTTGTGCGTTTTCGGGGAGCTGGTTCCCTGGGTTATGAATCCAGGATAGGTGGCCAATGGCTCGGGATCGGAGGGGCACTTGGAGTTGGTCAGTTACTGCGTTTTTAATGTTAGCCCAGAGCAGGCAGATCTCGGAGAAGGCGCCTGGAAATTCGGGGGAGAAGGGCGCCAGCCCAAGCGGATAACAGCAAGTTGGTGCGGCAGGAAGGGGACAGGAGTACGCGGCTACGCTGGTTTCTGCTACCAACCCTGAGCGTGAACAGTTTTCCGCGGCAGGAAGGGGACAGGAGTACGCGGCTACGCTGGTTTCTGCTACCAACCCTGAGCGTGAACAGTTTTCCACGGCGCCCTCTGTTGGCTCGCCCAAGCCAGGCATGGAGGGGAGGGTGGAGCGGGTCAGGGTGGCATTTTCTGACACTATCAGGGCCCCGTGTGTTGTTCCTCCGGGCTGAACGTGGAGCTCCGCACCCGTCGGAGCCGGGGACCGGACTGTAGCGATTTTGCGCGGGAGTAGGAGACTGGCCCCTTCTGCTTCAGCCCGGGTGCGAGAACTCTGCTGCGAGCAGCGGGTGTCGGCTTTTGGGGGCAGGTCCCGCTCTCCCGTTAGCCAATGAGGAGCTGGAGTTGTGGGGGTCACAACGTGTCCTGTGACTTGTTATCCGCGCCGGGCAAGCGCGGGTGTATGGGGGGTGGGGTCACACCTTGCCGCTCTAGAGGGGGAGTCTGTGGGGTGTGTCGGTGGCCGCAGGGGAGCCCCCTGGCCCCGAGGCGGCGCTTGTGAATTTCAAGAAGCAACTGTAGTAAAAATATACACAAGAGTTGGAAAATGCCTCCCCCCCCCCCGGCAGCCCGGGAACGCAGCGCCCAGCTGGCGCCGATCTGGGTGCAGCTGGCACCACGGGCTCGATTGCCCCCGGCACCGCAGTGGGGGATTGAGTGCGAACTTGGCTTTCATTTGCCAGAAGGCACAGACCCGTCTCCAGCTCCTGCTAGGGACTGTGCGTTAAATTTCACTGCGTGCGCGGGAAGCTCGGGGCAGGAGCTGTCGGGTTGGAGGAACGGAGGTGTCTGTGGCTTTGATCAGGAATAGCTGCAGCTAATGCAGAGAATCGTGGGGGCGTTTGATGCAAACTCCCACTACATCACAACCTAGACTTTGCCAGCTTCTCCCGCTGTAATACGCGGGGTCCCCCCCACCCCCCGCCTTGGGGCAGCAGAGGGGTTGTCTGGGACCCTGTAATTCTGCAGACAACCTGCAGCTGGCCTGGCGGCCCCCGTCTCCACCCTGGGTGCAGGAACGGGAAGCTCCCTGCAGTTGCCTTTGCCAAGACGTTTTTTCCTTCTCGCCGAAGTTGCTCAAAGTTGGCCGAGCCGAGGTAGCAAAGTCACCCAAAGCGCTGCGCCGGGCGGACTCCTGCCCCCGCCGTGCCTGGGAGGAGAGGTTGGTGGCCAGCGGGATTTCTTTCCACACCCTGGGTCACGTACCCACCCCCTGCAGGGGCACGGCCGATTGTGTGTAGTGGAGGCGGTGGGCGCTTCCCGCTCCCCCCGTGTCTGGGGCTCCGGAGAGGAGGCGGAGGAGGAAGAGGAAGATGACGAGCCAGTGCAATTAGCCTAACAAGGGACGGGTGGCGGCAGCGGCGGCTTTACCCCCGCACTGACACATCTCCCCTCTCTCCCTCGCCAGCCATGAAGGTGGAAGCCGGGGAGTTCAGCTGAAGTCCAGGGGGATCGTCCTGCCCTGCCCCATGGCAGCTCCGTGAAGCCTGCCCCCAGCCCCGGCACGGGGCCGGCTCGGGTTGCTGCTGGGCGTTGGGCGGGCAAGCGTGTGTTTTCCAATGAGGGCTCCAGAGGATTTGCTCCTCCTTTGTAACCGGGAATGAAATAATGGCGACCCGATGGGCAGCGGGGCCGCCCGGGGCAGATGGAGGCACCGAGCCGCCCGCAGGCAGCAGCAGCCAGGTAGGAAAAGCGGGGTGGGTGGGTGTGTGTGGACTGGGGCTGGGTACGCCGCGCTAGGCCGGCTGGCGCCGAGCACCGGGAATGGCTTAGCTGGAGCTGGTTTAATGGCCGCCCCCTCCCTCCTTCCTGTCCGCCCGCCCGCCTCAGAGTGGGACGCTGGGAGCCGGGATCTGTCGGGAGGCGCCGCTGCTCCTCTAGGGGGATCGTCGCCAAGTTAAAGCGGCTCCTTCCCCCCCAAACACGCACTCGTGTGGTGGGGGCAGCGGGCCTCTCCCCCAGCTTTCGGGTGTTGTCGGTGTGAGGGGCAGCCTGGCCTGCCTGACCCCCATTACTCCCGCCCTCCCCCAGGATGTCAGTGGCTGGGGCAGCCTGGCCTGCCAGCCTCTTTCGAGTGCCACTGGTGAATGGATCCCCCTCTCCTTATGCAGGCGAACTCCAGCACCTTGCAGTGAGACATGTCTGTGGGCACAGCCTTTAACTCCACGATATGCTGGTAGCCGGGTCCCTGAAGCCCCGCGAACCTGCTGCCCCAGGCTCTGGTTTAAATATCTGTGTGGGAGTATTTATATGTCCTGTGTTGGTGGTGGAGCGTTCCTGTGTGTATTAAATGCCTTGTGGTAGCACTGCCTGTTCAGAGTGGTAGTCCTGGCTTGAAGGGCCCCCACCTCAAACCCTTCATTCTACACTCTGTATTATAGCATTCACTGCCCCCAGTGCTTCATAATTAATCAGTGCTGGACATCAAGAATGACTTTATTCAGATCTTGTATATGGCTTCAGCTGAACTCTTAATTCAAAAGTTCAATAAGAAAATCAACATACTGTCACTATCTATTATACCAAGTCTGCAGCCTGCACAAATTCTATTCTCTTTCCCCTGGCTGTCTTTGATATTAAGGAGGAACCACCCATACTTTTTGAACGTCATCAATAAGAAGAATGCTTTGTTTCATTGAGTTCACCTTAAGTGTTTTTATTTAAAAAAACAACAACCAAACTTTACAACTGTTTCTAGTCTGCCACTGGCCTTGACTCATTCTAGTGCCTTGATGTAACAGCAGCACACATGGTATTGTAAGATCATCCCAGTGTTGAGACCCCGGTAATATTTTAGTACAACAGGTTGAGGTGGAGGCAGTGTTAGTTTTAATGCAGTATATGTTTGCTTTTGTTTTGTTAGTTTAAAACCTTAGTGGAAAAACTGTGACTATTGTGCTGGGAGTGACAGTGTTAATGTCACTTACTTTTTTTTTTTTTAAAGTTATCTGCATGACTGAAAGCTTGAGAATTCTTGGAAAATGCATCACATAACTTAACTTTGCTGGAACATTATGGGAAGAGAAGAAACTGCACTTTTTAATGCACAAATGAAACTGCTTAGTAATTCAGCTCATACTGAATCTATTGGATCTTTGGCACTAAGGTTTACATATAATCCACCTATCATTAGCATGAAAAACCATAATGAGTCCTTTGGAGTTTAGTCCATGTTAAGGACTCTTGGTGACTGTTTAATATGTAAACTGTTACCAAATGAACTAATTGTTATGGTTTTGAATTAAATTATATGTGAAGCTAGTTAATCCTCTGATTATAGGCATGATAGTCATAATAGCCACCTTTTACAGGCAAATTATCTGTTGAAAATAAGCATTTGTAGTGGAGATTCTCAGCTACAGCAGTTGATACAGCAGTAGTATGACCATGGATAGCATATGTGATGGCTGAACAGATCCATCAAGACTTTTCAAGTTTTCAGTTAATCCCATTTACATGCTGCTAGATATTCTAGAAGTAGGAGTTTTTTTGCTAGGCTGTAACTTTACAAAATATAACTTTGACCTAAAGGTTGCCACAAAAGTGATTAGTGGTTCTAGTTTGGGACTTCCTCCCTTATATGATTGGTTGAATTAGGGTTATGTGTACAGCATTTATTAAGTATAAATGGGCTTTAGCTCTTTAAAGTGTGAATTACCATTTGATTTGCCAGGCTGATAATTTGCATTGGGATATTAAGGAAACAATTTAATGAAACCTTTTATTACAGACATTAAGATGTATTTTAGGTTTGCAGAAATATAGATTGCAGCTAATAGTAGTTCTTACTCACAGTGTGGTCATCTTGACACAAGACATGACAGTCACATGGACTAGATGGTGACAAATACTGTGCAATTTCTCTTCACCTCTCAGTATTACACACGTACATTTAATAGTTGGCTGCAAATTGATTTACATGCAGATGATGATACTATGCTTGAGGACTTCACATATTGACCTGTACTTACTGTAGGGAGAGGAGTTGAGCTTGAGTTGCAATAAATATTACAAGGATGTAATTCCTAGCTAGCTGTTAATACAGTTCCAAACCCTCTTTGACCATCAAGTCTTGCTTTCAAGTCTTTGGCCTCACCCTCTGTAAGCAGGGTAATAAGACTTGATTGTTATGGCAAGAGAAGAAATATCTGATGAGAGAGGGTATGCCCTGTGTCTGTGTCCATGCACACAGAAGTGGGAGAATGAGGACACGCATCTTGGCTGTTTCAGCAGGTACATACTGTATCAGTAGTCTCCTGCTTTGTTGGTAGTGGGGTGTGCCACTTGTTCTGCCACAATTCCTATTAATTTTTAATTCATATTTTTCTCCTGTTCTTTAACTGTTTTTCTTCTTGTCTTGGTTTCTAGCTGTGTGTTGGCATTTTCCTGTTTGCTCTTGCTTCCCCCCTTGCTGAAATGACTGTTGTGAGAGCAGAGATCGGAAACTTGGGTTTAGACTTCTGTCTGAATCCAAGGGAGCTGCGCCTATGGAGTTGGGTTTAGACTTCTGCCTACATTCAAGGGAGCTGCACCTACTGGAAGCTGGCAGAGAAGGGAAGCAGCTTTCAGTGAAAGGGCAGCCTGCCACTCTTCTCGAAATTGTAGAAACAGAATTGCAAACTGGGGCAGTTGTCACTGAGTTTTCTCTATCACCACTGATCCTTATTTTAAGGGCCTCTCCACCCCACTGCAGCCCCATGTAGGGGAACCCAGCATGTTAAAAATGGAACTGGTATGGTACACTAGAACCTCAGTGTTATGAACACCTTGGGAATGGAGGTTGTTCATATCTCTGAAATGTTTGTAAGTCTGTACAAAATGTTATGTTCTTCCAAAAGTTTACAATTGAACATTGACTTAATACAGCTTTGAAACTTTACTATGCGGAGGAAAAATGCTGCTTTTAACTATTTTAATTTAAATGAAACATGCACAGAAACAATTTCCTTATCTTGTCAAATCTTTTTTAAACTTTCCCTCTATTTATTTTTAGCGTTTAACACAGTATACAGTATTTGCTTTTTTTTGGTCTCTACTGCCTCATTGTGTACTTCTGGTTCCAAATGAGGTGTGTTTTTCACTAGTATGTTAGTAACACTGAGGTTCTACTGTATTATAAAATGTCCAGCTTTCTGAACAGTTGACCAATAATCCACACTGGAGTTACCATCTTGGATTTCCTATGAGAAGAAAGCATCCAGACCACCACTTGCATAGCTTTAAAAGCTTCGCTTTTATTTTAAATAACATTACTGCTTATATATCAAATGTACTACAGGTGTGTGCTGTAATAATTTTACTATATAGAAGTAAAAGGCAAAGATGCTATTTGCACCTCAAACTCAGTTTTGGAGAACAAACTTGTACTCCATTAGCTTCATTGCTTAAGTAAAAGCTATTAAGCACAGCTCTGAACTCCAAGGGATATTATCACAGGCCTACCTCTTTTTTTTTTTTTTTTTTTTTTTTTAAATCCACTACCTTTCCCCTTATGACAGCTAAAGATTTGATATGCTGGAGATATAGAGAAGTAATGTATTACTTAGTTATGTTACTTGGATTTTAGTGCAAACATTATTTCTAAAGATAAGAAGTCTCAAAAAGATAAGTTTCTGTTCAGTTTAACTACCGGTTAAATTATTAGGAACAGCTATCTTAGAAAACTTTGAAAGTTTTCTAAATGGGGAATAAATGCTCGAATAGGGCTAGGTATCTAGAGGGTTTCTGTCTGTGAAGTCTGAAGTACAGTGGTAAATTAACAGCTAATCTAAGTGTCAAGTCACAAAATACTATATAGGTTTAAGCAGCAAAGAGTCCTGTGGCACCTTATTGCAGCATGAGCTTTCGTGGGTGAATACTATGAAAGCTCATGCTCCAATATGTCTGTTAGTCTATACGGTGTCACAGGACTCTTAGTGTGGATCTGTAAAAGCAGCGAACACGGCTACCCCTCTGATACTTGTATAGGTTTAGTAAGCTAAGGACTGTGTATTTGCATCATATTTAAAACTTTATGGACGTTTGAAAGCCACCACTTTTTCAGGACATCAGTGAATCTGGGACTGTAAAGCTTAGCTATTGTGTAGTGCATGTGTATATTTAAAAAAAAATAGATTCATAACAAGTTTATGAATGCATGGACAGAACTTTCTTTTAGGATTAGTACTCCTTTCAGTAAGCATGTGTAATTTGTGGTGATATGGAGTTATGCACATGTTTCAATCAGAGAATAAGTATGTATAATATAAATTCCAAGATTACCAGAAAGGGTGGTGGCCAGCTTTCAAAATGGCTGGGTCAAGTTTTGCTCTGTCATGCTAGAATGATGTGGATTTCACGGGAGTTATTTTTGACCTACACTGGGGGAAAATAGAGCAGAAGTTAGAACTCTTTGGGAGAAAACATTACCTGTTTGGAAATCTAAACAATTTCTATTTTGGCACTATGTTGGGGTAATATAGATGAGGTATAGGCAGAGCCTTCTAATGCAGCTATGGATAACGGGTTAGGCAATCCCCACCTTCACCAAGCCTACTAGTTGATGTCTGTCCTTAAGGATTTTGAACGCTATGCCATGCAAGGGACCGAGTCCTGCAAAGTACTTAGCACTTTTGTAGGAGGCACTTAGTGACCTTGCAGAGTGGATCCTAACATCTCTGAATACAAAATAACTTGTGTGCTTTTTCTAATGTATGCTGAGCACAGATAATACACCTGTACACACTGTAGCAGGAACTGTCTAAATAGTTACTGTTTTTTTTATTTTTATAAACTGGTTTGGTGCAAACAAAGTTCGAGGCCCAGTCTGGACAGGGTTTGTGTTCACTTTTGTAAATCTATTATTTAGTCTAAAATGTACCAATTAATGTTAAAATGACATTTCACTTCCATTGCTGCCCCCATAACATTTTTTTTTGTCTTTCTGAAAGATGATTGAGGTGGTTATGGGGAAAACTTGTTCTGCTGACATGGTTTATATATTTCAGGATTATGCTTTTTTGAATGTGGCATACTCTTTAAAATATGTAAAACATCCTCAGTGGTTGGACACTTTAATTTAGTGGTAACAGAAATGGCTTAGAAAATGTGGGACAGCTTTTACTTTTTCAAGGAACTGTCAAATGATCACAAGCAATAGTGCTGTGATGCTGGTGCCATTCAATAGAAATGCATGTAACGTGTAGACTCTTCAGGCAAAAGGTTTTAATCACTTTTTTTTTTTTTTTCCTTTTATGTCTGTAGTTCAGCTCTCTGACTAACCATTTGGACAATACAACCTGGTTCTCCACTGCTGGTTTTCTTTTTCCCAATGATAAGAGCTGGAAGGGGGCAGAAAAGATAAGCCTGTTTAATAGATATTGTTCAGTGACTTTTTTTTTCCCTACAGTTATATCTATTTTATATAGGATAGAAATAGAATTCATTTTTTAGGGAACTGTTGAATAAAAATGGATTTAAGGTGTCATTGTTCTGAACAGAGTAATAGCAAGACTTATTAATGTGAGCTACTAGCTATGCAGTATACTTCCACGAAGGGGTTTTAAGTCCATATTTTGAGCTTGGTTCTTGCTTTGGTGGCAGTGTGCTAATTACCTTGTACAGGTAGTGGCCCTCATTTATTTGGCTAGATTTCTCAAACTTTTGTATTGGTGACCCCTTTGACATAGCAAGCCTGAGTGTGGATCCCCCCTCCCCCTGCAATTAAAACACTTTTTTTGTTTGTATATTTAACACTATTATAAATGCTGGAAGCAGAGCGGGGTTTGGGGTGGAGGCTGAAAGCTTGCGACCCCCCTATGTAATAACTTCATGACCCCCTGAGGGGTTCAGACCCCCAGTTTGAGAATTGCTGTGCTAGATTGAATGGTACATTGGGATAATTGTCTTAATCGGGTTGTTTATAAAAACAAATATATATTTACATACTTCCCTCCTCCATGCTCTTTTCACAGGTCACTTCTTAAAATGTATATGTTTGTGTGAGTTTGTTCAGCACCCAGTACAATTGGCTGTGATCCTGGTTGGGGCCAGTGGGTTTTACTGCGAAGTAAGCATTAAACAAGACTTGGCTTTTAATGTGAATATAGCCAGTGTATCATATGTACATGAATATGTCTAAACAGAAAATCCTTTTTTCACTCCCAGTTCCATGCTGATATAAATATTTAATGAATATATACAAAACCCGTAAAACCTCATCAAAATGCATCCGTTTTGTCAGAGACAAGGTGCTGTTTGGTTACATTAGCTTTGAGGATTCTAGCCATTATGTCAATGATATATGCTTTGCATTGTGACTTCATCTTCTTAAGATCAGAAAGTTATTTAGTTTTATTTTTGCATTGTAAGATGCAACATTAATGCTCTCTCCTAAAGTAAGATGTTTAGAAAGTTACTCTTATATTTTCTTAGTAGCAGTGCTGCATATATGTTAAGCATTCCTTTTTAGATCTGTGTTCCCCGTCCCCTCCCCCTCCCCGGTCCTTCAGTTCCTTAGTTTTTGGTAGAGGAACTGTACAAATAGTGCCACTGCTTCTTTCTGGGTTAGTCAGTGGGATATAAATGAATTGCTTTCAGCTGAAAGCAAACTGTTTTTGCCTTATATTGTCTGGCTTCAGTTATAACAGCTTGTGTACTGTGAGCTCTCTTATACAAACTACATTACCCAAAGCATTGTGGGCTGTCACTAGACTGAATGGGCATTGTAGTTTGGGGAGCCTGGTATGGATCACGCTGTTAGTAAATACTTTGTGCTAGACATGGTTCAATGTCAACACCCTTCTTTAATTCTGAAAAATGCGAACAGCTGTTTAGGTTTTGAATGTTGCTTGCAGTCATGAGTTTACACCCTTGGGAGGATAGGTAGTGGACTTATTTTTGTTTCCAATTTCTTTATTCCCTTTTGCCAGCTGCTACTGCTTCAGTGAGGGTGAATGAGGTGTCTCCTCTGAGGCCAGAACTAATTATGGATAGTCTGTTTGCTTTTATGTATGTCATTTGCATAATGTGTTGGGGGATACTGTATGGTTTGCACAAAGCGCTAGAAAATGTACTGCAGGGAATAATCCTGTACTAGCACCTGGGGGTGGACTATATATGGTCTCATCTTTCTCATTTGTTTTTGTATCTGTGAGATCTTGCTCTTAAAAACCAAATAGAACTCATTAAATCCTATCAGAGGGACACTCTTCATCGCAACTGTTTAACAGAAACAATCTGCCCAAATGAAATGAAAGGAGAGCCTTGACCATGCTTGTAAATTAGTCTTACATTTGTCCTTTCCTCACTTGTATTCATTGAATGAAATGGTAATATAAACCAGTGATTACTGGAAGGAAAAACTTGCATATATTCATTCACACTTTAATGGACTAAACTTCAATATTTTTTAACAATTGTCTTTTTTTTTTTTTTTTTTTATCTAGCCAGATCCTCTAAAGATAATGGAGAAGTGGTACAAGCTACCCAAAAAAGCACCACACAAGTGTAAGGATTTCCTTGGGTGGAGGAGATATTGGTTTAGTCGGGTCGTAGGGATAAGTGTGAGTGTCTATCTGGGGTTCCGTGATCCCTGCTTTTCAGAAGAGCCATTGGCCGCCAGTGTAAATGAGAGCCAATAATTACTAACTTTTACCCTGGGGGCTAGTCCAAGGTCCCTGAGCACAACTCTGTGATTGGGGGAGTGCAAAAGTAATTTAAGCCACCTTGTGGTCTCTTAACACACCCAATGTTATGCAGATTGCTTCTTGGCCACAGCAGAGGATCTGGGTTAGTTTATTATATAATAAATGCACATGGTGAATAAAAGAGAAACCTATTTTTCTTCAAGTATTTCCATCTATAGGAATGTCATGTGTTTGTCATGTTACTTGTTCTCTGGTTGCTGGGTTTCTCAAATCAATCAAATCAAAATCTTGGATTTTTTTGAGGGATTCACACTTTTCTGTTTCTTGACTACTGGTTGTATTTAAATCTGTAATTTCTGTGAAACCTTATTCAGATGAAATAAAAGTGGGTTCTGCTTTTTTATATTAAGAATCAGGAAAGGATGTGAGAATGGGAGTGGATTTTTTTTGTTAGGTCACCACCTTGGAAGGGCTGCTTCGGAATAGTTGGGGCATAGAAGCTGTGTATATTCAAATAGCTTAAATGGTCCATGAGCTTTACTGAAGAAAGAGTAAAGTGGTGTGTGTGTGTGTGTGTATGTATATATATAATATAGCTTTGAAATTTTCTCTGTTTAAAGGAACATAGTCAAATACATGTAGTGAATTTATTTCCTATTTTGAGAACCAACATTTGGCAACATGGCAGAATCTCTCTTTATATTGGAGCAGGCCTCTTTGGTGCCACCTATGCAGATCTGGGAACTGACTTGAATGTTTAAATTCAGAGTAAACATTCTTGCAGCTAAACTGGTTTCTGATCTGGTCTGGCTGATCAGCATGGATTGGTTCAAACCTTCTTAGAACATTGTTTTTAAACCGTGTGGTAGCCTAGATAAAGGCTTAGGCTAAATATTTTGAAACTATTTCTAATGAGCTCTGTACATACCCATGCTGTTTGCCAAACTGTTAAATTCCATCTACAATAATCATTCATTTTTATTAGTACATGGAAACCTCCAACTTGTTGAAATGTGGTTCTCTTGCATAGTAGGTGGGTCCAAGCTATGCTATAACCATGTGCCTGAAGGCACTGTGTTTTAACTTTTGTCTTGGGACTCAAGACATGACTGGTTGGTTGGTAACTTAATTAGGACCTTAGATAAGTTTTGTCTGAAACCAAGTTGAATTAAGGAAATGTGTTTAAACATTCTGTCCAATGTAGATTGACCTGTTTGGAACCTGGGTGTGTCTTAATCTTTCTGTGATTCAAAGGGCTAGAGTTCATTGTATGCCTAAAGGGGGTGCAACACTGTGGCCACCAGGGACTTCTCCTTTGCACAGAAAAAGTTGTAAAATCTTTTCTGAATTTGGGGTGAGGAAGGGACAATCAGATTTGCAGATATTCACTTGCTTTTACCCTCATCTTTTTGGCACTGATTAAGGCTCATTTGGAGGAATTCACCTTTTGATAGGGATCTTCTGGTGAAAAGCAGTCTTGTCACATTACTTCCTTTCTCTTTCCCAGTGGCTACTGTTCATTCTGTCTCCCTTTAATCCCTTTCCTGGTAAATAGGGACCTATTATGATTCCAGTGACAAGTACTTCCATTGTGCGGCCACACAGGCTTTTCATCCTTCAACCCAGTCTTGCAAAATTCTGTTTGCTCACTCTTGCATCCATTTATTTTTGTTTGTTTCATCATCACATCATGGTAGAGGGCAGATAAGTAAACTTTGTGCCTGCGTTGGTCAATTTTTATGGCAAATTTATTAGCCTTTCACTCTGTTCCACATATTCAAGACTTTCCCTTACTGATCATTGAATAGGGTCTGGGCATTTACTGTGTATTTTCACTTGTTCATGTGGTCTTTCAGAGGCTGCTGAAGGGAGAAGATGTATAATACAGGTCAACTAGTGAAGTAGTGGGCTATAGCAACTGACTTATAGGTAGTTTTCATGTGTGTGGCTTTTTTAATTAATATCAACTGCACTCAATTTTTGTCAATTATATTGTAATTAAAAGCTCAAAGTACATTTTATACAGAATATGAAAGTGTATCCCGCTATATAGCATAATTAAGTGAATTAGGCCTTGTCTGCACTATACATTAGGCTGACACAAACTGCCTTATGTTGACTTAACTGTGGAGGTATACACACTGCAGTGCCTCTCCCACCAATTTTAACTCACCTGCTACTCTGACATAGTAAAACACCTCCAAGAGGCGTAGTGTTTATGGCAATGTAGTTAGAGCGACATAGTGTTGGCATTGACACTGCGTTTCTTATGTCTCCCTAAGTGGCCTCCAGGAGGTGTCCACAATGACTATTGTGACTGCTCTGGTCACCAGTTTGAGCTCCATTGCCCTACAGCCAGATACACAGGCATGTGCCCCTCCGCCTTTAAAGCCCTGGGAATTTTTGAAATTCCTCTTCCAGTTTGCTCATTGTGGAGAGCTTATATTGCATCTGTCTAGCTAATTATGCTGGCTCCCCACAGCAAATGCACTCTTGCCTGGAATACACCGCAGTTGTTGGATCTGCTGGGTCTGTGCGGGGAGGAGGCTGTGCAGGCACAACTCTGCTTCATCTGCAAGAACTGATTGCTTGTGACGTGGGGCAAAAGGGCAGTGCCATGCCAAGATAAAGGAACTGAGGCAGGTGTACCAGAAGGCAAAGGAGGCCAATCGTCAGTCTGGTGTGTTGCCAAAAATATGCTGCTCCTACAAGGAGCTGCATGCCATCCTCGGTGGTGATCCCCTGTCCACTGCCAAGAGCCCATGGATACCTCAGTAGGGCTGGAGATAGTGGCAGGTGGAGTGAATTCCGAGGACACCGTGGTGGACGAGGAAGGGGAGTTGAAGGATGGGGGACAGGCGACAGGGATGTGTGGCGGCGTGGCAAACCAGGAGCTCTACTTAAGTCCTGAAGGATCTAGCCAGTTGTGCTGTGGCACACCTGATGCAGAAGAGGGGAGCTCTGGTAAGTACTCATTGAGTTTTGATTCTGCAGGGAGACATGAGCTAGATCTATGGATAGAAGAGGGATTGAAATAACCAACACAGGCACTGTTTGTATCTTCTTCTCATTCCCCTAAGCAGTTGGGTAGAGGAGGCCCTATGGAAAAGTCTGATGCATGTTAGGATGCCCTGGGAGTTCTCCATAGAAATCTCTAGGAAACTTTCCTGGAGCTACTCTCCAATCCTCTGCACTGGTTTCTTGGGAGAGCAGCCTTGTTTCTTCCCCCTCTGTTGGAAACTTTGCTGTACCAGTTGGCAGTTATTTCTGCTAGTAACAAAGCAGCACACAGTGAGCAGCATATGGACCCGGTCTGCAGCCATGCACAAGCAGGAACTGCACCGTTGGTTACCCACAGGAGCAAGATATCCGCTGCTAACACCATCACCTGGGGAAAACAGTGCCAGTATTCAGAATAGTGGCCCTAGGCACTTGTAGTAATACCCCTCTGAAACCCTTCCACCCTTAGTTTTTTATCTTGCCCCTTCCCCCTCTCTCCCTAGGCTGAGCTCACCGTGTCTGGGGCTTGAACCATGCTTTGTGCCTGCCAAGGGGAAGTGAGAAAGTGGTGTTTCTCTAACTTGTTTGAATCAAGTCTGTGAGTGCATCTCAATAGTTTCTTTAGCTTCTGCAGACGTGCCCTTGATGGTCGTCTCCTGCACACAGACTGAGTGTCTCTGTCAGATAAGGAGAAGAAACAGGAGGATTAAGGAAGACGTGTTCCAGGAGGTGCTGCAGTCTTCTAAGTGGGTGAGCAGAGAGCATGGAGAGAGGCTATCAAGAAGAAACTGCATATGGATAGCCAGGAGAGGAACTGGGCAGGATACAACTGCGTCAGGACCAGACAGACATTGAGGTTCCTGATTGAACTGCAGATGGAACACATCTTTTCTTGCCTCCCGCTGCAGCTCGTACAGAACTACCTTCCATGCCCACCCCACATTCCTCACATGTTCCTGGGCCATCTCGGTAATCCATGCATTTCACTCTGAGAGACATATACCCAGCTGTGAAAGCCTCACGTGGAAATGTGCTCTTCATTTTTATGTCCCTTTTAGAAAGTAATTGTATCACTGTGTTGAATAAAAATATATTTCTAGAAAGCTAAGGAATCTTTATGGATCTTCAACAAATGGTGATTGCTGCTGAAATTCATATATGGATCAGAGCATTTTCATTGTAAAACGCACACTCACTCACTCATTACAAGGTTCATACTACAATGCCTAGGTAAATGCATTACAGATTGACACGTTACTGGGGCTCTTTCAAAATGCTCTTTCAAAGCCTCACTGATTAAATAGCTGCATGTTGAGCCTTATACCAGCCCTGTATCTGTCTGCTCAAAATCAGCATCCAGCTGATCCACCCCTGCAAAAACTTCTCTCTCTTAACTTCACAAATGTTATGCAGAGCACAGCAGTCTTCTGTGACCATGGGGCTATCTTTCTCATTGAGGTCTAACCTACCAAAAAGGCAGCATCAATGACCCTTTAATCAGCCAGTCATTCTTCAATAACAGGCTCAGCAGATGCAGCACTACATGCTGCTGTCAAGGGGTTCTGGTGTAAGGCTTCATCAGCCACAGGGGCAAAGGGTAAACTGGGTCTCCAAGGATCACTATTGGCATCTCCACAGCTCTGACTGGAATCTTTTGTCTGGAAAGAGTCCCTGCTTGCAGGTTTCCAGGTCCATGTTCTTGAAGATGCACGTGTCATGCACCTTCCGTGACCACTGCATGTTGATATCAGTGAAATGACCCCAGTGATCCACCAGAGCTTGCAGTACCATAGACAAGTAGTCCTTTCTGTTGATGTACTCCGCTGCAAGGTACTCTGGGGCCAAAATGGGGATGTGTGTGCCGTCTGTTGATCTGCTGCAGTTTGGGAATCTCATTGTTGCAAAGCCATCTACTATTTCTCTCATGCTCTCCAGAGTGTCAGTCCTTCATAGCAGGAGGTGAGTAATGGCCCTGCACACTTACATCACTACAACCCGCACAGTACTTTCTGACTCCAAACTGATTTGCCACTGAATGATAACAGTCTGAAGTTGACAGCTTCCACAGAAGCTGGTGTCTTTGTGCCACAGTACCGGGGCAAGCTCCACACACCGTTCTAAGAAAGTGGCTTTACACATCCAAAGGTTCTACAGTCACTCCTTGTCTTCCCGTACCCACATAACAATGCAATCTCACCACTCAGTGCTTGTTTCTTGCGTCCAGAGCCAACAAAGCAGCTGCTCCGTGAATGCCAAAAACAATCTTGAATTGTTTCTTTCCATGGCACACAGCAGGGCAGACACACCAGTGTCATTCAGTTTGTAGCTCATGGAATGCTACAGGATCAGCCATGTTGTATTCATAATGCTCATCACAAAACTAGACAGCACTGCAGGATCCATGCTCTGAGATAGAGATGGTAGGTGTGCAGTTTACAGGGGCTGTTGAAAAGTAGCATGAAATGTAATTAGAAGCCCATGGTATGCTGGGATAGAGAACTGCGTTATGGGTGGTTAGCCTGTCCCTGTGAGAAACTGCAAACCCTTTCCAGAACACCCAGTGGCAGATGGTGGTGAGTTACACAGTGGGATAGGTACCCATGGTGCACTGCTTTCTTGGCCGATGCCATCATTGACTATCCATTGATGTGAGGCTGTCTGCTGGAGGAAGTCACTAGACTCCTCAGCCATCTTAAGTATCATCAGTTTGTGGTCTACAGGTTTTTCCACATGTGACAGGTGCTTGCTTGGAAAGAGCAGGATGCTGTACCCTTTTCTTCTGTCCTCTGCCACTTCTCAGCCTCTTGAACAAGGTGATTCTCTTCAAAACAGGGTGAGGCTTGATGTATGATGTGATACCATTGCAGGCTATTACCAGTCAACTCTTCCAATTCATGGGGTCAATGTCTTCCTTCTTAAGATGTACTTTCAGGATGTCCTTGTAGTGTTTCCTCTGTCCCCTGTGGGTTCTTTTACCATGACTAAGTTGAGAAAAGAGGACTTGCTTCAGAAGCGAATATCAGCCATGTGTGTACAATGACTGCTCAGCAAAGTTGATGTTTTGTAATCTTTGCCTCAAGGCTGGTGGTGATAGCTGTAGAGAGAACACTGGTATTGGCGCGATGGTCTTCCTAGCTGATACGGAGAATCTTCCTAAGGCAGCACTGGTGGTACCAGTCCAGATGCGTAAGATGGCTTTAGTATGTCATCCATGTCCCCCCACCATAAAGAAAAGTGGGAGTAACTACTGCATTGTAGACCAGGTTCTTAATTTCCATTTGCAGAACTGTGATAAAGACCTGATGGAGCAACTTTCCAAAGGATACGCTGGCACAATTGGTCCTATGTTTAGTCTTCACATCAAGATTGGATTTCTGGGAGAGGTGGGAAATACTCATCCTTTTCCAAGGGTTCACCACCAATGACAATTTTGTCAATGCAAGATCGCTGTGGTGGGGCGACTGTCCCACCCCCATGTGAGAGGGGGCTAGAGTAGGCCAGAGTGGCCTGCACAGGCTGGCAGCCAATCAAGGCTGAGATTAGAGCCAGCCAGTCAGGGGTAGGCTTGGCCCTATATAAAGGCTGCCTAGGAGAGGAGCAAGTAGTCTCTCCCACGCCTTCACCCTTTGAAGTTCTGTCTCATGCACAAGGAGACTAGCACCTGGGACAGTGCCATCCTGGGGTGGCTCGGGGGAGCCGAAGGGAGCTCCAGCCCACTACCTGCCAGGCTGCAGGCCCTGAGGGAAGGGTCTGGCCAGTGCAAAGAGGCTGAAGGGGAAGCGGCCCAGGGGAGAGACACACAAGGGGAGAGAAGAAGGGCGGGAAAGCTGCTGCCAAAGAGTCTCTGGGTCAGGACCCAGTGTAGAGGGCAGGCCCCCATTGCACAGACACCTAGCCATTGAATGTGGCAGTAGTGGACTGCACCGGAACCCTGACACAATGGGTTAGACTTTGGGGTGTGGTTGATCACTGGCTGGGGTGCAGAGAGACTGCTGTTAACCCCCTCCCCTCAAAGGAGGAGAGGATGGACCAGAGGGCACTGGCCTGAAGAAGGATGCCATCAAGTGGGAGCAACGTGGGTCCAGACACCAGCAAGGAACAGACAATGGATGGGACACCACCAGCAGAGGGCATGCCCCATGGACTGAGCTAATTCCTGGAGCGACCAGTGGGAGGCGCTGTGGTGGTGAGTCCCAACTGTATCTCAATCACCAACTGTGGATGTACTCTGCCATCACAAGGAGTCTTGTGTGGATGGGCAAAAGAGGTTTAATTACAGTGGAGGATGATTGTCAATGTAACTAAGTTGACTACCTTTGTAGTGTTGACATGGCCTTAGTCAACAAGTAACTCCATTTTCTACAGTTGTAATGATTCATGATATGTAGTCATTTGCCTTTTTGAAAAAATTATGTGAATTCACTTCAATTTCAGTTGAATGATGGATATTGGATTAATGGATAGTCAAATGGAAAAGAACCCTCTGTTTGTTTGGAAGCGCAGATAAGGACTTGTTGATAGTGGCCATTAAGATTTTCTGCACAAAACGTTACCATGAGATTTTGTTTGTAATCTACTATGATTTAGTCTGGGCAGAGTAACATATGTTACCATTGTCTATCACTGTCCTTTTTCCAGTATGGTGTCAGGACAAGCATTATGTACTCACTGTTACAGGAGTAGAAATAGTAATCTGGATTCCAGAAGGTCTGATATTCCTGGAATTTTGTACTTTTTTTTTCTCTAACTCTTCTTGACTTTTAAACTTTCCCAGAGTAATGTATACTTTCATTGATTTAACTATTCAGTATGTAAGAAACATTAGCAGCTGAGGCCAGCATCTTTAATGTGGCTGAATGTTAGGGTACGTCTGTGCTACCTGCCAGATCGGTGGGTAGTGTTCGATGTATTGGGGATCGATTTATCGTGTCTTGTGTAGACACAATAAATTGATCTGCTAATCAATGCCCGTATCCACCTCGGCAGGAGGAGTAAGCGGAGTCAACAGGGGAGCTGCGGCAGTCGACTTGCCGTGGTGAGGACGGCCAGGTAAGTCGAACTAAGATATTTGCATAGCTGAACTTGCGTGTCTTAGTTCGAAACATCCCGCCCCCCCAGCGCTAATGTAGCCCAGGCCTCAGAATACACTTGGTGAGTGAAGACTTTTTTTTGTTAGTGTTTCAATAATTCCTTTAGTTAAACTCCTGCCTTTACTACAACATTTTATTTTAATTAGGGTTTGTAGTGTGCTTAAACTCTGCTATACTTAGTTTTTAGGATTGAGAACTATATTCTCCTTGTTCTCTGAAGCAAGGAACTACTTAAAAGATCTTTGTTCAAAATATTTACTGAACAGTATGCAGAGCAAACTACGGGCAGAACAAATGCTGATAAGAAAATGCATAGATGTTGTCATTGAATATAGCTGGTTTAATTCCAGGACAAATCTACCGTAATTGTAAACACTTCTTTCTCCTAGCAAATTGATGTAATTTATTTTATTAAAGTGGAGGCCTGTTAAACCTTCAACGGCAATGTTTTTAATTGAAGGTGAGAGAGATGCTCAGGGTGGATTTGATTTAAATCACGATTTAAATCACTAGTCAGGAAGACTTGATTTAATCATGGATTTCTACATAAAAATGCATTCTTGGTGGTTATAACCTTAATACATATTCTTCACAACTAAGATCTAGGTTTCATTTTTAGAAAGTACACATTATACATTTTTAAACAGATATATTTTGAAAACTTTTCAGATTAGTTTTACAGCTATATCAGAAAATGAATGATTGTTTGTTTGTTTCATTTACCAAAGGTAAATGAAGCAGATAGTTCACCTCCCAAAGACTTCATAAATATATCCAATTCAACAGGTTAATCAATATTTGGAGGATTTTTTTGTCATCCTGTATTAGGAGGAGAACATCACCAGACAGACCATTTAAATTGTTTTATTTAAATAATACAACATTAATGTATTTAGAATTATTTTTTCAACAGCAAACATAATTTAACAAAACAACCATACAACTCTTTGAATTTAGTTAAACATTCAAGTTTTTTAAAATCAGGTTAGTTTTTTGTTAAAATTGTTTTAACTGAAATAGTGTTTTTGTTTTGAAATTTCATTTAACTCAACTATGTCAGCCAGGTCAACATGAGAAACTAAAACTACTGACTTCTGCAGCTAACTCAGTCGTCTTCTCCTTCGTTTTCCTGTTTGTTCATAATCTGGAAAAGAAAAACAAGCTTTCCTGCTTTTTCAGGTCCCGAACGATTTCTCAGTTTGGAATGAATTAGTCTAAAGGAAGAAAATATTCTTTCTACGCCAGGAGAAGAAGCTACTGCTGTTAAAAGTGAGATTATCACTTCAGCAGTCTCTGAATCCAAGTGCTTAAGTGGCTCCCACCAGTTCACTGGTGTATCTTTCTTTTAAAACATCATCAGCAAACATATATTTCTTGAATGGTTCACTCTTAGCTCTGAAGTTTATTATAGCTGGCATTATGGAGGGATGATTGCTGGATGTCCATGTCATAGCCAACTCCTCTTCAACAGTTATGGTTTGACTCTGGTACCGAGTATTGAGACTATTTACAAGAAAATGAGCAGGAGATCGTGCTTGTCCTATTTGTTTTTTTTAATGCTTGTAATTTAACTCTGTCAGTGCATATTTCTCTTTTTAAGATCTCACTCATTCCTTCCAAATTTTAACAGCATCAGCAATAAAGCAGCTATTTCCCTGCATTTTGTTCAAGACTACAGAAATAGGCTTCAGGGTACTCGGCATATGTTCAACATTTCTCTTAAGCCCAATGTTGAGAACTCTGGCTGTGACAATGCCATCTGTTTTTTCACTATTTTGTTCACAAGCTGTCATCCAGTTAGGTCAGTTCTTGACATAATGCTCAAAACAGTCTACTGCTGAGTTCTATCACATGTCTTGTGGTAGAGTTAGCTTCGTTCCTCCTGCTTTTTTCAGAGCAGTTGCAGCAGAGTGGTGGTTACGGAAGTATTTTGCAGTTTCAACAATGTTAGCCTTTATTTCTGGAACACTGAAGTCTTTGGCTAGGAGGCTCATCAAATGAGCGCTGCAACTGTATGTTAGCTTGGTACTCTTTTTTTTCCTAAATTTCTTATCTTAGATAATGTGGCAAACGTATCCATGACCAAGCTGCATACTAGACATTTGAGGGTTGTGTCCCCACCCCCCCGTTTGTTATAGCTTTTACTGCTGCTGCTTGTAAGTGTTCTGCTGGTGTGCGTTTCCTGATGTGTCAGTTGTTTTTGTAAGGAAGACATTCCCTTTTTCTGTTGTCACACAGGCACATACAACAGGATCATTGTGGACATTGCTCCACTCATCAAGACTCAGTTGAACAGTTTTTCACCCTCTAGACCTTTTGCACACTGCTTAATTTCTCTTTCATACACTTTATCCACCAATTTGCCTGCTACATCTGCTCTGTTGAGTGGACTGTATCCTGGTCTTAATGACTGAACCATGTTAATGAAGTGTGGGTTTTCAATCATACGGAAAGGAGAGTTTGTTGCATTAACAAAGTAGGTAGTTTTTTGGTCAATTACCTCTTTTTGTAATCTGCTGGTTCTTATCACAAATTTATTGTTTCTGGATGATGGAGATTTTTTTGCTACAGATGATATACTGTGGCTGTGTGACATACATGATGTGACTGAAACACTATCATTTAGCAGATAACTCTGAAACTATAGAAAATGATGGTGATTTTGAAGGTGGATAGTCTTCAGAATCCTGTATGTTGAAGATGGATTCTCCTAAACAAAATAAATCCAATGCGGTTATGTAATTATTACCATACTGCTCATTTAGTATTACTCACTGCATTCACTGACACTCTGTACTACTGTAAAGGTGAAATTGTAAAAGGAAGATCTGCCTATTTCAGCTATTTATTTATCATAACTGTATCTAAAATGACAGTACCATAGAGTAACAACTATATTTTTTACTCAAACGTGAAAATTCAAGAATATTCCAGAAGGAGGACAGGAAGTCTTTAAGAAAGAAGTATGAAATAAAGTACCAGCCTGAAGATCCTGCATGTTCGGACATGTTCCTTTCATCATCCTCAATGCAGCTTCCTCCGAAGAAGGAACACTTCATGATGTTGTTTTATTCGGGCAACCAGGCCTTGCATTTCTTTGCTGCACTGTTTGCATTTTGCACGCATGCCTGCTTACCCACAGGTAGAGGAACTTAATTAAAATATTCCCACACTGGGTCTCTCTTACGGCCTGCTGCCATTATAGGTTTTCCCTTCTAATGAGAGAATGGTATGGTAGATCTCAAATCAATGAAGGCTACACTCAGAAAGACCTCAAGACTTCTGGAATATGCTGCTCAAACAGTTTCACTTTTGTTTCTACTGCCTGTCCCTCCCTTCTCACACTTATTTCCAGACTTCTTCTCCTTGTCCAGATCTATTCCACCCCCAGCAATCTTCTATTCACTGAACTTTTTGAAACTTTGCACTTTTAGAGAGAGGTAAGGGATTGACTGTGTGTACACAAATTTGCAGAGGGACAATATGGTTGAGGTCTCTTTCTCACTTCTATATAATTGATTTAGTTAAAAACATATTTGCTGTTAACAAGCATGTTATCTCTGGAGACACAAATCCACAGTTTGAGAACTGCAACACTAAGCATCTCTGATGATATCTTCTACACTGAGTCCCATTGGTTAGAAAGATTAACCTAAATCTATACAGAAGCCCCTGGAAACCCATAAAATTGGATTCCTAATTAATGAACTATTGGAACTCATTTACAATAGTTTTTTTCTTAAACATTACGTGAATATATTGTCTCGTACTATAGAATTAGAATTTCTAATCCCTATTCCATGATGAGATATCTTTGAGCTTTATCTTTAAATCGGCTTTTTTCTCAAAGCATTTTATCAACCCCCCCCCTTTTTTTTTTTTAAATTTCATTGATTTTTATCTACCCTGTATATGCTACTGAATTGCTAAGTATGATACTATCCCCATAGCAATGTTCATGTTTAGTTGTGGAGAGGAATTCTAATTCTCAGATTCTCTTTTCTGGCACTTGTGATTTCTCTAGAAAAATAACCCTTTTGGCTGCATCTTGAGTTTATTCTCATCCAAAATACATTTCCCAGATTCTGAAAGTCTGCTTGACTGCTTTTGAATTATCACTCTGACCACAAAGGTGGCTTTTAAGTCTTTAATTCAGTAGTTACATAGCTTGTATATCTAAATCTCAGTATGGTGCAAGAAATACATTGGCATTTATTAATCATTACATGTGTAGTGCATTTTCTTCAATGTGCAGTCACCTATTGTTTTCAAGTGGAGACCTCCTCTAGGCCATCAGTGTTTGACTATTGTAAGCTTTTCCTATGGGAGCGATTCTCAACTCATGGGCCACTTGCGGCCCTATCAGTACACAGCTGCAGCCCATGTGACATCCTTGGGGCCATACAGGTAGTGTGTATGTGTGTATATATAGTGTGGATACAGCCCATGTTAACACAGAGAGAGCTGCATATGCGGCCCACAATAGTAAATAGATTGAGAACAACTGATCTAGGGGAAACTCTATGAAATCCCTTCAAAAGCTCCACATACACTCTCCTTCAGGGTGAAATGGGTGCTGTCAAGAGCATGTCATATCTGTTTTGTTATCTCTGCACTGGTTGCTCATAATCTTTTGGATGAAAACAATGGTGCTGTTCAGTTTCTTCAATGGCCAAAAAGCGTTGGTGCCAAGTCATCGACAATTTGTTCTATCGCATTTGACCCTCTCTAAAGGTGAAGTTTGCAGGAGCTGTAGGCAAAGCATTCTTCTGGAATGATGTTAACATGTGACTAAGTTCCTGATTTAGAGTTATCTGAGCATTTTCGCCCAGATTGACTGTGGGTTACAGAATCCTGGATGCTTCTTCTGTCTTAATCAGCTAAAGGATTAGGTTAAAGTTGTAAGCCACAGTGTTCTTCCCCTTTTATTTGGAAATATTAATGACCCAACTTAAGTCGTGTAAAGTATGCACTGATACTGTTGTGGTGAGAGCCTTATAAATGTGAGTTAAATATGTATAATCACTGATAGAATACTGGTAATGTATTTTTTCTGCAGCTGAGTTATGATGTCGTTACACTATGGGAATTCTAATGTTAAATTTCCTTGCCCCTCTGGGGAGATCAATATTTATCAAAAACTTTGTTATTCCCCATTTACCCCCGCCTCCATTTTAGTTGAAATCTTTTTATACCTCACTGAGCCATGGGTACTAGGGCATTGACCTCTTTACTGTCAATGGAGGTAGCCATTCAGAATTCCAGACGATTTCAGACTTGTCAAATAGAG
This sequence comes from Gopherus evgoodei, assembly GCF_007399415.2. Taxonomy (NCBI): domain Eukaryota; kingdom Metazoa; phylum Chordata; order Testudines; family Testudinidae; genus Gopherus; species Gopherus evgoodei. The sequence continues at coordinate 34,688,184 of NC_044323.1, forward strand.
ATCCTGTAATGAGCACACTAGCATGCAGCGAGTGATGCTTACAAGCAGTAGTAGTAAACACTTGTTGTCAGTTTAGGAAAAAAGCTTGTCTAGCATTTCATAAGTTCATGCCACCAAGATTCACACTTATTATGTTTGTATAGTGTCTTCAGTACTAAATTTTGCTTTTTGAAAATAAATAAATTGCTTTGATGCCATAGTGCTAATAATGCTCTTCTGTGATTTTTGGTTAATTTTGTCCTGTCACTGATTAAATAGACTTTGTTCCCCCATTTGCAGAAGACAGAACAGTAGCATATGCTATATTGGAAATGTTGGCGTAGCTGTTTTGTTGTAATTATCTTCTGCTTTTATATGCCTGTTGAACCCATATATCCCTCTACTGCATAAAGTTCTTATCCTCATTTTCAAGTTTTACAAAGGTTGCAGCTGTTGGGTAGCACACACTTGATAAGAGCAACACAATCACTAGACATCAAGACCTAGTGAGAGCAGCTCATCCTTCTGCTGCTGTGGATGCTGCTTCTGATTCCTTCTCATAGTCACTCTAGAACAGCTCCTCAGCTTCTATTCTACTATCTCTATTCCAACCCACCCCACCCTACCAGAGGACTGAACTGCAGGGGAACAGCATCATAGATCCTAATGAGGGCCCTGTCTTGGCCACCCATTTGTGAGAGGAATCCAAGCCTCTTTGCTCTGGATCTTCTGGTGTGTTAAGGTTTTGGAGCCTGACTGGAGTTCTGCCATTGTCCCTAGGCACACTCATGGCACAGACCTTCTCTCCCGCACCCCCCCTTCGAAGTGTTAGAACTCACTGTTCAGCCACCTCACCCCTCTGGGCGCTAGGCTGACCCTTCAAACTCCCCTGTACTTTTAAACACACCCCTTTCTCAGAGAGCCACCCTAAAAAGTGTGAAACTTCTGGATGTAGCTTAACTCCCTCAGAGCCACACAGCAGTTGTGAAGCAGTCAGCATCTCCACACACCTTGTTCAATCTAATGTTATGCTCTTTACTTAACAGGTAAAGTATAGATCCTGCAAAAACAATAAAACATCCTAAACACAATGTCCATCACTACTCACTCTCCCTTGGGAGGTCTTGGGGGTGGGGGAGGTGTCTCTTCTGTCAGGCAGGCATGGTCCTCTGCCCCCTTGCCTACCCTGTCCTTGCAGCAGCCATCCCCCATCTTAATCTGGTTAAAAATGTCTCTCTTCCACAGTTCCCTCAGTGACCCCCCCCCCAAATCCCTTTATAGACTCCTGCCTGGGCCACCTGCTTCTTTTGTTCTGCCTTTTGGTAATCTCTCATTACTCCCAAGCCTACCTCTCTTCAGACCAGAATAAGTGTCTTCTCCGGGTAGAGCGAACCAATTGTCCAAAAGTATTTTATTTTGAACAGACTATCTTTGAGTGCTGATCATTCACCATTGTCTCTGGCCTGGCAGACACAAGATACCACCTTTCTTCCTCATGGCCATCCATGTACACCAGGGGTAAGCAACTTATGGCACGTGTGCCAAAGGCAGCACGCGAGCTGATTTTTCAGTGGCACTCACACTGCCCGGGTCCTGGCCACTGGTCCGGGGGCCTCTGCATTTTAATTTAATTTTAAATAAGGCTGCTTAAACATTTTAAAACCCTTGTTTACTTTACATACAATAATTTAGTTATATATTACAGACTTATAGAAAGAGACCTTCTAAAAACATTAAAATGTATTACTGGCATGCAAAACCTTAAATCAGGTGAATAAATGACGACTTGGCACACCACTTCTGAAAGGTTGCTGACTCCTGATGTACACACAGGCTTTCTGTGGTACAGTAATTTCATGATGAAATTTCATCAAATCATGTAAAGTTCAGAAGTGGTACAGACAGAACCCCTCATTCATCACAAAGGGAAGCAGCACTTTAAAGATTTATGTATACTGCAGTTAAACACTGACTGGCCTGTGTCAGCTGTCTCAGACATTTGGGCTTGGGCTGGAGTCTGAGTCTGGGACCCCAAAACAGGAGGGAGGGCAATGTGCCCCTGTTACTACTTGGGTCTGCAACTCACAAAATGCCTGTAAATAATCCCATTACTCAAATAACTGTAGGGGTTGCAAAATGATTTTTTGCTGTCTTATGCAGGTGGTGGATTCAAAAAAGTTAAGAACTGATACTTTACACTACTCTTTAGCCATTTTTGAAAAACTAGTATCCAAAAATATTAGGTGTCACACAGGAACATGAAGACACAGTCACTGCTCTGAATGACACATGACTTGATGGGGACAATAATACTAAGTTTTGTAGAGCAAGGAAGGCAAGGCAGAGTAAGATCACACAAGGTGTGTACAGTAGAAACAAATAATTCCCACTGGGCACATGTATTGCTTAGAGTACATATCTCATTCTTCTGGTACTGATAGAGTAGTACATTTGTTCATTTCCCCTATTACAAATTTTAAGGTGACTCCTGATAAATTATTGTGGGCTCTGTAATAAACAGATAGCTAAGGGTTAATGTTCTTTTACCTGTAAAGGGTTAACAAAGGGAACCAAACACCTGACCAGAGGACCAATCAGGAAACAAGACTTTTTCAAATCTGGGTGGAAGGAAGTTTTGGGTGTGAGTTCTTTGTTCTTTTTCTTGGTTCGGTGACCCTCTCGGCTCTGAGAGTGATCTTCCTATCTCCAGGCTTTCTAATCTTCTGTTTCCAAGTTGTAAGTACAAGGATAATAAGACAATAAGTTTATATATTTTTTTGTATTTACATGTGTGTAGTTTCTGGAATGTGTTAAATTGTATTCTTTTTGGATAAGGCTGTTTGTTCATTTTTTCCTTTAAGCAATTGACCCTGTATATTGTCACCTTGATACAGAGACCATTTTATGTCCTTTTTCTTTCTTTTTATATAAAGCTTTCTTTTTAAGACCTGTTCAAGTGTTTTTCACTGGTTAAGGCTAAGAAACGAAGGGAGGGGGAAAATCTCTGTGTTAGATTTACTGAGCCAGACTTTGCATACCCTCTGGGTAAGGGGGGAGAGAGATTAGATCTCTCGGTACTTGTGTTTCAAGGACTTGAAGCAGGGAGTATCCTAGGGTCCGCAGGGCGGGGAAATCTGGGAGGAGGTAAAGAGGGGGAAGGGAAATGGTTTATTCCCCTTTGTTGTGAGACTCAAGGAATCTGGGTCTTGGGGTCCCCTGGGAAGGTTTGGGGGGACCAGAGGGTATCAGGCCCTAAAATTCCTGATTGGTGGCAGCGCTATCAGATCTAAGCTGGTAATTAAGCTTTGGAGGTTTCAAGCTAGCTTCTCATGTTCTGAACTCTTAAGGTTCAGATCTCAGTAGGACAGTTATGACAGGCTCATTAATGTTTGATATTTTAAAGCCTCTCATGATCTAGCTGCCAATATTCTGAGACCCTGTGTTATCTAATGTGGGTTTATTGGTGTGTGTGTGGAGGGTGAGGGGGTGGGGTGTTTTTTTTTTTTAATACTTGTCCTCTAGGACCCCTCTAGGCATATCAACCTCTTCCTCCATCTCCTGGATCAGGAGAATGTGACCAGGGCCGGTGCAAGGAAGTTCCACGCCCTCTGCCCTGAGGCACCCCAACCCTTGAGCCATGTGGCACCTCCCCACCCCAGCTCACCTCTGCCCCGCATCCTCCCTGAGCACACTGTCCCCACTCTAATTCTCCCGCCTCCCAGGCTTGCGGCACCAAACAGCTGATTGGCGCTGCAAGCCTGGGAGGCTGGAGAAGTGGAGTAGCGACCGTGCTCAGGGAGGAACCGCTGTTTTTTAAAAAGCAGAAATTGGGGGCACTGCTTTTTGGCGCCCCCAAATCTTGGCGCCCTAGGCAACCGTCTAGTTGCCTTAATGGTAGCACTGGCCCTGAGTGTGACCATAGCTCTCTTTTGGGAGCTGTCAAATACCGGTTGGATTGTCTGTCCGAGGGCTCCTTGATCAATATTAAGATGTTCCCTTGGTGGACAGTGTTGTATCCACAGCCTTCTTCGCACCTCTCAACTTGGAACCTGAATGTTGGAATCTGAACGCTGTCCATATCTGTCAGGTTTAAAAGCTGCCACTGGGTGGTACAAGCCATAACAGTGTAAAAATCAGTGTGGAACATTTGTGTTCTTTTTGTGTGTGGTACAATAATTGATGGATTATAATAGTTTTTTAATTTAAAAACAATTGGGTCTGTGTGTCCCACAACCATTTTTGCAGTCTGTTACAGACAGAGGGAGAGATCAGATTGCTTGAGAGTGGGGGTAAGCCTGAGTATCTTGTGTGGGGACTAAGAATGCGGCCTTGGGAGGAGTGAGGTCTATCCCATCCCAAAGTTGACCTCCTTTTCGTTAACACTGCTGCCTGCTCCCTCATTGACTAAGTTAGCTTGTGCCTACTTTATCTGTGTGCCTTTACTGCTGCTGCCCTCTACCCGTTTTATCCACTTGGGTCCAGAAGTCCTTCAGTTTCTGCTTCTTAGGAGCAGGCCTTCTACTGCCCTTCTCCACTTCGTGGTGGTGGTGTGTGTGTGTGTGTGTGTGTGTGTGTGTGTGTGTAGGTGTAGGGAGGGAGGGAGGGAGGGAGGGAGGGAGAGGATAGGATGGGTGAGAATACCCTACAACCTGTGTTAGAACACAGCATCTCCGGGCCTACTCTTTCCTCCTCCTTCCCTCAGATTGAAGGGTAGAGAGGAGCAGAGGCTCTCTAGACCTGCTGGAGGACAGTCTATCCTTTCTTTCACTGTTGCCAGGTAGCTGCTCCTTTTCTGCAGAACACCACTTTAGTTGGTGGAGTAGTGGAACATCGGAACCTAAATCCACTGCAGTGCGGAATGTACTGAGAAACGCAGGACACCTGAGAGCTTGGATTTTCTTGTGTGATATGGCGGTGTAAATTTCTGCCACGCACTATCAATGGTGTTGCCATGCTTGAATAAGTGCTGTATTTATACCTTCTTTCTTTTCCCCCTGCTATCACAGATCTCTATTTGAGAAGAATGCAGTGTCACTGAGCAGCAGCATAGGCCCTGCCCTCTTACATTTTATAGCACAAATGTGCTGCTTAAACAAAGAATTCTTTCCGTTTTAGAATTATTGTATACTACACTATTCTTTTAAAAGATCTTAACTGGAATTAGTATTCTTTTAAAATCTAGATTGCACTTGTTTCTCTTTGTTAGCCTTGATTTTTAGTTAGTGTTTTTTTTTCCATACCACTATCTGTGTGGAGGGACTGTATTGTATTGTTGCAGTATTTGTTCTTTGGCATTCAGCTACATTAAATCTCTTTATGTATTAAAACAGCTGCAGTCTGTGATGCTCAAAATTCTTGGCTCCTGTTGGAGTGGAATGACTTTAGTATGGAAGCTTTCAGACATTGCTGAGAATATAAATATATAGAAATATTCTATTCCATGATGGCCTATGTGAATAAGAGTGTATCTTTCAATTGCGACCAGGGAGGGACCGTTTTTAACATTGTGAATCACAGTATTGGATGAAAATTTTGTATTGCTTTCTAAAGTCCTTTTAAAAAATGTATTAAAATCTAGGCTTTTTTTTTTTTTTAAATTAATATAACTAAACTAAGGCCCTTAACTCAAAGGCTCCCATTGACTTCAACAGGTTTTCTGTTGTCTTAAATGAGCTTTTGGATCTGGTCTTTATTCCTTAGGGGAACCAATTGCCCCTAAGACAGCTTGTCAGCATTACATTAGCTACTAGAATAAAACGTATGGAACTCACAATAATGACCTTACACAGGTTCTGTTTTTGTTGAAAATAAAGCCAACTTTGTGCCCAGAGTGCATAAGAATGGTCATGCTTGGTCAGACCAATTTGCCATCTATCCCAATATCCTATGTTTAAGCATCTGGCCAGTCAGAGGCTTACAACACCCAAAGCATGGGGTTGCATCCCTGACCATCTTGGCTAATAGCCATTGATGGATTTGTCCTCCATCAACTTATCTAATTTTTTTGAATCTAGTTATACTTTTGGCCTCCGCAGCATCTGCTGGCAATGAGTTCCACAGGTTGACGGTGTAGACTGAAGACCACCATTTTTTTTTTTTTTTTATTTAATCCTCTGCCTATTAACTTCATCAGGTGACCCCTGGTTCTTGTGTTGTGTTAAGGGGTAAATAACACTTCCTTACTCACTTTCTGTGCAGCAGTCATGATTTTACAGATCTGTCATATCCCGTTCTTAGTCATCTCTTTTCCAAGATGAATAGTTCTAGTCTTTTTAATCTTTCCTCATATGGAAGCTGTTCCATACCCTTCATCATTTTTTGTCATTCTCTGTACCTTTTCCAATTCTAATACTTTTTTTTTTTGAGATTGAGGGACCAGGTCTGCAGGTAGTATTCAAGGTGTGGAAATCCCATGGATTTATATAGTGGCATTAGGATATTTACTGTCTTACAATCTATCCCTTCCCCAATGGTTCCTAACATTCAGTTTCCTCTTGACTGCCACTGCACACTGAGTTGATGTTTTCAGAGAACTGTCCATGATGACTCCAAGATCTTTCTTGAGTTAAGCTAATTTTAAATCCTTTTTGTATGTGTAGTTGGGATTGTTTTCCAGTGTGCATTACTCTGCATTTATCAACATTCAATTTTGTTGCTCAGTCACCCAGTTTTGAGAGATCCCTTTGTAACTCTTCTCAGTCTGCTTTGGATTTAACTATTTTGAGTAATTTTGTATTATCTGCCAACTTTGCCACCTCTCTGTTTATCCTGTTTTCCAGATCATTTGACTGTTGAACGGTACTGGTCCCAATACAAACCCTTGGGGGACACCACTATTTTACCTTTATCCATTCTGAAAAATAACCCTTTGTTTCCTATTTTTTAACCAGTTACTGATCCATGAGAGGACCTTTCCTTTTATCACATGACTGCTTAGTTTGCCTAAGAGCCTTTGGAGTAGGACCTTGTCAAAGGCTTTTGGAAAGTCCATGTACACTATATTAACTGGATCACCCTTGTCCACATGTTTTGTTTGACACCCACTCAAAGAATTCTTACAGGTTGGTAAGGTATGATTTCCCTTAACAAAAGCCATATTAACTCTTTTGCCAACAAATCATTTTCATCTGTCTGATAATTCTGTTCTTTACTATAGTTTCAACCCACTGGCCTGCTACTGAAGTTTTAGGCTTGTCATCCTGTAATGGACAGGATCACCTCTTGAGCTTTTTTTTTTAAAAAAAATTAGCATCACATTAGCTATCCTGCAGTCAGTCATATGGTACAGAAGCTGATTTAAGTGATAGGTTACATACTGCAGGTAGTAGTTCCTTCTGAGCTCTTGGGTGAACACTATTTGGTCCTGGTGACTTATAACTGTGGTGTTTTTTTTTTTTGTTTGTTTTTTTTGTCAGTTTGTTCCAAAAACCTCTCCGAAATGTAGCCACTTGGTAAAACATCTCTTCTCTATTTCCAGCCTTTTTCTTGTAAAATGTTCTTTTGCATATTAATAATCAATGTACATACCTATCTCTCTAATTAATTATGCCATGTGTAGTACCTAAAAGGTTTCTTTATAACTAATGTGTTATTGAGGCATTGTTTAAAAAAAAAAAGGCAAAGCATTGTAAAATGGTAAAACTTAAACACTAATCTTCTTGAGCTATCTATGTCTGAAGCATTTTTTTCCAGAAAGCGTCATCTCTTTTTTCTTTTTTCCACTCCCCCATTCACTGAATATCTGATCCTCTCTAGAACATCACTTCCTTTACAAAATCAAAGGTGGAAGCTCTGTGCGAAAGAGTAGCAGGCAGTTCTTGATTTGCTTGATGCTTTGGAAATATGCACACATCTTACCTAACAGCATGGTTTCCAATGTACAGTCACTTACTTAACCGGCAACTGTAATTCTTGTATGTTAAGGATATTAAATAAAGCCTTGAGTATCTGAGAGTGACGGATAAATGGAAGTCCGCCAATATTAATCTAGTGTCTTGATTTTTTTTTAAAATAGTTGAAGTTTAACAGTAACATTTTGAAGAGCTATTTTGACAGACTTGCATTTCTGGAATTTTCTGAAAAGCAAGTTAGAAACTATGACCTGGGTTACCTTAAAACATAGATTGACCTAGCTGTGTTGCTTAGGAGTATGAAAAATTCATACTTTTGGGAGATGCAGCTAAGCCAACCTAAGCCCTAGTATAGACAGTGCTAGTTTGACAGGAGAACTATTATTTGCTCAGGGGTTGGATTTACTATTGTGACAGGAAAAGCCCTTTCTGTTGCTGTAGCAAATGTCTCTGCTACAGTGTCATAGCTGCAGCAGCGGCACAGCTGCACCATTGTCTCATGTATTTGTAGATGTACTGTAGTGTATGAAGGACTTGGGAAATTTACTTGGTACCTGCTAGGCAGAATGCTAAATGTATTAGCCGAGGCCAATGGAAAACATGGTGAGGAGTGGGAAGGTAGTAAGATAAAGCTAATGATTTGTTGAGAAACCTAGCCTACCCCTCCCTGTTGCTGGGAAGTGTGAGAGTACAAGTATTCCTCCGAGGATCTTGTGTGTCTACTGAAAGAACTCCATTTTCATATTGGCTTTGGGCTGATAAACTTAGGGCTCCCACTTTAGTGCTTTTAGTTGCTGTAAGGCAGATGTTCCTTCTTTACCTACTCCATTACCTTTTGGATGGGAGGGGGATTAATTTCCCCCAGCCATTGAGGGGAAGGTGGTCTGTTACACTACTCTTCCCCTAGCTTCCATCTGTATATGTGTGGGGAGCCTTCTTGCTGAATAACCCTAGTAACTTCCTTTGCTGTCTTCTCCTTTTCTGAAGTAGCTGCTGTCTGAAATGGACATGATTTTTGTCAGGTTCACATCTGCAGGCCAGGAATAGCAGTGATGCTTTTTGACAAAGCTGTGGACATTATCAGAGAGCAGGTAGTGGGGGCTATTCATAAAAAGATCCTCAGCAAAACATGGAAATTTGTAGGCGTTACAGCACTGTGTGTCTTACAGACTTGGGAGGTACAGCATTATGTTAGGATTAGATGTTGAAAGTTTTCTTCACTGTAAAAGTTACAACGGTTAAAAGGAAAGCTTTAATTTATGCAGAAACTGATTTAGAGCCCCATTCCCCAAGCTGTCTCATCAATGGCAAGTAGGAAATTGTAGAGTTTATCTACCAGCAGTGAGCAGTTTCTTATAGCTAACTCTGGAATGCTTGCTTTCTAGGATGTGCTATTTAGATGGTTGTGAACCACTTCAGCCTTGACTTCAGAGACAGTGCTCCTTCTGATTGTTTATAGTGCAGATCTATTTAGCCCAGACATTTTGGGGACATCAAAACACTTCATTAAAATGGGGTTTGAATAAGGTGTTGGGGCCAACAAAGAATGGGCTCTTACTGTGCTATAATGTGCAAATGCATGGTAACAAACAGTCCCTGTCCCAGAGAGCTTACAATTAAATAGACAAGACAGATACTGGGTGGTGAAAGGTGAGTAGGGATATAATACAAGCAGAGTGAACAATATGATGGCAGCAAGTAACATGTTAATTACACAAAACACTTGCTGGGTGTGGTGAGAACACCCAATTAAAGGCAACAATTGTAAAACTGCTTATAAGATATCATTTACACAAGTTATGCCTTCTCAGTGGGTCCAATGGGTGGCTATTTTAGTCAGAAGCTTCAGAAAAGGGTGCAATGCTTATATGAAAAACATTTTGCAGTTGAATTAGATGGGGGTGGTAGGGTATGGGCCCTGGTATTGTAGGTCATGAATCCCGTGAGACTTGGTTGTCATGCCATTATAAATCCAAAGTGCTCTCTTGTCTGAAAAACATTTATCTCCCATTCCTTAAATAATTTATCCAATAGGAACATGAGAACCACCAAATCAGATAAGACATCTGATCGCTCAAGTCAGGATCTTAAGGAGGGTTATAATACAGTGGTTAAAAATGTTTGGACCTGGCCTATCGAGGGTTTATACTATTGGTGACATTGCTGTAGCTGCAGTAGAGCTGAGAAAATGTTCCTATTATAGAAATGGACTAGGATTAGAAAGAAATGTCTACCATAGTTTTGTTCCATAATCGTCTGTTGTGTCAATTCTTGTACTTTTTCTCTGAACCATCTGGTCTGCTTTCAGAGACCTCATACCAGACTAAGATGTCTAGTCTGCTATGGCTATTCCTCCTATTGAATAAGTGATTTGAGACAGAGTAAATAACTGAACTTCAGAGAGGAGTTTGATTATAAGGGGAGGTTAGCTATCCTATGTAATAAGAGGGGAAAATGGAGATACCATGCTAAATATCAGGCAATGAATATCAAAAGCAGCAAAAGTTCATAAACTTGAAAAGATTTGGGGAAGTAACATGTTTGGCACTCATTCATATATGATTTTTTTAATACTGGTGTCATGTCTGATCACCTCTATGGAGCAGAGTCCTAGAAATCTACAAGAGAAAGTGGTCAAATGGTCAACTTGTTCCAAAGTAAATCCCTGTGTGAAAAATCTTCAGAGTTCATTGGAAAGAGTTCCTTGCAATATGTGAGATTCTGAGGAGAGCAAACCAATTTCATATCAAATATGGTAAGAGGATGCTGATGAAGAAAATATTTAGGACATGCTTCAAGAATCCCACCAACATGATCTCCATGTCCAGTGAGAACATGGGCCCCACTTTGGAAGAGAAGGGGTGACTTAGAGAACATTATGCAGAACAGGAGGAAAAAGTAGCCACTCAATGAACATGACTCTCAGAAGCCCGTACAGATCAGCACAAGACCGAAATAAATGTCAGGAACTGGTAGATGCCCTAGGCACCTGAGAGTATGGGAAAATTGAAGAAATATGGAAAAAACATAGTTTAATAAAGAAATGGAATTCTCAGCAGGAAATGTAATCCCCAATAGGCTGTCCAGCTTCATTTAAAAATGAATCCATAAAATAACATTTCTCAGAATATTAGAGAGAAGCTTTGGAAAACGATTGAGACTCTGCAAAGTCCATTTTTAATAAGAACGTTGCTGGTTTACTTTGCATCATATATTTTATCTAAACACAATATTTACACAATTTAAAATCTGGTTAAAACAGGTCAGCAAAGATTCCTTCTCTGTCATCCTTACGTGCTGACTGAACCCACAGCTTATGTCATGAATTTGACATGTTTGCTTTTGAACTTGCTGGTTTAAAACCGAGATGTTAGAATGATTAATGCGTCTGTGAAGTTTTGAGATTTATTTGAATCTTCAGGCATATAGACTCTATTTGAAATAGTTTTTTTGGAATAGTTATTTGTATGGTTTGATATGGTTTGCTCTTATTGGGCCTACTTACAAATTCAGGAAATCAGCTGGGGTGTGGGGCATATTTTTCCTCCTCCAAACAAAATGTTATCTGGAACATGTTACCCAAAATTGGGCCAGCTAGTGATCTTAGGGAGGATTAATGCCCCACCAGAGTTTGGCAGAAAGCAGCACGTTTATTATATTGATAGCTATGCTCAAAAGAAGAGGGAGTAGGGGTCACACTCATGCTCCTAGGATAGGCACAACACTGGAGATGTCAGGATTCTTCAAGGTAAGTGTATGAAGGCAAGTCTTTCCAAGGCACGATGCAATGCAATGCGGCGAACCACTGGCCAGGTGGTCTGGGCGAAGGGCCTTCACAGGAGTTACAAGCTTGTGAGTGCACTGCTGAGCACATAGCCCCTTCCCTTTTTAAGGACCTACTCCTCGTGGCCTGCGACTGTGGTTGGTCACACTCCACCTTGGGCAGTGTCCATGCATTGGGTGTGTGAGTGCTGCCTAATTAGTCCCAGACACCTTGTCTACCTGGAAGTTCTCTTCTGATCTTTTAGGTGTCCAACCAGCCCATTCATCCCACAAGCATTCCAGAAGGGATGGGGATGGGGAAAGCCACTTCACAGGTATTCAGAGAAGGAGAAGAGACAAAAGGGGGGGGAGTATAACAGATCTTTTGAGTATACAGGTTTTACATAGCAGTTACACAAAGCATACAGATCACTGCTGCTCCTACAACAGAAGTGTGTGTGTGTGTGGTGCTCATGCACCTTGGGTTCTGCTTTGACTCATATTTATAGCATGTCAATCATGGTAGTATCTAGGCATTGTTTTCTTGTTGATGGCTCTCTGTCTAATCATCATTGTTGACTTTGATTCCCATCTGTCAGCTCAGCTGTAACAATAAAGTCCAATGAATTCTTTCCAACGCTTTGTTGGAGGTTCATGACTTTGTTCATCTTTTAAACCTTTTTATTCTATGTCACTCTTTACTTGTCTGTCCCACACATCCTCAGTCTTCCTCTATTTCTAGTTTTTTGCAGTCTGGTATGTATTGCTAGGTGTGATATCCTTTCCTGGTCCATTCTTGGCACATGTCCAAACTAATGCAGTCGCCTTTCTTGGATCTTCTTTAACCAGTGTGTTCTTGTTACTTCATTTTTTATTTTCTGTAGTTTTTGAAATGGTAGTATTCCCCTCCGTTCATTTCTGCAATAAATATCTTTCATTTATCAGCTTTCCTCATACTTCAAGATTCCAACTGGTACAGCATTTATTGTCATAAGTTTTCATATATGCTGATTTTCATTTTTATCAATGTCTTTAGCCTTCCAGATCTTGCATTCAGAAAACTGTAGTAGCTGCTAGTCTGATTCTTCTTGTCCTCTTCACAATTCAAGTTCTTCAGCAGGCCTCCAAGATACACTTTTTTTTTCTTCTTCTTCCACTTCTTCTAGTACTTTGTCTCTGAAGTTATTCTTTATCTATTCCATTTGTCTTCCAGTTGCCGTAATTTTTGTCTTTTCTATGCTGATTTTTCCGTTCGAATTTCCTGCTTTCTGGGTATATACCTTGTCAGTTATTCTCCAAGTCCTCCTGGGTCAATATTGTCTGTCTTCTCACATAACATGTCTCCTCTCATTTAATCTCTGTTACAGCCATTACTGCTTCCAGTAACAGGTGGAACAAATCTGGCAATAATATATATACTTGTCTCACTCCTACGGTTGTTCTAAACCATTCTGTTGGCTTCTTGTGTACTCTCACAATGTTCATTGACTTGCTGTAGATGTTTTCTATCAGTTTGATCAATTTTTTGGATGTCATAGATTCTCAAGACTTGCCATAACCCTTTCTGCCAACTGCTATCAAATGTGTGTTTGAAAGTCTATAAATCTGTTGTAATGGGTTTTTGTGTTTTTATGTACTACTCTGATATCTCTTACTACAAATAGCTGATCTGTTGTAATTTTGTCTGGGTGTAAACCTTGTTTCTTTGCAAGCACAGCTTCTGCCTACCTCTTAATTATCCTCTGCAATGTCTTGGTGAATATTCTTCCTGGCACACTCACAAAGCTGATTTTTTTTCTGTTTACTTGGTGCTTGCTCTTGTTGTTAAATCTTGTCAGATAGCTTGTGCATTCCCTTTACTTTGTGTTCCTCACTTGTTTGTAGGATCTCAGTGGGTATGTTGTAATTGACCACTGTGTTTGTCTCCCAAACTTTCTATCAAGATCTTTACTAGTTTTCTAAGAATTCTGGTATCTGCTTTTTTTTTTATGTACAGGGGAATTTCTTTAGAATCATTTAATCGGTTATGTTTTCTTCAAAATATTTTTTCCATTACTTACTCTTTACTTGTATGCCCTTAATTATTTGCCCTTGCTTGTATTACCACTGATATCAACTCACGTGTTCCACTCCTTTCTCTTATTTTGCAGTACAGCCCCTATCACCTTTCTCTGTGGGTATTTTTTCTGTTTCTTTACATTATTCGCTTATGTAGTTTGTCCCTATTCGCTTTCTGTGTTCTCTCTGGTTAACCTGTTATACTCTACTCTTAGACTTGCTTTTTCCATTTTATTTTCCTTAAGTTTCCTCTGTCACTCACCTGCAGGACTTCATCTGTTAGCCAGTTGGGTTTCTTCTTCTTGGCCTTGTAGCCCAATGCTTGTTCAGCCACTCTCTCATAATATCACTTTTTTCACACTGTTCCATGTCTCTTCAGTGTTGCATCTTTCACCAGAGACATGATTTTTCCCTCCTGTTCCCAACTTTTGTATTTCCTAGTGTCTGGCTCATTCAGTTTATCCATGTCCTAGATCTTAATTCTTGGCATTCTTTTTGGTTGCGCTCATCCCAAACTTCATTGAAGTCAGTGCTGGCATCAGTGACAAATGATCTGCACAACAATGCACTGAATTTCCATCTGCAATTCACAAATATGAAGTCCTGTCTTTGCTCTTTGTTTGGCCATCTGGTGATTCAAGTCTACTTGCTCTACAGAGCAAGTTTGTTGTTATGGGGTGAATTTAAAAGATAGTACCTTTTGCATAATAGACAGATGAACCTGCAAAGCATGGTTTGCTTGTAGCTGGTTCTGGTGGCTCATTCAGCTCTCTCATTGTTAGTACGAAGTAGTTGCATGCTTGCCGCAGCATGGCGTGCTGGGTCTTCGTAACTAGGGTGGATAAAATTGTGATTTAAAAAAAAAAAAAAAAAAGTTTTGTTTTAGTTGCTAGTTTACATGCTTCTCATTTTGTAGCCTTTAATTATGTTGCTAACAAGGATGTTTTATAATTTAGTTTTCTACTTGTTAGAAGAACTTCAGTTTTTATATATATATTTTTTTTCTGCGAAGTTCTACACATAATGTTTGACATAAAAAAAGACAAGTCCCAGGAACTTCAGTGTCCTGTTGTGAGAACAGCAAAGTCAGAAACACAAAGCTCCTAAGTAAGTAGTTTAGGCTGTATTTATGACTCTGCCTTCTGATACATTGAACGTTCGCAAGTCAAAGAATTTCAGCTTTCTTGACAGATTAAAAAAGACTAAATGTTCTTTTAGAAACTGTCTTGTGTGCAAGTATAGAAGGGTGGCATAATGTTCACAACAAACCTATTATATGTTCTGCAGGGTGGAGCCTGTTGACTTTTGTGTGACAAGCATGATGCCTTTTGTATGTCCACGTTCATTTAAATATTTGACTGAAAATTAGTGTGTGTGTGTGTGTGTGTGTGTGTGTGTGTGTGTGTGTGTGTGTGTGTGTGTTTTTAAAAAAAAATTCATTCTATCCCAAATCTTTTGATTTGTAAGCAACTAATTGTGACAAACAATGCAACTAACGTGGCTAAAATGGGAGGTTTGCAAGAAGATCATATAACCTATGTCTGTTGTGCACTTTCTTTAAATTTGCTATCCATTGTTTCACCCTAACAGATGCCTTAGCTGTGGTTGGTGGGTCAGTGTGTGTCTGTATTTAGCTGCTTTTCTGTTTTGTTGCCTCCTCATAACTCCTCCTTCCCAAGTATTTGCTTTCCTTCCCCTCCTCTTCCTCCCCCCCCCCCCCCAAATAAACCAATCAAAAACCAAACCCATAGTCATTCATCAAAAATTGATGATTGGATTAGAAGTCTATGATGGTTTTATTTGTCTTAATTTAAAAGGACTTTGAGGCAGAGTGCACACTACTTTGGGTAAATCAAGGGCCATTGTGTCTGAGTCCTAAACCTATATAGGAAACCTTCATTTTTAAAAGGACACCTCTAAAAATATTGCTGCTTTCTGAATTCTTCTGAATTCCTACAGTTACAAGTAAACCTGTCATCATTGTATTGGAACAAAATGTTACAGAAAAAATATTTTTACATGTCCAGTACACAACAATACTTTCATCATTTTCCTTGTTACCCCATATAATGTAGTAAGCAAGTCAGTCAGATGCACTGTGTGGGTCTTTCACTGTCAACAAGGGAGAGTAACATTCCTAAACATAGGAACATATGATTGTAAAACTACAACAGTTGGCTGGGTTTTCAGGGGTAGGTGTATTCTCTTTTGTTGTTGACTAGATTCCTTGTTCATAGTGCCACTTTAAGCATTCCTCTCCCTTGCCATATCAGGGTTGTTTTGCTGTAGTATTATGTGTAGCTAATTATGCAAGATGCAGCAGTTGACTACGATTATCTGTGCTGTTACTCTTTTTTTTCTCTCCTTAATCTTTTCTTTTAAGTTATAGTTTTTCATTTTATTGGTGTACGTATTACACCAAGAAGTATGTATTTATTTCATTTAGGTTTATACCAAAAAGGGCACTTACGCAAGCTCTGGGAGCTATTTCCATAAATTATGAAAACCAAAATTAGATCTGCAGAACACCAGATTGTCCTCTCCCTCACACATTTGATTTTTCTCAAAGGGCCATCTCCACAGCGGCCTATGTAAATAGAAGTTGTGCAGCATGCTCTGAAGGTTGATAGCCTTGGTCTATTTTGGACTAGTGTGGGAAAAGCCTGATAAAGGCTGAGGGCCCTTCAAGGATAAAGTATATTTAAGTTATAGTTCCTGTGTGGGATGGGTACTGTGTCCCCCCATTTTAATATCTTAGTCAAGTGCAAGGGTTTCAGGGAAAGGGAGGTACATTTTCCTGGTGATGGTCCTGGTCCAGCCGCAGTTTTAGTTTGGGTATTCTGGGAAAAGATTCTGTCATGTTGTTCTCTTCTCTCCCCTGTTCTCCCCCCCCCCCCTTAGCTTTAAAGGACTACCACTGAAGTATGGTGAGTTACATTGGTAGAAAATTGTTCTGAAGCTTTGTTGTTGAGTTTCTCCATCATTTTTGTCTAAATGGAGCAATGCTAGCTATAGAAAGTCTAATCAGGTACGGTTGTAGATTTAAAAAAACAAAAGTATAACATGTTCTCTTGACTTGGCTTCTCCATTAGTGTTGGGAGTTTGTGGGAGCTGTACTTCAGATCGGCTTTTCGGAGGCTCCAGATAGTCAATACCACAATCCTACATTTTATTGTACATAAACCTGGAGGCCAATCGTCGTTCTTTTGCTTCTCTTAAGAGTACAGAAAATATGGAGAGAGGGAAGGTAAGATGAAAATATAGACTGTGTTCTCAGATTCATCTTTTTAATTATGAAAAGATCTGTCTGCTGTGGTATCTGACTTTCTGACTTAGGGTGGTAAAGTTAAGCATGTGCAGAAGTGTTTGTGGGGCTGGAGCCTGGGTAGTTCGGTTGAAATCAGTGGCACTATTTGGGGTAGTAAAGTTACACACCTGCATAAGTGTTTGCAAGATCAAGGCCTTAAATAGCACTCTTATGTATGGTGGTGCAGTGAGAGTACTCCTAAGATTTATAAATGAGTTCTGTCTGTGATGTAAGACACTGGTTTTCAGCAGGGGTACATGTACCCCTGGAGGTATGCAAAAGACTTCTGGGGGCACATCAACTCATCTAGATATTTACCTAGTTTTACAACAGACTATATAAAAAGCATTAGCAAAGTCAGTGCTAACTAAAATTTAATACGAACAATTGACTTGTTTATACTGCTCTATGTACTCTACATTTAATATAAGTACAGTATTTATATTCCAGTTGATTTACTTTCTCATTTTTACCATATAATTATAAAATAAGCAATTGAATAATAGTGCGACACTTTTTTTTGTATTTTTGTCTGATTTTGTAAGCAAGTAATTTGTAAGTGAGGTGAAACTTGGGGTATACAACACAAATCAGACTCCTGAAAAGGGGTTACAGTAGTCTGGAAAGGTTGAGAGTCACTTATATAATATGCCCCTTCAGTTTGGGTTTTTATTGTAGACTTAGGTAGTCATGTGATTAAAAAGGAAAAGTCTGTTCTTTTAGATTGTTTTATGTCAATTATGAGTTATTTAGGCGTCTTTTTATTTTTTTTAAAGTGCATGTAAAACAGACTGTTTGTAAGTATCTTCTTAGTAGTAGAATCCCTTTTATAGTGTCTCAAAATGGAGCCTTATATTGAGTATGAAATGTAGACCTGATTCTATTTTGATTACTTCAGAAGAGTTGCTGATCTTTTTGTTTAAATCCAGTAGTGTTAAACAGATGCTATTTAATATTACGTTAACAGTTAACTTGAGAATTACAAAATATAATTCTGAGCTTCATAAAAAATTATTTAGAACTATTTACACACTGCCCCATGAGATACTGAGTCTGTTGACTTCTGTGGGCTTTTTGCAATTGGACCCAAGATGATATTTCTTAGCACAAACTACTGAACATTATCTTGGCTTCAGAGTGTAATATAAGTCTTGAGGAAGATACATTTTTTTCTTAAGCCAGATGATGAAGCCTGGAACTGTAATGTGGCAGTGCTTCTAGCAGATGAAAAGGCTTGTCTTTAGTTTACCCATAGCTTTGTTTGTATCATGCATAGTTGTTTGTTGTTTTTTTTTTTGCTTTCACAAAATGCTTATCTGTCATCCCATGGTGAGAAAATACAAGAGACTTTTTAAAATTCTGGTACAATACAAGCATTCAGTATCATGTGGAGTCTCTTTCATGCTTCAGATAATTGCCTATTATATAATGATAAATTTAGCCACCTGGAACGATATGTATAGCAGTTTCTAGGTTTTTGATCATTCAGAGCCAGATTAGAGTAGAATTTTGTTTTTCATACTCTTTGTCAAAATGCTCTGTAATGAATTAAATTAATGATTGAAATACTGGTAGCAATGCAATGGCCCTGGGGTGCACTTTCAAAGGCCCAAATAGCAGTTTTATGCTCAGCTCCCATTGAAAGTTAAGCACCTAACTGCTGCTTGTGATTTAGAAAATCTCCTCTCTGCAGACCATAGAGTAAGCAGCAACAACTTAGATATTAGAATTTACTGTGGTGTGAAAGCGTTCATCAGAAAACCTGGAGTTCTTCAAATAGAATGGACAGACACCTTCCCCAATAATTTTATTTTCAAGATTAGGGTCTTAGTCTCTCCTTTTTCCGAAATTGCCATGGGAATTCTCTCTCCCTCTGCTTCAAACTCTGTGTCACTGACAGATTTACATGACCATATCATGCTCAAAAGATTGTTTGTTTTTATTACTACTAGAAACACCAGGCTCTAATTTCACTTTAAACCATTTTGAAAAGTTAAAGGAAAGCCTCAAAGTTCTTGTGTATATGTCATAAACATAGTTAAGGGTTAATGCCTCTTTTACCTGTAAACAGTTAATGCCTCTTTTACCTGTAAAGGGTTAAGAAGCTCAGTAAACCTGGCTGACACCTGACCAGAGGACCAATAAGAGGACAAGATACTTTCAGATCTTGGTGGGGGGAAGTCTTTTGTTTGTGCTCTTTGTTTTGGGGGTTGTTCGTTCTTGGGACTAAGAGGGACCAGACATCAATCCAGGCTCTCCAAATCTTTCTGAATCAATCTCTCATGTTTCAAATTTGTAAGTAACAGCCAGGCAAGGCGGGTTAGTCTTATTTTTGTTTTCTCAACTTGTAAATGTTCCTTTTTGCTGAGAGGATTTTACCTCTGTTTGCTGTAACTTTGAACCTAAGGCTAGAGGGGGTTCCTCTGGGTTGTATGAATCTGATTACCCTGTGAAGTATTTTCCATCCTGATTTTACAGAGATGATTTTTTACCTTTCTTCAATTAAAAGCTTTCTTTTTAAGAACCTGATTGATTTTTCCTTGTTTTGAGATCCAAGGGGATTGGATCTGGATTTACCAGGAATTGGTGGAGGAAAGGAGGGGGGAAATGGTTAAATTCTCCTTGTGTTAAGATCCAAGGGGTTGGATCGGTGTTCACCAGGAACTTGGTGAGAGAACCTCTCAAGGCTGCCTAGGGAGGGGAAGGTTTTAGGGAGACAGGAAGTGTTCCAGACACTGAAATTTCTGGATGGTGGCAGTGTTACCAGATCTAAGCTAGTAATTAAGCTTAGAAGTGTCCATGCAGGTCCCCACATCTGTACCCTAAAGTTCAGAGTGGGGGAGGAACCTTGACATATATCTGGAAACAATAGCTACAGAATTGTGTAGAAGCCAAGAGAGGAAGGGGAGTTGGTGGAGTTAATGCTTGGAAAGAAGAGTGTGTCTAGCTGGAATAACCGTTACTGAGTATTGAAGAAAGGGGAGTTGGTGTGAACATCAAGGAGGAGGGCTTGGGTTGTTGGAATCCAGTGGTTTCTGCAAGGTGGGAACCACATCTTATGTGGTTCTATATAATGTTGGCTAGCTTGCCTTATACCTTCACAGTATTGAATGTATTAGGCAGTCTTGTGCTAACTGGAGTAAATATAAAGTTGCTGATAAACAGGCAATTAATATTTAGTGATTATCAAACGTCTATGAATTTACCTTACAACAAGGATTCATCCTTCTCTCAAAAGTGCAGAAAACTGCTTGCTTTCTTTGGTATGTGGGTTTTTTTTATTTTTTTGTTTGCTGTGCCACTGAATGAATATTTAGTGGAAGAGCAGAAACTTGCTCAGAGGAAAAGGGCTTTGACTAAAACAGCGCATGCTTTGTGCAACAGAGCAGTACTACATTTACAGTAAGAACTGAATGAGGGAGGTTATGGAGGAAAAGGACTTCAGGCTGACACTACTGTGCAATCTAATTGGAAGTCTGGCTTGAGCTAATTTAGAACAGAGAACTGAAATCACAAGACAAAAATAGAAAAAGTGATTGAGCGAAATTGTGGAATCTTTCCACTGCTTAATCAGCTGACTACATCCAGATAGAAAGGGGATCAGCTGATCCCAGAAGAGAAGGGAGAAGATGGTAGAATGTAATCCTCAATTTCTCTTCTACCAGTGTAGATTAAAGATACAGTTTTCTATTCTAAATCTGTATTTGTGAAGAAGGCAAAGTATTATTTATTTATTTATTTTTTAAGCAGGGGGTTAGTACATTTTGATTGGTTTGGTCAAAACTCCACTAGGCTAGTTGTCAAGAAAACAAATGAGTTGGTAAACTTTGTCAGAAAGGACCAGTACATAGCAATGGAAAAATTACTGGACTGTGTTCTTGTGTTTTACTTAACCTCTTCTGACCCTGTTGCGAAACCCAGCCTGCATGTCGCTTGGGCAGGATGATGCTTCTGCTGGGTGCTGTGGCTTAGCCGAGTCCTCTTTGGTGGCACTGTGTTGTGTCTGGTCTCTGGCTAGTTAGATGTTTGATAAATTTGTGGAGCTGTAACCCATTCTAACTTTGGGGATAGGGATATGGAAGCTACAGTGTTTTCAACTGCTCCCTTCCCCTCTTTCTCCCCCCTCCTCCCCTGGTAGAAATTACAATGTGGAAGTGAACTATATCACAAGATTTCATTGTTAAGGAGAGTTTAAGGTCTGGTTTTGTGTGTTGCTTGTGAACAAGAAAATCTATACAGAACAAAAAATGCGTGAGAAAAATGATGCTCTGCCATTTGGGTTCCCTACTTGGGTAACTTTAAAAATGCACAAGGTTCTTGAACAATGACCTTTTTTGATTTGTTCATAGTGATTTCCAAATGTAACTTTTAGAACTATTTTATATTGCTTGAAACATGAACATTGATGCAAATTATTTTTTAACTGAAGTGTTCAAACTGCAGTGAGTAAATGCAATGCTGTTAATGCTCTCTGCAGGAGTTAAGTAACACAAAAAATGCTGAAGTCCTGTTCACGCCTTAATTTATGAGATTACACGTAGGGAATGTAGAACGCAGTTCTAAAGACCTAAATGAAGCAGTGCTTTGAGATCTCTTGCAGCATTGGTCAAATGGTTCAAAGAGAATGTTCAGCATTCCTGGGAGTCTCATGATGGCATGTGACTGCATTCAAAAACACAGTTAGCTCATAACTATTGCTAAAAAAGAAGCTTACAGTGGTGTGCATGATTTAGGTAGTATGCTTATGGGCACTATTTAATGTACCATTTAATTTCTTTATGCAAGAACTTTTGATATACACCTGATGACTTTGGGGTGTTTTACATTTCAAAAAGTAAACTTAAAGGAAATTCACACTTTGATTCTTCAATCTTATTAGAAAAATTCTGAAGAGCTATAATGTAGTGTATTAAGTATTTTCTGTACTTATTTTTCTTCCTGACTCTAGGGTGGGTGGGTGGGTGTGCATGTGCACATCAGTATAGGAATGGACATAGTGAGGAAAATTATGAATACATTTTTTGTTTTCCTTGAAATGAAAATTGGAGTCAGGATTGCAGCAGTGGAATGCAGTCGTTCAGCCTCTTTCTTTAATTCTTTCTTGCTGCTAGTTGTTGGAGGAGCTGCAGGAGTCTAAATGAGAGCTCTGTGTTAAAGTAATATTTTGTGGGGGTCACTTATAGCACCGGCATCAAAGGAAAATAGCGCTATTGTCATTTGGTTTATGAGCCGAAAAGTAAAAAATCATTTATAAAAGCCTGATATCCAGATTGCCTTACTTCTAGACATTATCTTCTTCAGTTCTGTTCAAATTGGAAAATAACCTCGTTGTAGCCCTTTTACTGATGAGCAATAGCTGATTTGCATTTTTCAAATTAAACAGTTTTTTTTTATTCTGGTTTTCTTAATTATATTTAAAATGCTATTTTAAAAGGAAATAAAATTACAATTTTTTTTTAATTACTTATAGATGAAAGTGACTGCAGTTTAGAACATGGTTCAGTTCCGGTACATAAGTATACATGCTGCAGGGCAGATTTTTGGCACAGACAGAAAGCTGTAACCGAAGCTGATGGTATGTCTACACTACTCACCAGATTGGCGGGTAATGATCAATCTGTCGGGGATTGATGTATCGCATCTCGTCTAAAAGCGATAGATCGATCCCCGAGCGCACTCCCTGTCGACTCTGGAACTCCTCCAGGGCGAGAGGCGGAAGCAGAGTCAACGGAGGAGCGGTGGCAGCCGTCGATCCCGCACCAGGAGGCTATAAAATAAGTCAATCTAAGTTGATCTAAGATACGTTGACTTCAGCTACGCTATTCTCGTAACTGAAGTTGCGTATTTTAGATCGATTTCCTCCCCCCCGCTCAGTGAAGACCAGGCCTAAGTGAGCAAGAGAGACGAGAATTAACTGGCCTTGCAGTGTATTCTGTTTTTTTTTCAGCATATTGAATGAGTAATAGTCACATCTCTTCCAAATCTGGTCTAGGTTATGCTGTTTGGTACATGTACATTTCTTAAAGCATCTCATATTCTTATATAATTGTGCTCTGAATTTATGACTGATGTCTTTGACATTAACACATTTTGAAACATGTAGTTAAAATATATATTAAAATGACAGTGCAGATGGCACTATTTTAGATTTCATAAAATTACAGACATGAATTTACCCTCCAGATGGTCAGTTTCATTTTAACATGTGTTTTTATAATAATCCATGTTTTTTCTTTAAAAACAACCCCCCCCACATTGTAAAAAAACCCTGCTTTTCTGAAATTGTAAGATTAAAAAGTTGACTGAATAGCTTTTTTAAAACGGCCAGGACCCAAGTTCAGGTCTTTGCTTTTCTCGTGTTATTGTTAATGCCTAAAGTAGCGTAGGGAGTTGTACTCAAAATACTTTAGTAGATGTTAGCGAGGAAGCAAATTATGATGGGGGGGAGGGGCAAATAAGGTCTTGCCAGGCATGCAAGTAAAAAAGAGAGAAATGTTTTTTCAGTTTAAGACTAGACTACCACCTGTTTTTTTCAGTTTACACCTCTACCCCGATATAACACTGTCCTCGGGAGCCAAAAAAATCTTACTGTGTTATAGATGAAACCACATTATATTGAACTTGCTTTGTTCCGCTGGAGTGAGCAGCCCCCCCCCCCAGAGCGCTGCTTTACCGTATTCTAGCCAAACTCGTGTTATATTGAGTTTGTGTTATAGCGGGGTAGAGGTGTACTTGTACTTGTACTTGTAAGGCTTGACAGTGTGCTCTTCATTCATTGTACCATCTTCCTGCTACTTAGTAGGCTGCCCAACATTTGTGGGATGGGGAGAAAGTTAAGGGCACTTTTCTCTCATTTAAAAAACCTGACTTACTTTTGTGCTCTTCATTTGTTTTTTAAAACTCACCTTTTCTTCCCTCCAGCTGACATCAGGAGAGGCCTAATAGGTTTAGCTGATTTTCAAAGGGGGTCCCAATTCAAAATTTTCAGTGTTGTAGTATGGCAGGTCACAAAACCCCCTAGAGTGTATGAAATCTTCTGAGTGTGAGATCTAATAAACACACAGGGTAACCCACTTACTAGTTTTAATATAATTTATTTTAAATTGAAATACTGTAGTACTGTTAGACCTATGTATGCTGGCAATAATTTTGAGTTTTGCTTATTCCTATTGTTTTGCTTTAAAAAGCAAGGAAATTGAGGGAAAATGCAATAATTTTGATATTTTAATGTATTTAAGCACAACTTGGTTAGGAAATTTAGGTGGGGTTTTCATAGCAAACATAATACTATTTCACACAGGCATTAAAATTCCATCCTGTATAGTAATACATCTTATCACACATGTGGATTGTTTGAAATAGGGTGGCTGTAGGAACCATAACACTGAAATTTTATTTGGGTATTTTAAAAATCTCAGCTATCTAGGTTTGCAATACAATATTTTCTTAATATAAAATGGTATTGCTGTTGAAATGTGGTGGAAGATTTCACATCTAGTGTATGTTTATGAATTGATTAGCAGCTATGTGAAATATTTTTCTTTTGAAGATGATACTGTGCTAGTTACCCTGCTGCTGTTTGACTTTGTTCCTGAGAGACGACAGTCTCAAGAGTGAGTGGTAATTTACCCTGTACATAGCTACCATGGAGAATATCTCCAAAACAGAGTACTAGTTGTGCCAAATGAAAGGAGGTCGATTATTAACTGGCTTAGCTTTAGATGTCAGATTGACCCTCCAGACATAGAATTCCAGTGCCTTTATTTGGTGAATAACCTAGTTCTCACTCCAGTGATGCAAATCATATGTATATACATCCTAGTCTCTGTATTTAGATAAATTAAGAGTTGATTGTTACTCGCCTGTTCCGATCTGAATTCTCTTGTATATGACAGATTGAATCCTTGCATGTGACATGGTGTGCATTTAAAGAGCTGCTGATGCTTCATGGAAAACTTCGTAATACCATTCTCTTTTTAAGAACTACTCTGCCTATAGTGTCATAGTTCTCTAGTTTGTTTGTTTCTTTCTTTTTTTTTTTTTTTTTAAACAGATGCTTTCAAGAAAGGAAGATCGGGTTCTGCTGTTTATTACACACCTTAAATCAAAATGAAAATTTTCATTTTGACCGTGGGAAACTAAATTCTGCAGCAAGATTCCTAATTTGTGAGTCATTTTTGGTGCAACAGATGGGAAATTCTGCGGCAACTTAATTTATATTGAAAAATGAATTCAATATAAAAGTTCTTCTTACAGTAATCTTAACTTCAATTTATTTTATCATTGCTTATTTTCATTTTTTTAATATACAAAAGAGTTTTGTGTTGACTGTGTGAAACTGTATTGTAGAATTTGTCAAGGTTGAAACTGGTGGTTTTAGCAGTTTAGCAAGGGGTAGTTGGGGATTTTGGTCATTTGGGAAGTGTAACCTTTATGTTGAAATGTTCCTAATTTAGTATTGAGTTTTACTGCACTCTTATGTTCAACAGCTTGGTTTTAGATTTGAGCCTTTAGGTAGGTACATCTAGGAAATAGATGTTCTGTAAGACTACTAGATGACACTCTGAATGATGCAACTACATTTTATTCAAAAGAAAAATGGATTAGTTAAGCAAACAGGCCTAAATTATTGCTATAATTGTACTTGCATTTAAAGATGAAATAGCATATTAATGGGTGATTAGTTTACTGCCAGAGTGAAGTAGAGCCTCATTCTGGAACGTAACAGTACCCTTTTCATATTAATTGGAGCTTCCTCGCAATTTAGCAAGACTACCTTTTATACTTTATTATAATAATTAGAATTATTGTAAAAAGTAGGTCTTTTGCTACTTCCTTAATGGCTCTTTTAATTTCACATTATTTAAATGATCATCTGCACTAATAGTTTCCCATACTATTAATATAAATATTTTAATAAAATATTTACAATTTTTAAAACACTTTACTCAAACTAGTTTATATAATCCTGGGTTATGTCTTTGCCAGCTCTTACTTTTTTATAACACTTTGTTTTTAACTTATTTTAACCTTTTTTGACACTTGTAACATCAGTTATTTTACTTTTCTACATTTAGCCTCACTTAGGTCTAAAACTTAACTTTTACTTCTTTTTTATCCTAAACTATTTTATAGGCTACAGAGATGTCAGAAGTAGTTTGGAATTATGGTATAAGTACACTAGTTAGATGTTTCATCTAACACTATCAGCAGTGAGATGATGATTTTTGACATCTGAAATTATTATTATTTAGGTTTCAGACTTGCCACGCTATGACTGCTCACATCTGAAATGTTTCAGGCTGGCAGCTGGACTTGGGAATACAACAGCATTGATTTACACTCTGTACATTTTCAAGGTTTTCTGCAACTGTAAGGGCTACAAAAGTATTTTTCAGCCTCAGTTAGTGGAGCCCTGATTTTATTCAAGAGGAAAGAAAAGGAAACAAGTAAACAGAAAGGAAGTAATTCAGAACTCAGATAGTTGAGAAAGGTACCTCTTTTTTGTATAATAGAGCTACTGCAGCCAAAATGTAGGCTGAAAGCCAACCTTGGACCTCCATATGTGTTCAAACAGACCTCTGAGACTTTAATGTATATGGGCAGGCTTTTGAGTTTCAGCACTGAATTCAATGTTATTACACTGCTCCAGTAGACACCGATGTTAACACACTGTGTGCTACTGGAAAAAGGTGCCAGTAAGATTTTTGTTTGGGTATATCTAAACTAGAAAACCTCATACTTGTTTTCTGTGTTGGTAGCTGTGGTGTAAAAGCTACTGTGTTTCTGTCACTGTTAACGAAAACCTGCATCCATATCATGCTTTTCCATGATAGTCAGCAAAAAGCTGACTCTTCTCTTTGCCTGTCCCTTTGTTCCATGAAATAAACTAAATGAACCCATTACCCAGCCATACTTCACATAACAGCCTGAGAAAAAAGGAGTGTCCTACATAATACCTGAAGTCAGTAGACTCAGAAATGTCTGACTAATGGAGAAGGGAATTCAGGAATCTTTCACTGTGAACAGACTGCAGCCAACCAGCCCTCGGAGGATAAAATCTAGAGATGGTTAGCAATACTTCAACTGACCTCATGTTTTGACAGTACATTGGGAGAGGTATTCCCTTAGCCAGGGTCCAAACCATAAGTTTTTACAGATCAATTTCAATACCCTGAATTCTTCCTGGAAGCAAATACTGTGCTATTGAATTAGTCTGAGAATGGGTGTAACGTGATTGCTGAGGGCTAACGGTGACAAGTAGATGGGTAGCCTCATTTTGCACAAATTTTACCTTTCAAGTAACTATTGATTATAGCTCTGTTTATAGGATAATGCAGAAATTGTGGTTTTTTAAAAAAAAAAGTGAAAGCTTTTATGAAGTTAAACACAAAATGCATACTAAGAGATTCATTGCATAAGCATATTTATTCCTCAGACATAAAAAGGTGCACACAGTGTGTAAAATGAAAACCTTACTTACAGAACTGCAAAACACAAGAATGGAGACCCCATTCTAACTAGTGAGCAGTACCACTCTTCCATCAGATGTTAGAAACTGAGATCTTTATTACCTTGTTTGTGTTTTTCAGTACTCAGCCAATTACAAAGTTTGGATCAAGCTACAAACGGGCTCAAATGTTGCTGAGCTGGATGGTCAAGAATGCAGAGTGTGTGGTTTTTATCTTTTAAAAAAAAAAAAAAATTGTAAATTTAACTTGCCTGCCAGCTGTGACTTGACTCCAGTTTCCCACAATTTTATATAACAAACTGTCACATAATCTTCACACACATTGATTTGTGGTTGAAGCTTGTAAATCAAAATTTCTATCCTAGAGGGAAGAAAGTCAGAATTACATTCCATCAGCCATATTTCAGCCTTGTCTTCCTGTACTAGATTCAACTTATATGAACTTTTTGGGGGGGGATTGAGTTTCGTAGTTTCTTTGGATCATTTTTCTGTTTTGTTCTTCTGTGAGTCTAGCTTTCTCTTTAATTAAAACAAGACAGATTTCCACTGAAACCATGATAGTAGCATTATCAGACTGTCTTGTCAAGTACCTCCCCCAAAATCTTCATTTGCTTTTGTAGGTTTAATTCCTCTAAAATCCTTGATTGTGAGATTTTTGTTTTTAAATTAGTTGTCCTTGTGCTCAGTTCACATTTCAATATACTAATTGTAGTTAAATGCAATTGGAGAATGCGCCTGAGAGTTTCACTGAGTGTCATTGGGGAAGCTCAGGCACCAGTCCTCTTTCAGCCAGGCAACCATGAGGCTGATGGTTACTGCAGAAATTTTTCTGAATGTCCACAATGTGCTTTATGATGGTTTTAAAAGTTATTGAGAGAGAACTAAAGTTGAGTGTCCTGAACACTTAATAAATCAGAATATTATAATGAGTGCATCTTGGGAAGGGACCATTCTTTTAATTCTTTTTTCATTGTATGAGCAAATGATAAGGGAAACTGACACAGTATTCTTAAGCTTTCTTTTTAGGCATGGAATCAGTAATATTAAAGTATAAATGCGCTTTTCCCAGAATGGGTACTTGTAGCCATTATCGGTTGTTTCTCTTGTTTGACCAATCGTCTTTCATTAATGTTGGTGACAGTGTTTAATTTTTTTTGCTTTTTCTTTAGTTCTGACTCATTTTTTCACATGTGGTATACAGTAGTAGACCTATAAGTTTAAATCTTGCTGGGGGAGTACTTCTGGGGGAAGTGCTTAAGTTATTTCTTAAAATTAAGTTTTAATTTATCATAAAATTTAATGTAGACGATGGTTTCAACTTTCTTTTCAAATTGTTTCCTTTCAGCTGTTTTATGGTATAATCAGATTTTTTCCCCCCTCTTGCACCCTCCCATAGTTAAGTGTGGGTTTAACAGACTTCTCCTGATTTAAAGCTAATGTTGAAGGTCTAGAATAGGGACTAAAGTATTATTGTGGCTACTTTTTGTTATTTACTGTGTATTAAGATGATGGCATAGAAAACCCACTTACAGGATCAGACTCCTCGGTATTCTGCAATTCCACTTCAATGGCAACAGTTTTATTGAGTGACAGCTGAGTTTTATGATGCCCCTGCCAACCACAGAATCATGCACATGTTTTTCTTAAAATCAATGTTGATTACACCATAAGATGCAACCATGACTAACATAGAGACCAGTTCCTCAAAGTGATATCCCAACAACATTCCCAATATAGAAGTAAAGTCAGAGTCCCAAAGCTGTAAAAATAGATGAGCCTGTCTAGGAGTTTTGCCTTTTAGGGCACATACTCGCAAGCAGACACCACTTCCTCACTTGGTGCTGTCTTCCCTACAATTGCCTGAGAAAGAGGAGCCTGTATTATAAAGGGCTCCTATTTCTCCCCTTCCCTGGCATGCTTTACCATGAAAAGTGACAACCAGGCCTTCTCTTTCCCCAGCGTGCTACCAGAGTGGCTCATTCAGCCTCACTTCAAAATTGCATATACACTGCAACTTTGACTAGGAGGTCTTCAAACCAGAACAAGAGTGCATCTCCAAATAAATTCAGCAGGACAGTAGTACAGATTCTGGTTTAAATCAGCAGTATTAGTTGAATATTTCTCAAGCCCTCCCATGGATGAGCTAAAAGAGGTAGAGGAGATGACTGGTTGCCCAGGTCTGACCATTCACTTGTTGCTAGTTAACCAATCACTACAGAAGTAAGATACATCTAAGACGATAGGTATGTGCAGCCAGGTTTAGTTGTAGCAGAGGTCTCGGAGTGGAAGTATTTTTTTTTTTTATATGAAGGCTCTATATTATTTAACAGGTGGTACTTGTCTCTGAGTTACTGCTGGTCCTGGCAATTTGATCCATTAGTGATCCAGTGACATGTTTTGTAGAAGTAGGGATGGTTAACACTGATGTTATGGAGAGTTCCAGCTTGAATTACATTTTTCCTACCTAGCCTTCCCCAGCCGTTTCCATTTGGAAACTGTATTAGTCACTCCACAATTGCTACATTTCACTCCATGTGGCTGGCTGAATTGTTCCCTGTGTATAATTTGTATATCTGTTTTTGAATCCTTTAGGATGACCATCTGTGACACACAGACCTCAGGATGCCAACTGGCAGAGGGCACAGGGGCAGATGGGGTTATGGGGGTCTACTGGGTTCACCCAAAGGATATTGTATAAGGTCTCTAATGAAAGCCTCTCTCACACGGGTCATCAGAACATTGCAAGCCAGGTATAGACGTTGTGTCAGGAGTGTGTGTGTGTATTATCTATCTGTCTGTCTGTGTGTATAAAATTATATATAATTTACTGGAAACCTGCGTTCTTAAGGTCTGTGATTGGAACTGGTCACTAGAAAGGTAAAAAGCTGGTTTTCTTCAGGCAAGAAATGTCTTTATTTACATGTCAGCTAAGTGATGTATAGTTCATAATGGGCATCCCTTTACAGTCTGAGCTAATGAAGGATTGTGAAATCTTCAGAGGAAATTTACAGGAAGAAGTTAACCAGTAGGTGAGAGCCTTGCTTACAAGTAAAGATGATGAACTTTAGGGAGTATAACTATAACCTTTGTCTAGTGGGTTTGTGACATGAAAAAGGATCTCAGCCAGACTTGGTTGAAAATGCAGAGAAGAACTTTTGAGTGAGAGATCCTCCTATCTAAAGAACAGGGCTGGCCCACAACATTTTGGCACCTGAGGCAGGCAGCTCAAATGATGCCCCCATACCCCCTCACTTGGCCAAAACTTTGAAAGGTCTCAATTCTGCCTTCTTCCTGTTCTTCTCCTCTCATGGTACTGCTCTGCTACCTACCCCAATAAAGGAATTAACACCTTAAAATGCCTTGTTGAAAATTTTTAAGTAACTCTTAACTTTCAAATGCCTGAACAGCAAACTTTTTTGTCTGCATAGTAAACACTGGCATTTTTATCTGTTTGAATAATCAAAGTGTGGCTCTCCATGCTGCTTTGGTTGCAAAGATTTGAACTGCTTCCTGCTGAAGGTTCACAGTCTGGGCTAACTCATGCTCTGTTGAGATGGTTGCAAGGCCGACCAGCCTTTCCTGTGTCATTGTGGAGTGTAGATGTGTTTTTATTAACTTCAGCTTGGAGAAGCTGCATTCTCCACTGGCAGCTGTTACAGGAAGTATGTGCAGAGCAACAAAAGCATTTGGAAAGAGGATGTTCATCTTTTTTGTGCATATATATTCCAGAACAGCCTTTGGAGTTGATCCTGCTGAAATGTATCTTGAAAGGGCTTTCGGTTCATCACCTTAATCACTCGCATCAATATCATGCATGTAATCATGTGTCAATGCTGTCTCTAGTGCCCCGCATTGCTGGTGTAGGTCTTCTTCAGGTATGATATTCCAGAACTCCTCATTATACAACATCTCAAATATACTGCTTTTGCTTCTTGAGCTGCATGAAATGTTCTTCAACTGACTGTATTGCACAATCTAGCACCTGGTTAAAGAATTCAACTTTGAATTGTTGTTTGAGGTGTCATATGGGATTATCTCATGCCTCATAATCAAAATGTCGTCTTCTTCGGTGACTCTTGTATTCTTGAATGGTTGGGAAAATAGCTTCAGTGTGAAGTTCCTCTGCCAACTTCTGTGCACTCTTCATAAGGTTTTGAAATCCCGCATCTGACCGGTAAGACTGTAGGTATGACTTGCTTTGTTCAGTTGTTCCATTGCTCCAGATATATCCAGGTCAACACCTTGGAGTCTCTTGCTTACAACATTTCTGTCAAACACTATGTCATGCCACAACACTAAGCCACACAGAAATTTGAAGGGATGTATGTTTCTGGTGAGTCCATTTCCTTCTGCCACTGTTCTCCCATGAACAGTTCCTGTCATAGCATTCTCCTCCATAATGACAACTGTGGCATCCTCTGTCTTCCCAGTTTGGTGGTTGATAGGCTTTATCGCCTCCACTTGACTTTCCCATTGTGTGGCACTTAGTGGTTTCAGTGTCAGAGAGGATGTTCCCAGATGTTGCTTCAAAATTTGCCATCAATAAGTTGATGCAGAGAAAAATACATAGATGCTTTGAATTACATAAAAAAAATACAGCAGCCTCACTAGAAGCTGATGCTGCGTCACTGACCACCAAGTTCAATGAATGAGAACTGAATGGGACAAAAAAAGCTCAAGGATTTAACTCTGATCTGTGTCTGCACTCCTCTATTCTTTCCTCTCATGTTGGCACCATTATCATAGCCCTGACCTCTCATGTCAGGTATCGCAATTCCTGAATCTTCCAGCTTTTTAAGAAGCACATTTGTCATACCAGCTCCTGTAGTATCATCAATGTCAATAAATTCTAGAGAATGCTCTCTGACAGTCACCATTGCCAGGACATTTTCACTAGGTTCTGTTGTTGTTACAAAACACATCATTAAAGCAATTTGTTCCGCATGCCTGATGTCAGGTGTGCAATCCAGAAAAAGAGTAATATCTTGCTGACTTCAGATGTGCCACAATCTTCTGTTTGACTTTTTTGTTGCCAGTAACTGTATGATCTCATTTTGAATGGTTTTTCCAAGGTAGTGGTGTGTGTACATTTCTTGGGTGGTGACTCTTCTTAGATGCTCCTGGAGTACAGCATCAAACTCTGCAATCAGCTCCACAATTTTAAGGAAGATTCCACTGTTTGGCACATACAGCTGATTTGAAGTGCCACACAGTGCTAGGTTTTGGGTAGCAAGCATTCTCAAAATGGCAATGAGCCTTCTCAGAACGTTTTGCCAGTAAAGAGACTCTGATGCAATCTTCTCTTGATGCTAATTATTTGTGGTGGCCATTAACCTTAGTCTCATCTCAAGCTCTTTCCACCTATGGAATGCTCTCTGGTGATTTGCTGCCTTCTCATGACATGCCAGATTTCTAGCCAGATTTTTCCAGTCCTTTGTTCCTGTAGAACACAATGTGGCTGGAACATTAGACTGGAAGAATTTGCAACAAAAACAGCATGCAGCATTCTGGGTTTTTGAGTACATAAGTCATGGCCTCTCCACTTTTGTCACCATTGGGGGTTTCACGCTAGTAATGTGTTGGATGGAAACTTCTGTTTTCATTGTCTTTAGGGAACATGAAGTTTTTTACTTGCTGTGGCCCATGCAGTACAAAGAAGTCCCCCAGGCTACTGCTCAAGTGAGTACACAGTCCTGGATCATCTAGACTTAAGGGACTAAACTCAGCAGCAGCTGTTTCTTGTGCCTCCACCACACTCTTCTCTGATCTACACTTTTCTTAAGGAATGTGCGTGGTTACATCCATTTGAGATGCAGATATGGTTGCAGCAGTACTGCCAGCTCACCTGCACTTTGACTAACTGGAAGATCAGGCATCTCCTCACCACTCACATCCTCACTGGGGCCGGGAGACTCACCGTGAACATTTGTGTCTGTGTATCTCAGGAGAGCTCCTTCCTGCTTAGATAGAAAAGCTTCCTTTGCTTGCTTTCTCTTTTCTGAATGCTGCTCCAGAAGGGCATTTTCTTCTTTCACTCATGACTGCTGTCCTGTGCCAGCTATAGTGGCTCTCAACGCTCATTTGAAGGGGACAAATAAGCAGGCTGGTAGCAGGGCCTGAATGAGGGAAGATGTCAGTGTCTTAAGGGCCTAACTGGCTCCTACTACTTCAGTTGACTGCCGGTTCTCAAGTGGGTTCAGGGAAGCGGCAGGAAACAGGAAGCTACCTGAGAAGCTGGTGTTAATCAGTCCAGGCTCCTGGGGGTGCTAGAGAGGTACATAAGAGGCTGTTCCTCCTCCTCTCTCTCTCCCTGCAGCTCCCGCTGCTTTCTG
The DNA here is from genome assembly GCF_007399415.2 of Gopherus evgoodei. Classification (NCBI taxonomy): domain Eukaryota; kingdom Metazoa; phylum Chordata; order Testudines; family Testudinidae; genus Gopherus; species Gopherus evgoodei. Next base: position 34,721,943 of record NC_044323.1, read on the forward strand.
TTGTTCCCTCTCACCTTTTTCTCCCACCTGCCTGTTATGTCTCTTTTGCCCTCCTTCCTTCAGCACAGCACTCCACCATCTCTGTGCATGGAGAGCAGAGAGAATACGTATACACCAGCAGCAGACATAATTTTCTACACTCTGGGTCGTAGTGCTGCCCCCCTCTCCAGCCTGGCACCTGAGGCGGTGGACTCATGGTAAGGCCAGCGCTGCTAAAGAAGGATATAACTTGTTACAACAGAACTTCTGAGTTATGGACACTCAGGAATGGAGGTTGTTAGTAACTCTGAAATGTTCTGTAATTCTGAACAAGACGTTAGAATTCAGCCATGGGTGTGTGCAGGTTCTGATTCTCGGGGCACCAGGGCTGTGGGGGGGGCCTCAGAGCTTCTGCCCCACAGGAGCACCAGGGCGTTACGTCTGGGGGGAGTGCTGGGGCTTCAGCCCTGCAGCTCTGTTCCTGGTTTCTACCCTGTGGGGGGCTCAGGGCTCCCCATGACTCTGCTCCCGGTTTCTGTGGGGGGAGGGGTCACCGGGGCTTTAGCTACAGAGGGAGTGCTTGGGTTGAAACCACCAGTCGCCTTGAAGCTAAAGCCACGAGCCCCAGCACCCCAAGAGAATCACAGGGCTGAAGCCCTGAGCTGCAGCACTCCCCCTGCGTGTAAAACCCTGAGTCCTGGTGCTCCTGAGAGTGAGAAGCCCCGTAGAACCCCCCCACTCCAGCCTGGAACCCTGACCTCCCCCACAGCTGCAGCTCCAATCTCCCTGTGACTGAAGCCCTGAGGCAGTACAGTCCTTGCGGGGGCGGGGGGGAGGGGAGTGTGTGTAGTGGTTTTTTATTTTTTTTTTACTCCGCTGCTGCCTGATTAATTACTTCCAGTTCCACATGGCTGATGGGTAAGTCTGTAACTGTGGTGTTTGTATCTTATTGGGCTTGTCTACATCAGAAAGTTGCAGCGCTGGTGAGGGAGTTACAGCGCTGCAACTTTGAAGGTGTACACATCTGCAGGGCATCACCAGCGCTGCAACTCCCTGTTTGCAGCGCTGGCCGTACTCCCGTTTTGTCTCGGGTGTAGAGGATCCAGCGCTGGTGATCCAGCGCTGGTAATCCAATGTAAACACTTACCAGTGTTTTTCTTGACCTCCGTGGAAGGAGGAAGCCTCTGGTAATCAAGCTGATCTCCTTTCCCGGTTTGCTCTCTCGTTCCCGGAACCCCGAGCAAGCAGGTCTCCTTCCCTGCGGTTTGCTGGGTGGCTCCGGGAACGCGAGAGCAAACCGCGGCGAAGCTGGTCTCCTTCCCCGGTTTGCTCTCTCGTTCCCGGAACCCCGAGCAAGCAGGTCTCCTTCCCTGCGGTTTGCTGGGTGGCTCCGGGAACGCGAGAGCAAACCGCGGCGAAGCTGGTCTCCTTCCCCGGTTTGCTCTCTCGTTCCCGGAACCCCGAGCAAGCAGGTCTCCTTCCCTGCGGTTTGCTGGGTGGCTCCGGGAACACGAGAGCAAACCGCGGCGAAGCTGGTCTCCTTCTCCGGTTTGCTCTCTCGTTCCCGGAACCCCGAGCAAGCAGGTCTCCTTCCCTGCGGTTTGCAGGGTGGCTCCGGGAACGCGAGAGCAAACCGCGGCGAAGCTGGTCTCCTTCCCCGGTTTGCTCTCTCGGTCCCGGAACCCCAAGCAAGCAGGTCTCCTTCCCTGCGGTTTGCAGGGTGGCTCCGGGAACGCGAGAGCAAACCACGGCGAAGCTGGTCTCCTTTCCCGGTTTGCTCTCTCGGTCCCGGAACCCCGAGCAAGCAGGTCTCCTTCCCTGCGGTTTGCTGGGTGGCTCTGGGAACGCGAGAGCAAACCGCGGCGAAGCTGGTCTCCTTCCCCGGTTTGCTCTCTCGTTCCCGGAACCCCCCTTGAAGCCGCCCAACAGCGCTGCAGTGTGGCCACATCTAACACCACTTGCAGCGCTGGTTGCTGTAAGTGTGGCCACTCTGCAGCGCTGGCCCTATACAGCTGTACTAATACAGCTGTAACAACCAGCGCTGCAAAATTTTAGATGTAGACATGGCCTTAGTTTCTACTGTAGTTAAGTTTATTCTCAAGAAAGCGTATTTTTATTTTTGTTTCATACGTAACCATTTGTTCCCATCTCCCACTGGTTTTTGTTTGAATGTTTTCTTAAATTTTATTTTGTTTTATTGTTGAACTTGGGTGCAGTGTGTAATACAGGAGTGGTGGCCTAAGATAAAATTTGGTAAAGTGTTTTGTATTCTGTTCCTTTGGGAACAAAGGATCTGGGATTTCTGTGGGCAGTCAGTATGAGGAGCTGGATACCACAGGGGGACCCTTTTTAAAGGGACTTGGGGTCGGAGTGCATCTGTTGTCGACCTGTGAGACAAAAGGCTTGTCTATACTACACACTAAGTTGGCGCTGCTGCGATGAATGCAGCCATTTCAATTTAGCAGGTCTGGTGAAGACGCAGTGAATCGATGGGTGAGCACTCTCCTGTCGACTTCAGTACTCCACCTCCTTCTCCAGCCAGTATAGAACGGTGTAGACACCATGTTAGGTTGATGTAAACTACAGCAATGTAGACCAGGCCAAAGACAGGACTCGTGTAAACCAAAAGAGCTCGAGTGGGTAGCAAGCTTGTGGTGGTGGGGAGCTAACATCCAGCTAGCACAGGCAAGACTCTCTCATGGGGAGGCAGATGGTAACAAAGTAACTTTCAGTTTTCAGCCCCAAGAAGTGTCACAAGACCCTCTTTCTGTAAGTATAAGACTAGTATTACCATTTCTAGGCATTCAGGTGAAAGGTTAGATAAGCAATAAGCATATTGTGGAAGGTTCTCTTAGGAAAATCCTGCCTAATCTTTGCTGTCCTTTTTAACCTCCTGGAGTCTGGACATATAACACTAATACCATCCTTTTATTTGTCATTTTATAGATATTATTGATAGCTTGTGTTCTTTTTATCTGGAATAGACCAACATTGCTGAAGTCCTAAGTTTCAGGAAACAGAATTTACCTAGATCGAGTTTATTTTCTGTATTCACATTTACTCACCTCAAAACAATTAGGCCTCAAGCCTGCAATTTATAACACATGGACAGATCTCTGAATCTGCATGGAGAGCGCCTAGAAGTCAGTGGGGCTCTGCGCCTGTGCAAGTATTTACCTATGCTTTTTGTAAATTGCAGGATTGGAGCCTAAGAACATAATCAAACAACGGTTTCTCCTTTGTGTCATAAGCGACCTACTATGAGCCAACTTTTTAAGTTCACACCCTTCTACTTAGCAGAGAAGCCATCTTTAAAGCTCCTGCTGGAGGCCTGGGCCCTTGAATGTCATCTTCCCTCCCTTTGGGCAGGGAGTGTTAAGTATTCTGCCCTCTGGGGCCTAACAATGTTGACCCTTGTGTCATCTGAATGGGTCAATCTATAGCCATGTGAATTCTTCTGAAATCATGTTGACCTAGGATTTTATACCTAAAATTAACTCTCCACATGGCAGCATGTTTTTATATCCACCCAATCAAAAATTCTGTACATTTTTAAAATTAACATTACTTCACAATGCAGATCGCTCAGGTTTGATTTTTTTTTTTTTGTGTATTTAACTTTTTCAGGGCAGGATTAACACTTGATCTGTTAAAGTGAGAGAGAGCTCTCATACTGGAGAGTCAATCATTTAAGGTTGTCTTTGTAAATTTATTCTGTGTGAGTAGTTGCCATGCCAATAGGAACTATAGATAGAACAAATTAAAAAATCTTTTTAGAGGTACAAGAGTTGGTGAGACATGACATGGATATTTGAAAAGAGACCTAGATAAGAATCGGGGAACTACAGACTGGTTAATTTCAGTTCACCTCTATATTGTGAATGATTCTCAATCTGTTGGAGACAAAAAGAAAACAAGTATAGGCTAGTTAAAGATGGCCAGCAAGGCAGGCCATCCTTCACAAACTTGACTTTTTTTTTTTTCTTGAGGACATGTCAGTGGGAAAGTGTTTAGTTTGAAGCAGTTAATATAACTTAGTGTTTGTTTAGATATGTCTATCACTGTAGATTCTGAGCTCCCACCTGGACTTCAGCACATTATGGATGGGACTCGCAAAAGCTCTGTGTTGTCCTAACTCATCTCCTGTTGGGGTAAATCAGAGTTTTAGCATTGACTTCAATGGGAGTTTAAATAGTCAATTCTGAGTACTTTTTGAAAGTTTCATCCTGCAGCTGTATATTGACATTGAGTTAAATCAGTTGTTTGTCCAAGAGGTGCTTAAATACAGTGGAAGTGTTTAGGTATCAATGCTGCATAGGAATCTGATAGTTCAATTTTCAGTTGGTTTTGAAAACAGATTTCAAAACAGAGGCCAAAGAGCGATAAGTTAAGGAAAGTAAGGCCTGGTCTACACTTGAGGGGAAGATGTGCAACTTCAGCTACGGGAATAGCGTAGCTGAAGTCGACGTATCTTATTTCGACTTACCTCCTGTCCTCACGGCGCGAGATCGACAGCTGCCGCTCCCCTGTCGACTCCGCTTCCGCCGCTCACCCTGATGGAGTTCTGGAGTCGACGGGAGTGCGTTTGGGGATTAATATATCGCGTCTAGATGAGACGTGATATATCAATCCCTGATAGATCGATCGCTATCCGGCAGGTAGTCTGGACGTACCCTTTCTCATCTAGTTTTGGGAGTTCACCAATGCAGTCGGGACAAGTCTAAACTTTGAACGAAAGTTTTTCATGTTATACAGTGCGCTAGAAGACTTGAGTATTCAAGATCTGCATTTTTTCAGTTGATATGAAAGTAGGAGGACTGATCCATACAAGGAGAAAGTGGGGAGGAAAATCAAAGGGCCTAGCTGATAAGTAGCTTATGAAATTTAAAATAAAAGGCGCAATGTAAAAGAGGAAAGCATAAAGCAGTAATGATACTGACAACAGCAAAATAAATAAAAGTAATCTGGGGGGAGGAAAAAAGAAAACATCAAGTCCCCCAGACCCCCAGAAAATCTAAGCTCGTAGAATTTTAAAATACTGGCAAAGAGGGATGCTAGCAGGGGGGAGACTTACAGCAGCTGCTAAAAATCTTTGCTGAAATATGGCTTATTGCATATGATGAACATGTAGGAAAAACGCTAATACTTTCTCACTGCAGCATTTATTACCTAACTCTCCTGCCTCCTCCACTCTTGGTGTCTTTTTGCAGTAACTTCACTTCTAGAAAGACTTCCAAAATCTTCCTCCAGGTTTTCTCAGAACTTGGACTAGCTATGATGTCTGTGATCTGGAATTGTAAACTTGTACCACCTAGCAATAGTTGCTAAGTGAGACATGGTTTCTAGCCTCCTGTTTGCATAGGCTGTTAAATAGATACAGAAGGTTTCCAAAGAATTTATGCACCCAAACCTTTAGCTTTTTCCTCCTCCTCTAAACTTTTCCCAGAAGCACTTGTGACGGCTTTGACAAAAAACACATGCATGCACCAAAACCCAAAAAGATAGCAGTAAGAGGCTATAATTCTTGCAGTGACATGCTATCCTTGAGTCTAGTATACATGGTTGGGTTTGTTAGTACTAAAAACATTTTGTACCCAGAATTTTTCAGGGTGCTGTAGAATCTGAGACATGTATGCTTCCTGCCATATATCTGGACAGGCTTCTGTTAGAAAGACCTCAGCCAAGATAATCTTGGTGCTTCTGAAAAAGTGATGAATGTTGACTACCAATGCTCTCAAGTTTAGAAATCAGAATGGCGTATTTTAGTGTAGTAAGTAGGGCCACATCTATAATCTTGTGTACAGAGCTACAGCCACCATTCAGCTAAGGTTTTTTTCCTTGCTCTGAATCATAAATCTCTTCTTGACATACATTTTCATGGTCCCTGCTTTGATCCCATTGGTTCTCTTTCTCGTAGCTATGGCTTCTGCTAAACCACAGGGTGAATCTGTCCCTGCAGCTTTTCATGTTTAATATTTAGATAAAGCAGTCCTCAGCCAGGCACAGGGATTCTTCCCTAAGGCAATGCAAGGGAGATAAAAGAGAAATTGACCCCAATTTCTTCCATATCCTTTCCTAATGAGGGAGGAACTGGGCTTGGAGACAGCTAAATGTGGCCTGAACAGAGGATGCCATTTCTACAAGACTGACTGTTCATGTTTTCTTAAAAGCTTCAAATAGGTTTCTTAGAAGCCCTCTTTGTAGGCATGTTGGGAATGCACATTCAGCAGATATAGCTTTTGGTTTTAAGGTTTCATGAGCCACTGTTGATTGAGTTTTTAATAATCTGTCTTTTCATTTCCTCCTAGTTCTTTACTTAAAACCTATTGGTCTTTACTGGTGCTGTTTAAATCTGAGAAAATGTATTTTTTGTTTCAAAACTGTTTCAACCTGTTCAGATGATCTTTCAAAAGCTAAAGTTTCTGTAGAGAACAAATTAGCTGTGTTCTCTTTTTTTTCCATTTTCAAACCTGAAGGGAAGAGGGTAGATGCAAGGTAGACTTTCTTTAAAAGCATAAAAGAGAAAAGTAAGATGCATGGCTGCCTGTGGTAGTTGCTGAACAATTGTGGGTGTTATCAGTCTGCTTGGCTGCTACAGCTGCATTTAATAATTTCCTTTTTTCCATATTTTTCAATTTATCAAAACCCTGAGATTTTTCTCATTCTCGGGCAACATGGCAGCCACAATCCTTCTGGCTGTGGAGAACTGGACACCCTTTGGAGCCAGTTAGTACCACTTGATGATTGACTAGGGAGGCTGCTATTCAACAGTATGAAGGAGAAATTTGGGATAAATAAAAAGATTTTATTAAAACTGAGTATATTTTGAGTCTTTAAGGTTGGTGACTGTTCTGCTATGTTTAAAACAGTATTGGAATTTAAGGTTCCCTGAGCTCAAAAAAGCCTTACCATTGTTTGAATTTAAAAAAATGTTCAGATACATACATGTTATGATTTGACATATCCAGAAGGCTGATACATTCAGATTATTTTCTTTAATAGACAAAAAGAACAAATGAGAGATCCTCTCAGGATTTATTCTAGTGAGATTTCTCAAAATTATCTTGTTTTTGCCTCCCCCATGCCTTTTTTTTCCTAAGAATGCATAATTTAGATGTACCAGTATATTTTTTAAGTATACTTAATAGTTCTGCCAATTTGCTATCTTGCTGACTTGACAGATGGGGGAGGAAGGGGAAAGTCCTTGTTCCTGAATCTCATCACTGCATAGCTCTGACACTGTTGAGTACCATACGGACAAAAGCTGAGTCAGAGCAGAGAAGCAATCTGCGCTATAGGCAGGCATGGCCCAGTTCAGGATTTTAGACTGCATGATCAACCACAACTGGAGTTTGATATGTAACCTGTATTGTGCTTGGAGCGGTCAGGTTTGTCTATTCACTATATTTAACTGTTCATGAAGAGAGGATTTTATAATTATTTTGTCAAAAAGAAAAAGCTCCAAACAACCTTCCCCTCCCCATTCCCCAAGAATCCTGTTAGAAACATCTATAAAGCAAGGGTTACCTTTTAACTATTGAGTAATCCTTTGTAAATTGTAAATTGTTGTGTATTGCATATGCTTTCACTATAACTGCTTGATATATAATTTTTTTTAATTCTTCAAGTACTGACTGTAAACTGTCCCTGCAGAGGCTTCAGTTTTGAAGGTTTAACTTTGTAAATTGCAGGAAAGAATGCAGCATGTAATGGCTAGCTCAAGAAAGAGGGGAAATACGAAACAAACCCACTCCCCATCAAAAAATTTTTTGTTAAAATCAATCTTTCTTTAATTTACTATTCTAATATGATTCTAAACTTCCTTGACTATTTTGATAAAGGGAAGCGTTGCTCTCTTCTGTTTTTGTGATAGAAGTGCTTGTCATTACAGATGAAGTTCAGATACACAGAACGATGCTTGAAGAGCACATAAGCTAAAATAAATGAACTCCCCCAGGAGACTGTCTAGTTTTTAATAGGGACAGCATGGAGCCTAACAGTGTTCTTTGTGGCAGAACTGAAGAGAAGCCATAGATTGAGTTTTAGAAGATAGGTTTGTTTATAAAGAGTGCATTTTTTCATTATTTAAAATACTGCTATCCAGCTGTTGTCATATTTTCAGAGCAGTCTATATTTTACTTTGATTATGCCTAACAAACTTTATGCAAGCCACTGAAAATAGGACTCTAGGTAATGCACATATTTCACGATCATTCCTATATAATGTAGGGAAAATTGCTATTTGTTTGTATAAACCTATAACTTAACTTTCTAGATACCTTGCTGGTTCAAAAATAACTCCCAGGCTTCACTAGCCCCTTTCAACTCCTTTTTTTAAACTATAAACAGTCTTGAACACCTTATTTATACTGATACTTTTTAACTAAGCAAATATATTGTTGCATGTTAATTAAATCACTTTTTTTAACTGATACAGATTTGGGCAATAGCTGTCAACATCTCTGTTTCTGTGCTAATGTATTTTTCAAGTCAGATCTATTAAAAACTTTTAATATTTGCAATTAGCTTGATTAGTTGCAGTTGAAAATGTAACTTTGTTGCTTGCTCTTCTACCTCTCCAATACTACCTTTTTTACTAGTTTTATTTATTTATTTAAGAAGCTGCATCATAGCTGGGCTTTTTGCCAGGACACGGAGTTTTCTCAGGAGATTGTCCTTCATATTGTGGGGAATTTCAGGGAAGGGAAAACTTCAAGCCTTATGGTTTCAAAGAGACTTGAGCAAAAAACTAATGTTTATATTATGGAGTAATGGACTCTAGGTGCTCGAAGTAACAAGAAATGACAAATGTTTCTATTAAGGTAAAATATACACATAAACGGGCCTCTTTTCTCTTTGGTTCTCATTATATTCCCTACAGTGTCTCATTACATTTCTGAATCTGTTTTGATTTCTAATCTAGTTTGCTCAGAGGTGGCAAGAAATTACTTGATTAGAGTTCAGTATGAAACACAAATCAAAGCTGACAACTGCTACCTGTATTCCAGAAATCAAGAAGACTAAAGAAAAGGGATGGGATTGTCCCCCATGGTTTATTTAAACATTCTGACTAAATCATAGGTTGATATTAACATGTACAGACTGTGTGGGGATGTTTTTATGACTGTCAATAGAGGAAAAGTAAACAGAATAAAGCAAGCAGGGATTCACATAACTGACAAAAAGCTAGAATCTGATTGATTGATTAATTTATTGCCCTATTTTACAATATTTTTCTAAAGCAAATTAGGCCTCTCTTGAAATTTGAAGTAAGATGCTTCTAGTAATTAAGCATAACTAATTATCATAACCTAGTCCCAGATTTGGACCTTAGTGTCCAAAATATGGGGGTTAGCATGAAAACCTCCAAGCTTAGTTACCAGCTTGGACCTGGTAAAGCTGCCACCACCCAAAAAATTAGTGTTTTGGGGCACTCTGGTCCCCCCAAAAACCTTCCCTGGGGACCCCAAGACCCAAATTCCTTGAGTCTCACAACAAAGGGGAATAAACCATTTCCCTTCCCTTCTCCCTTCCAGGTATTCCCTCCCTGGATTCCTGGAGAGATAAACAGAAGCAAACTCCGTGAATCTAAACAGAGGGATTCCACCCTCCCCGTTTCCAGCCTTGGAAAACAGAAGTACCGAGAGCTAATCTCTCTTCCCCCCTCACCCAGAGGGAATGCAAAGTCAGGCTAGTAAATCTAACACACACAGATTTCCCCCTGACTTCTTCCTCCCACCAATTCCCTGGTGAGCACAGACTCAATTCCCTGGAGTTCCCCACTAAAGAAAAACTCCAACAGGTCTTAAAAAGAAAGCTTTATGTAAAAAGAAAGAAAAATACATAAAAATGGTCTTTCTGTATTAAGGTGACAAATACAGGGTCAATTGCTTAAAAGGAATATGAATAAACAGCCTTATTCAAAAAGAATACAATTCAAAACACTCCAGCAACTATACACATGTAACTACAAAAAAACAAACCTATCTTTTTGTACTTACAGCTGGAAAACAGAAGATTAGAAAGCAGGAAATAGAGAAATCCTTCCCATAGCCGAGAGGGAGATAGGCACAAGACAAAGAACAAAGGACTCACACACAAACTTCCCTCCACTCAGATTTGAAAAAGTCTTGCTTCCTGATTGGTCCTCTGGTCAGGTGTTTCAGATTACTTCTTTCCAGGTGAAAGAGACGTTAACCCGTAGCTATCTGTTTATGACACTAATATATTAATTTTAGTTGAGAAATACTGCTGAAATGGCTTGTCTTGCTAACTTTATTTAAAAAAAAATATGGAGGAATGCTGCATAGCTTTTCCCATAAGTAAAATTAAAATCCCGTTGTCGGTGGTGCACTTGTTTAATATATTTTCTCTCGGCCTTCATGTTTGTTTATGGGTAAATAGTCTTTTCCTATGGATTTGGACGGTCCCAACTACAGCGAACACTATACAGTATGTATGGCGGATACTTGGGACCACCCACCACTAGACAGGGACCTACGCCCCCTGTACATTGTAGAACCAACCTCTGCTCAAGCTCCCTACTTTATAGTGTTTAAGGAAGGTGCAGGTGGGAAAGGAGATAGATGGGGGCAGGGTTAGTCTGCTGGAGCTGTGGCTGCATGTATCTACCAGCCATTCCTCCCACACCCTGTCAATGGGGAGCACAACACTAGTTTGAGCTACTGTAGCCTCCATGAACAGTTCTGCAGTTTAGTGTGATTCCATTGCCCTTGAACTCCAGAGCAGTTCCTAATTACATGAGCTGTGTGGGCTGTAGGTTTGCACCCTCTGGGGAAAAATATTTTTGTTCTGAATAGTCAATATATTTTCAAGAGAAAAAGAAGCTTGTTAGGTTAGTAGTAAGTATATGCAATTACTTATTAATGTAATGGAAAAGACATCTGACCCCTGAAGGCCCCTTTTTCTATTACAACACCTGGAGGGTTTTATTTCAAGGCAGGAAAATACACTAATATGAGACAGGCAAAAGATATTTTCTGCTCTGTACTGAGTGTTTTAAGATTTTAATAACAAGCATTATAGTTTTATCAAAAATGAAAGTGTAAGTGGGAACTACTAGGTCTTATATGGAGCTGTAATTGTTCTTACTTTTGTTAGGTTGTGTATTCTGACTACATACTGTGTGTGTGTATTAAAAAGTTATTTTAAATTATGTAATGTTTGACACTAAGATGTAAACCTATAGGGACAAATCCTTTGCTGATATAAATCCATGTTGTTCCTCTGACTTCAGTGGGTTAGGATTTTCACTGCAAGCCCTGTGGGGTGATGACGACAGTGTGTTTCACAGGGTGCCACCTATATCTTCACTTGAAAGCTGTCACATCTCATTTTTAATTTAACATAAGATTATGCCAAAACAAATTAAGCATTTTTTTCTTTCACTTTTTTTCTTCTTTATTGGGCCACATTTTGGCTTCTCCCCCACCCTTTCTTAAAATCACCTCATTTCTCAATGTGTGCTGAGATCTCCTGCTGCTCCTTTCTTGCATCATGTCTGACTACATCCATCTCCAGGGAGATGGGTAGTTTCAACAGTGGGAGATGCACAGACTGCTTAAAACTTCCACATGATTGCAAAATTTAAGGATTAGTTAAGGGGGGGGGTAGCAGATGGGAAGCTTATATCATGTGGGAGATTTGTCTTGTAGAAACAGATTTACATGCAAGCCTGTCTGTGTTTGTATACATCTCCAAATTGTTCCATCAGTATAATAGATTATTAATCCCAATGTTAACAGATTCCAGTCTTTCTGACAGGACTAATAATTCCCAATCTGTTTTTTAAAATTCACAATGAACTGTGAATGTTACAAGGAATTGGTGTACATAGACTTGAAGTATCAGAAACAAACTTCAGTAAAGTGAAGTGTAACCTAAAAAAGCTTTCTTTCTCTTTTGGCAAATGTGTGGAAAATAACAACACAAACTGTACCTTTACTCAGCAAGCAACTTAGTCCTTTCTTTAACATGGAGGCAGAGGAATTGTTCCTCTGTGGTTTTTATTGTTTGTTTTAATGGAGCTTTGTGGATACATAATTTCCTCAGCCTTTTAAGATGCATACGTACCTTCTTGAAGGTGATTCTATCCACTTTCTGGCAAAGAAACTGCACAGAGTAAGTATTTGTGAGTTGATCAATACCTTTTCTATAATTGATCACGGGGGTTGTTTTTGAATAAAGTAAGGATCTCATTTTCCTCGTTCCCTTTACAAACATTCAAGAGACCATGAATTGAATCCCATAGCAGTGAAGAAGACAGCCCCCGCTAGGCCATGAGTCTCCTGATATAACAGCTTTTATTAATTTATTGACGAGCAGAGCTTCTGAATGTTTCCATCAAGAATGGAATTTTTCACTGTAGCTGATCATATGGTTTCATTGTAAAGAATAGGCCTGACTATTTGAATGGGTGGAGTTAGAGGTCTTTCTAGTACTGTATATGCAGAAGTAGGTATATAGAGGCTTGTTATGCTTATATTATAGGTTGGACTAATGCATAGAGTGGTGTTGCTTTTTAGTGTAAAACAGATTGACAGTATAATAGTTCTGTTCATTGTCTTAGGTTTTCTTTATATGAAAAGTACTGCAATTCCCTGTGCTTCCAAATATTGTAAAATAATTTTGGGGAAAGAGAATGAAAACAGTGCAACAGCCGAACTATCACATTGCATACAAGCTTCAGAATGTAGAAATGCTGCAGAGATTGCTGCACTGCAGGGATACTCTTCTTTAGGAGAGTCTGTTAACATTAAAAAAGTTTCCTCAAATTAATCATTTCCCACTTAATCTAAAGGATAACAAAATAACAAGGGTGGCTAAATTCCTTTTGGGAGTGACTGCAGGTTGATGGCTATTTGGCAATTTTTATATTTTGCATTGGATATTTTCATACAGTATTCATATGTTTGCATTCTACCTCCCTTCTCTTGCCCAGGAAATCTATGCATAATGCATTTTAATCTTTCATTATTTGTGCAGTGATTTTTTTTGTATTGTATTTGTGTTAGAATTTTTTAAAAAAGGTATAAAATTATTCATTAAAGGATACAGCTGATGGTTGAATTCCCTGTCAATGGATGTACCTGTTACAAAAGTATTATTTTGATGTTTGTAAATACTGGAAAATAACTTGGCAGCAGTAAGCAGTTCAAAAAACAGCGATAGCCTGCAAATACAAGTAGACTTAATTTATATATGTTAAATATATTTTATTAATACAGTTTCCTGTTTAAAATAGACAGTCTGTCCTGGCCGGCGTCCTAAGTGTACGTTTATCCATCTCTGCATTGGCTGCTATTAGAGAAGCACCTTCAGCACAAACTATTTGGAAGCATAGAACTTACTTTTGACCTCATCACAGGTCATTGAAAAAGCTTCCGGTTTTACAGCCTGCCACAGACTGGTGCGGACAACTTCCTTTCTCCTTTTTGTCTCTCTTTTTATCTGGCTATTTACTTACATGACATGTCTCACCTCTGTTGGCACAAAGAGTTGGAATTTCCAGGTGGATTCAGAATTTGGGTTTACAACATGTTGGGACAAACACATTTTAATAAGGATGCCTTAGGTAATAGACTTTTATGTTTTTGTGGCCTTTGTTTTTGTTTGCAATGTTCTGTAAGGACAAAAACTGACAGAAGCTTCTCTTTCTCCATCCTCTATGTAGAGAGTTAGGATGGCTTTGTTGTAGCATAATGTGTGGTTTTAATTTAATCTTTGTGTACCACGTTAGCTTGTAACGGAGAGCCAACATAGGGAGCACAAAATGTGGGATGCACCATAATTTGGTCTTTTTGTATGTATGGAGTTCTTTAAATTCTCTTAATGTGTAATCTGGAAACTTTCCTAATGCATTGTACATTGATGGTAGAAAAATTCTTACAAGTGTAACCCTGTCTCTCTTAGTGTTTTTAACAGCTATATTTTATGCCTACAGTTTTATACCTCAGTGTTTTGAGTACAGCACAATTCATAGATTCCAAGGCCAGAAGGGACTGTTGTGTTAATCTAGGACCCACAATAATTCCTAGAGCATGTCTTTTAGGAAAACACTTAGTCTTGATTTAAAGTAATAAGGTTTACAGCATAGATAAAACAAGCTTTAACAGGCTGGATTTGTGTAGGGGTAGTGGTGGGTCTAGGTGTTAGTTTGATGATGTCTGAGACAACAAGAAAGCTAAGGGAAAAAGACTGTTTTCAACATTTGGCTTTTTGTGGAATGTTTAGGTTTGAAATGAAAAATTTTTCTATAAAATCTGTTATGTAGTTTGTTGTTCTGAAAGCTGTCTCTTAAGGAGCCAGGCAAATCTTTTGAAGGTGGAATCTTAAAAAGCTGAAATAATGGCTCAAAGAATAGCAATCAAAGATGGCCTCATAGTTAGGGTGTTAGCTTGGACTTGAGACACGGGTTCTGTTCCCTGCTCCATCACAGACTTTGTGACCTCATACAAGTCACTAAGACCTGGTCTATATGCTGGTTTAACTAAATTGTTGCAGCTTTGCATGTTTAATTTTACAAGTACTATTTATTTGTGTATACAAACCTTTAATGTCTGTGTGGTGTGTCAATTTCCTATTATTACTAGGTCAAAGATGCTGCCTTGTTTTCCTCTTTTGGGTAAGGAGTTACAGTGAGGTATGGTCTACTTCTGGCAGTGCAGCCAGTTGGGAGACATCTGGGCTTTACGGCTGGTTCAGTGTAAATCATTGTGGCAAGGCATAGCCTCAAACTACGATGAGATTGGCAGGCACAGAAATGGTGCTTGTACTGCTGGCATCACTTGCTATTTAGTCTGAGGGTGGTTTTGCCTGTGGTTAATGAAGTGGATTTACTCTGTGAAGGCCAGGTTTTATGCTGTACAATACTTCTGATTTGTGCTTGTGCAAACTTGTCTCAGGTGTGTAACAAAGTGTGTACTGTAATGGGCTCTGATTAGAGTATAGTGCGAGACGGAACGTAATGGATAGCGTGGCCCTATCTCTCAAAGACCTGGTCATTTCAAGTAGGGAAGCAGAGAGCCTGTCTATCTCCTTCATACCTTCTTGGCAGCCATTTCACCTAGGAGCATTAATAAGTCTTTTTCAGCACTTATAGGTGGAGTGGGGCATGGAAGAGCTGTGTGGGAGAGTCTGGATCCTCTAGCTGTCCCTCTGGCACTGGAAGAGAGCTGGCAAGGCAGTGACTGGCAGCCCCTCTAGGCAAATCATTCTTTCTTATTTCTGTTGAGCCACTGGGAAAGCTTTTTTAACTCTTCCTCTGAGGGTTTGATCCCTTTTCCTTCTCCCCTTCCAAGCCTTGTTGCTGGAAACCTCTCTTTTGTCACTGAGAATCCCCGTCATGCAGTGATGTTACCTGTTGGTAACAAGCACAGCCTTTATTACTGCAGAAGGAATGTAACCAGCTTAAGCTCACATCTGACAAATGTTGCTGTTGATATGCCACCAGTCCTGCAGATGTTTCCTTTCTTTCCAATTTGAAGAGGATGTAGCTGTTACAGAATGGAGGCCTCTGTTAATTAAGCTATAATAAAACACGGAAGCCCTTAATTTCTTTTTGTTTTGAATTTTTTCTGACCAGAATTAGATGGAATTTTAATATTTTTAGTACTGTGGTCTGGCATTGTTCTGTAAAGGGACACATTAATCGCAAGGCATAAACAGAACTGCAAAAGATATTTTGTTGTGGAGGATAGGTCCATCAATGGCAATTGCCAAGAGTGGTCAGAGGTGCAACTCCATGCTCTGGGTATCTCATAGAAGATGGTGAAGGCAGGAATAATAAATCATCCCCATTCACAGTGGAAAACTTACTAACATGCAAGTGCCTTTTTTACCTAAGCACTACTGTAATGTTCTCCTTCTCAAAATTTCATGGAAGAAACTGGAAACAGAGGGAGTGTTCATGGTTTGGATCTTATTACATTGTTCCTTTTCGTGACTTGTTAATTTTTTTGTACACTGCAGTTAATGAGTTGCCAAGTTAATGACCAAACCTTTGTAATAGTGGGAGGCTGTCTTTGACTCATTTTGCTTTTCCAACATCAATATTTCTGGGTGGCTGCTTGTTACAGTGCAACAGGGAATGAGTTTCTATGCTCTGGATATATTAGAGCCGAGCAGTATAGCCCAGGTAGAAGTAGCTAGTTGCTACCTCTGATCTTAGTTACATGTCTGATTTTGGGTCCAGAACAAGGAAGAGGGCAAGTCTTTCCAATTCTTCTGTCATTTAAAATATCCTGCTAATGAAGTTAGAGATTGAGCTGCCTATGAAGGAACATCAATGTAAATAAGGTGATGTTAGTCTGCAGGTTTTATGCTTTTGAGCATGCTCAGTGTGAGCTAGATGTTTCCAGAAGCCTGAATGGAGACAGACTAGGGAGCATGCTCCTACAGCTGATAAAAATACTGCCTTCTCTGTAAACGCACCCGACTCCAGAGTGCTCTTTAAACATTTATAATTAGGCTCAGCAGAATTTGATTTTTTTTTATAATTTTGATAGATATTCATGTTTGTTAGAATTCTAAAAAAGCTTACAATCTTTTTTTTTAAAATTTTCAGTTGTGGGAATTTATGAAAAGATCAGACAACAGGGGTGAGACAGTAACTAATGATGATGAGATTCAAAAAGTTAAGCTTTATAACAGTTAAATTGTCAACATCACATATTAAAATATACAGCGTAAATATCCTTAAATCAAACTAAGTTCTCAAGCATTGTTTTTCTTTGCCATCTATATATTTTGATTATTATCAATGGAAATATTATTTTTTTCACTGGTTTCACGAGTGTAGTGAACTTGACATTTTGCTGATTAAAAAGCTAATCTTTCCAAGCCTGTTTATAATCTTTACCTTAATACAAATGACCAGTAACACAGTGCTTAGAGGGGAGACATTTAGGAAAATGCTCTCAGGGTTTGGCTACACTCACACTTTACAGCGCTGCAGCTGGGGTGTGAAAAAAAAAAAACCCTGAGCGCTGCAAGATACAGCGCTGTAAAGCGTCAGTGTAATCAGGGCAGCAGCGCTGGGAGCGCGGCTCCCAGCGCTGCACGCTACACCCGTAAGGGATGTGGTTTACATGCAGCGCTGGGAGAGCTCTCTCCCAGCGCTGCCGCTCTGACTACACTCACACTTCAAAGCGCTGCCGCGGCAGCGCTTTGAAATTCCAAATGTAGCCATACCCTCAGTAAACTACTGTGTCAAGGATGTCTGTATTGCAGAGTTAACCAAGATTATTATTTGGATGTTGCCCCTAATTAGGCTTATGTCCACACCCAAAACATCTCATTTGAGTTTTGGTGGTGATTTCAACCCAATCTAGCTAGCTGTTTGGGGATTAGCTAAAGCCGAAGTGCTGCTTTGACTTGTGCTGGTAACCTACCCACTTTGCAGTGGGGGCATAAGCAAAACAATTTAAATATTTAGTCTTTCAGTGCTTGCCCACTCTTTTCCCATGTGTGCCCAGAAGGAGAGACACGTTCTCCCACAATTTACTGGGAAAGAATCAGAGTGGCTCAACTTTCTGCAGGGCAAAGAACCATGTGACGTGCCTTTAGAAATCCTAGCAACACTCTTGGGTGAAAACCAATAAGGAGTCTTGTGGCACCTTAAAGGCTAACAAATTTTAGAGCATAAACTTTCGTGGGCTATGACACACTTCTTCATGTATGGAGTGAAAATTACAGTAGGCAGGCATAAATATACAGCACAAGAAAAGATGAGAGTTGCCTTACCAAGTAGGAGGTCAATGATTCAATCAGGGGGATGCATCCCATTTCCAACAGTTAACCAGAAGGTGTGAATGTCAGAGTAAAAAAATTATTTTTGTAGTGCTAATGAGGCAAATTCCATCAGGGTGGATGGCCTATAGTTAACAGTTGATGGGAAATTACTTCTTGTAGTGTCTCAGCCATTCCCAGTCTTTATTCAGGCCTAATTTGATGGTGTCAAGTTGGCAAATTAATTTCAGCTCTGCTGTTTCTCCTTGAAGTCTGTTCTTGAAGTTTTTTGTTGAAGAATGGTCACTTTTAAGTCTGAAATTGAGTGTCCGGGGAGGTTAAAGTGCTCTCCCACTGGTTTTTTAATGTTATAATTCTTGAAGTCTGCTTTGTGTCAATTTATTCTTTTGCGTAGAGACTATACATTGGCCAAACCAGACATGGCAGAGGTTGCGTTGTTGGCAAATGATGGTATATATCACATTAGTGGATGTGCAAGTGAATGAGCCCCTTATGGTGTGGTGGGTCCTGTGATAGTGTCACTCAGTAGATATGTGGACAGAGTTGGCAACAGGGTTTGTTGCAAGGGATGGTTCCTGGGTTGGTGTTTCTGTTGTGTAGTGTGTGGTTGCTGGTGAGTATTTGCCTCAGGTTGGGGGGCTGTCTGTTAGCGAGAACTGATCTGCCTCCCAAGGTTTGTGAGACCAAGGGATCATCTTCCAAGATAGGTTGTAGATCCTTGATGTGCTGGAGAGGCTTTATGTGGGGGCTGTAGGTGATGGCCAGTGGCGTTCTGTTAGTTTCTTTGTTGGACCTGTCCTGTAGTGAGTGAAGCACCAGTGAGGAGACAGTAACTCAAGAATAGCTCTACTTCTTCCACCCAAGCTAAGCTAACCCAGATGGACTGCATTAAAGACATAATTAAGGCTATTGCTGTCGGTAATAAACTCTATTAAATGGGGGGAGGGATGGCTCAGTGTTTTGAACATTGGCCAGCTAAACCCAGGGTTGTGAGTTCAATCCTTGAGGGGGCCATCTGGGGCAAAATCAGTACTTGGTTCTGCTAGTGAAGGCAGGAGGCTGGACTTGATGACTTTTCAAGGTCCCTTCCAGTTCTATATCTCCATTATTTAAAAAAAAAAAAAAGTTTCAATTTACTTTTGGGGGAGATTTTGAAAGGCACAAACGGCACTTGGAGCTGAACTCCCATAGAAAGTAAATGGAAGTTGGGCACCTAACTCCTGTTTGTGTCTTTTTTTTTAAATCTTCCGTTGTATGTATGTAATAGACCAGACATGCACATAAAGAATAGAGAATGTAACTTTAGATTTTCTGGTATTTGCATGTACCTTCATTCAGAGAATTAACTTACAGTGTAAGTAGGGTAGTCCCCTGTAACATTTTACTGTTTATTACATAAACCAAAATGCAGTCAGGGTTGTGACCTGCCCGTCACACATTATGTTACAATTTGTTGACTTGACTCGGTAGACCCACAACCCAAGTGACTCCCTCAAACCTCAGTGGGAGTCACAAAATTTACCACAAATAACTGAAGATGTATCCATGGTATTTAAATTTTCATACCAGCAGCTGTATACTTGACTTGCTGGGTTGTTCTGAGGATTCGTTGTTTAATGTTCATCCTTGAATGTAAAGTATGTTGGATATTTTTAAGGCAACTGTGGATATATCTGTTTAGTGGTGGTCAGCTGGCCAGACGGTGTTAGTGTTCTATATAAAGAGAGAGGGGGTGTGTGTGTGTATTGTGAGTATGGGAAGGAAGCCAACTAGAAGATTTCTCTGGATTTAGGATTTTTTGTTTGCAGTTATCTGTGCCTTTGTCACCTCCAGGCTGGACTATTTTTTGTTGCATAGGGCTACCTGTATGAAGCACACAGAAGCTTAAAGATAACCTGCTAATGATTTGTAAAATATTGACTTGCTTTTGTACACTTTATTTGGTCCACTTTGTTGTATGAAGATGGTCTGAAAAGTTGTATATTTTGTCTTATGTGAAATATTTTATTTAAAAACATCAAGAATGGCTGCTAATCTTATTTAGTTTAGCTGGGCAGCTTGTTGGAAGGCTTTCAGGATGCTAACATACTGTTAAGTTCAAGGGTCTATCCTGCAGTCTGTGGATATCTTCACCTGTCAGAAAACTGTTTATTATTAAATTCAATATTCAAGGCAAAGCATTTGCTGTAAACTTCAGCATCTCGTGTGTATTATGGTAACTACAGAGAACAAGAAATGGTGTTTTCAGATTTGGAAAAAACCTCCTTTCCCTCAGGACTTCTAGAAATGTCTCTTGAACTCTTTTTAGGGAAAGGGTATTTAAACTTGGGTTGTTCAGCTCCTGTCTAATTTTAATGGTTCAGTTTCTGACTGTGATCTGATAATCCATAGAGATTCAAGGATTTATCTTTTGTTTAAAATGAAACTGAGACACACACAGCTTTTACTAAGATGTATGTTACAAAATAGTCTAGTTTGTCAGAACTTAGGTTTAGTGAATTTAAATTATTCATTATGTAACTACATTTTTCATGCTGATGAAATGCAAATAAAGCTTCTTTAGAGAGAAGTCACCTTTAGGAAATGATGTGTA
The DNA here is from genome assembly GCF_007399415.2 of Gopherus evgoodei. NCBI lineage: Eukaryota > Metazoa > Chordata > Testudines > Testudinidae > Gopherus > Gopherus evgoodei. The sequence continues at coordinate 34,742,284 of NC_044323.1, forward strand.
TTCTTCTACTTGACTGTCCTATTCAGTTCACAAGTAAAAGTGTGTAGGAGCTCTGCCCTCAGTAAGTCATTCTTGTCTATAGAAGTCAACATCTTTCCTGTGCATATTTTTTTTTCTTGTACATCATACAGCTTCATTTTATATTGGAAAGCTGCTTCTTTTCCTTCCCAAAAGCTTTTCCTAAAGAGGGAGGTTTTGGTGGATAGGATGTAATTTTGGGGAACACCAAGGGTGTTTGTCTGGATGGTTCCTGGGTGTTTTTAACTTGTAACTAATTGATTCTTCTCTGGTCACAGCAGTGGCTGAAAATTGCTGCCATCTGATGGCTATTCATGGGGTGACATGAAACAAATTGTGTTGTGATATGAGTGATTATTTTATATATGTATAAGAAATGTGTGACATGAGTCATTGTAATTAATACTTTCAGACCCATTGTTGGCAGTCTCAAAGAGCTAAAGATTGAAGATGGAGAATTAACTTTGTACATGCTCTGTGAATAAATGTCAGTCTAACATCTTTCATAGACTTTAAAGTCAGAAGGGACCACCATGATCATCTAGTCCGACCTCCTGCACATTGCAGGCCATAGTACCTCACCCACTCCTGAAATGGACCCCTAAACTCTGGCTGAGTTGCTGAAGTCCTCAGATCATGGTTTAAAGACTTCTTAAGTTACACAGAATTCACCATTTGCACTAGTTTAAACCTGCAAGTGATCCATGCCACATGCTGCGGAGGAAGGTGAAAACCCCCCAGGATCTTTGCCAGTCTGACCTGGGGGAAAATTCCTTCCTGACCCCAAATATGGCAATCAGACCCTGAGCATGTGAGCAAGACCTACCAGGCAGATACCTGGGAGAGAATCTCTGTAGTAACTGAGAGTCCTCCCCATTTAATGTCTTGTCTTCAGCAGTTGGGGATTTTTGTTACTGGCAGTTGCCGATGGGCCACATGCCATTATAGGCAATCTCATCAGTGCTAAATTTTGACATAAATTTAAGTTAATTCCCTTAGTTTAAACTTTTAACTCAGTGATGATCAAAACTTGTCTCTATCACCAACAGAAATTGAGCCAATTAAAGATACTACTTCACCCACCTTGTCTCTTAACTCCAGGGACATTCTAATGCAGGTCAGTCAAATTGCTATGTTACAATGCTACTTCAGGTCTTGTAGGTTTTTTATCGATCAGGTTTCAGTTTCAGGAGAATTTAACTTCAATGATCACGAGTAATTCATTCTGAAATTTCTATTTGATTAACTAGGCCATTTCTATCTACTTAAATTAAGGGTGTGTAACACTTGTAATAAACGGTATTACTTTAAACTTTTAAAAAACATTGGCATATACATGACACATCTGAATATTTATCTTACACTTAAATGTGTAACATTCACATCTAATGTGATTTTTTATCATATTTCTATCACTTGTCTTGCCCAAAACTTTTCAAATGTACCACCTATTCTGTACAAAGTTGACTGTCATCTCTACACTACTATATGGGAATTAAATAACTGAATCCCTGCACTTCAGCTTGAAAAATTTAGTAATGAAGAGTTGTTTTTTTTCTATGGTCTGAGGCCAGTGGTTCAAGTACTGTCCTGTTTGCCCAGTTAATGGGATCAGCTCAGCTCTGTCCTTCATGGATTGGTTCTCTGTTTTCTCATGAGCATGTAAGAGACTTTTTGAGAGGATACACTCTTACTTACAAGGCAGTCTGAGGGTTACAATTTAAAGCATCTATCAACATTATTTATAAGATCCAATTTATTGAACTGAGAGGGAAAAAAATCACACTTATACAGAAACTATATAGTAAGGTAGTGATGTGAAGTGCTTAAATAGCTAACTTGATAGCTATGTTAAAAGGTTGAATAACTTAACTAAACCTAAGTATATACGTTTCTTGGCCTGTCTGATCACATAATCTCCCTCTCCTGGATTGTCCATTTCCACCACACCAAGCACAGGTTTCCTATCCTCACTTTCAGTGTCCTCCATCATTTAGGCTTCAAGTTGCCAGGATAACTTCTTATCATGACATTTACCACTCTCTTTCACTCTGCTGGTGGCATTGACCTTCATCAACCACTTGTTCACTTTTTTCCAACAAGCATCTTTCACATTCTGCCATGACTCCCTTTGTGCTTGGGAAGACAGCATCTCACTAAAATTCATAAATGACCACCTGAGTCTCTCTTAAATTCTCCTTAAAACCTATGTTTTCTGTGATGCCTGTAGGTGCTGCTACTGTCAGAATAATAAATACTGTAGAAATAATATACAAATAACTTCAACATGTGCTTGGCATCAATCCAATTCCACCTGACTTCTGTGGGCATTGGATTACACCCACATTATGCAAGATTTTCTGTTTCATTCCCCACAATCGTTTTAGCCACAGATGAAGAGTGATGCAAGTACTGCTATCATTCATGACTCTTGGGGAAGTAGCCCATGCAGAAACCTTCTTTCCCTGGATAGTTGCCTTTCTTCTCTGATTCAAATTTAATTCTAATCTCTCTAATCCTTTATAGATTTAAAAAAATTGTAGAGAAAAGTATTATATTGGAGACCTAGCCCACTTTTAATCTAAAAGGTAAAGCTTTACTATTTTTCTTCGAGTGCTTGCTCATGTAGATTCCATTCCAGCTGTGTGCACGCCCACATGTGCAGTCGTCGGAGATTTTGCCTTAAGGGTATTTGTAGGGTTGGCAGTGGCACCCCCTCAAGTGCCGTGCTCATGCGCCGATATATCAGCACCACCGACCCTACAACTTCTCAGTTACTTCTTATCAACCATAGTGGTTAGTCAGAGCACCTTTCCTTGCATTGCAAGGGCTAGTGTTTTTTTGTCTACTGACTTAGAGCCTTGTAAGTAGTTTGTGTATAGTACAGTAACTTCTCGCTTAACATTGTAGTTATGTTCCTGAAAAATGCGAATTTAAGCGAAATGATGTTAAATGAATCCAATTTCCCCATAAGAATTAATGTAAGTGTGTGTGTGTGTGGGGGGGGTCGGTTCCAGGGAAACTTCTTCACCGGACAAGACTTATTTTATCTATTTTTTTATTTACACACACACTCACACACTCTCTCTCTCTCTCTCTCTCTCTCTCTCTCTCTCTCACTTTTAAACAAACAATTTAATACTGTACACAGCAATGATGATTGTGAAGCTTGGTTGAGGTGGTGAAGTAAGAGGGTGGGATATTTCCCAGGAATGTTAATGTAGCCTCACACTCTACAAGGCAGCACCAATGGAGGCAGCACGGCAGACAGACACTCACCGTGTGTGTGAGATGCACATTGCCCCTTTAAGTATGCTGATCCCTCTCAAGTAATTGCCTTTTTAAGTAGATCAGCAAGTTGAGGCAGCAGCTGCTGCCAGCATGCTCCCTCTATCCTGAGCCCTGTCATTCTCTCTCCCCCAGCTCCCATGGAGATGGGGTAAGCGGGGAGCAGGAGAGAGGGGGACACCCTGACATTAGTGTCCCCCTCCCCCCCACAACAAGCAGGAGGCTCCTGGGAGCAGCGCCAAGACAGAGGGCAGGAGCGGCACATGGCAGTGAGGGGAGGGACAGCTGAACTGCTGGCAATTGATAGTCTGCTGTGTGGCTGCCACACAGGGAACTTAGGGGAGCTGATTGTGAGGAGAGGGGGTTTGGTCCATCCTGGTTCCAAGCCCCCACCAGCTCGCTCCAATGAGCTGCTCTTCCTACAAGCAATGGGCAAAGCAGGTGGGTGCCAAACAGTTATAAGGGAGCATTGCACAACTTTAAACGAGCATGTTCTCGAATTGATCAGCAATGAAACAACGTTAACCAGGATGACTTCAAGTGAGGAGTTACTGTATTTAGTGTTAAATGTAGTTAGTAGTTAGCGGCTAGGCTTCCAGCTAGGCTTCCAGCGGGGACTTCGTCTCTGGCGGGGCATGCCCTGGTCTCCTGTGTTTTAAGTTCTGCGCGTACTGCAATAGGCCTATGCCTATACGTGACCCCTATAGAAGCTGCCTCAAGTGCTTAGGGGAGTTGCACATTAGGGACAAGTGCTGAATTTGTAAAAACTTCCAGCCCTGCACATAAAAGAAACGGGATATTTGACTATGGGTTTTCCTCATGGAATCCGCCCTGCATCCACCCTATGTGCAGCCCTCTAGGATTCACCAAGTATCTTGGCCGCAGTGTGCCCCTGGCCTTGGGCTCCACCTAGCACCATTTCCCGCCGCCAGTGCCCAAAAAGAAGACCCAAAAGCATGGATCTCCGGCACTGGGCAAAACAGGCCATGGGTCATTGGCAAGGGACCCCCCTTTGGGCCGCCCAGCCACTCCATAGCTGTGCGCTCATACCTCCCAGTTGGATCTTTAACCCTGTGAAAGGTCCACCACTAACTCCTGGGAGTGGCATGGGACCAAAAAGCCTGATGACACTGACGCCTTCACAGGCTTCCTATGCCAAGAGAGCACAGGCCTCTATCCTCACCACCAATCCAGCATGTGCCTCAGGAACCAGCAAAGGCTCCCCATGAGGGGAAGCCAGTGCCTAAAACCCCTTGTGGGCAGTGGAGCACTGCCGATCCCCTGAGATGAAGAAGCACTCTATCTCTGCTGCGGATCGCTCAGAGCAAGATGCTGGTCTCCGCATTACCAACACTGCTCACCTTCTGGCTGGTTGTCATCTCAGAGCAGGTCCCATTCGCCTGCCTTGTGGAAGTGCTCCCTGTCGTGTCTCTGGTCCCCCTCCCGCCCAGCATCGATCAGGCTCTGGGCACCGATCTTCAACCGTGATGGTCAGCAAACAAACCCAGCCGTTCACAGTCCCACTGTGGCCACCAGAAGGGGATTCCTCCAGCATGGAAGCCCAGTTCAGTCCTTCACCAAGACTGTACTGGTGTGAATGGACACCCGAGGCCATGGCAACATCTTTGGCACTGACTTGGTAGCACGGCTAGTGGCCAGCACAGTGTTCTCATTGGCACATATAGGAAACATTGGTTATGGCAATGCCCCCTTCACATTGCTCATTGACTGCCGCCTCGTAGTGACAGCTGGCGGCATCGATGGAACCGGGCTCAGTACATGAGGCACACTCAATGGTAGAGTCAGAGGGAATTTCGTCCACCCTTGAGCCTCCCTCCCCTGTGGGGGAAAGATGCCCCGGAGCCTCCCCAAGCTGTGCGATCATCTTCATCCCCAGACGAGGCGGTTGTGGGACCCTCGAGTGTCAGCCTGCCGGACCATTTCAAAAAACACCAGGCCCTGCTGCATCGGGTGGTTGAGAACTTAGGCCTGGAGGTGGAGGAAATGGCTGAGCAAGCAGACACCTTGTTTGATGTCTTGTTGGCTTCTACCCTAAACTGTATTGCACTACCAATGCATGACAGTGTCCTTAAGATTACCAAGGGTCTCTGGCAAACTCCTTCCTCCATTCCTCCCTCCTCAAAAAAGGCCAAGGGATACAAATACTTTGTCCTAGCCAAGGGATTTGAATACCTCTACACCCACCCTCCCCTGGGCTCGCTAGTGGTCTTTGTGACTAATGAAAGAGACAAACAGTGGCATACCAGCTCAAATCCCCCAAATAGAGGCCAAACGATTGGATCTGTTTGGAAGAAAAATTTGTTCGTCATCCAGTTTGCTGTTCCATGTGGCAAACCACAACTGACGGGACTTCCTCCATAAGTTCAGAGTTTAGCCCAGGAATTTGGCACCCTGCTGGAGGGCTCTGCAGCTGCCAGGTGATCCCTCCAGATGACATGGAATGCGGCAGACTTGGCAGCCAGGGTGGTTGCGTTAGCAGTGGTAATGAGGTGCAGTTCCTGGCTCCAGACCACAGATCTCTCCCAAGAAATGCAGACCTCGATCCAGAACCTCCCATTCAATGGGAGCGGTCGCTTTTCTGACCAGATGGATGCGAGGGTGCATGGGCTTAAAGGACACCAAGGTCACCCTTCATTTGCTGGGCCTGCATACAGCCTATGAGAGAGCAGTTCCAGCCACCCCTGCTGGCTAGGCCTTGGCAGTCTTGTCCGGGATCTGCAAGGAGGAGGAACAGACGCTAGTTTCAGCTGGCGTTGCCCTTTTTCCTCCTCCCCCTTAGCCCCGCAGTCCACCCTGGCAAAACATCCTGGGGGCCAGAAGCGCTCTTTTTGAGGGTGTGGCCGAGAGCGACACTTTCCCAGTCACCTCCCCAGATCCACCCTGGTCTTTCCTCACCTGTCTTCATCCTTTCCATTGGACCTGGTCCCAAGTCACCTCAGACTGTTGGGTGCCGGACATAGTATCTCAAAGTTACACCATGCAGTTTTCGGCCGCCCCTCCCACTCCTCCTTCCTGTCCCTCTCATGACCAGCTCCTTCTCATGAACAATTTCTTTTTCAAGAGGTTGAGAACCTCCTGCGCCTGGGAACAGTGGAGGAGGTCCCTCGGTACATGAAGGGAAAGGGGTTCTATTCCCACTACTTCCTAATCCCAAAAGCAAAAGGAGGCCTCAGACCCATCCTGTACCAGAAGAAACAGGTCTTGCTGGGTGATGTCTCAACAAGTCTCTCAAAAAGTTGAAGTTTTGCATGGTCTCCCTGGGTCTGGGAGACTGATACGCCACCCTCAACTTGAAGGATGCCTATTTCCGTGTCTCCATATTTCAACATCAGAGACATTTCCTCCGTTTTATAGCGGGTGAATGCCATTTCCAATTTATGGCACACCCCTTTGGCCACTCATTGGCTCCAAGGGTTTTTACAAAATGTATGGCACCAGTGGTCACTTACCTCTGACATCAAGGGGTCCAGGTCTTCCCACATCTCGACAACTGGCTCATCAAGGACAGGTCTTGGGACCAAGTGAGGAGGAGCCTCAATCTGTTACGTTCCACTTGCCATCACCTACGTCTGTTGCTAAACGAGAGAAAAATCCATCATAAGGCCAGTTGAATGCATAGAGTTCATAGGGGCGGTTCTCGACTCCATGCTAGCCAGAACCTTCCTCCCAGAGGTGTGTGTTTTTTTTTTTTTCAGGCTATATCAAACCTGATCTCCCTTGTAAAGAACCACTTGCTAGCTATGACTTTAACCTGCCTGCAGTTGCTGGGCCATACGTGGTCAGACATATCAGGCTCCACTTCTGGCCTCTGCAAGCATGACTGGCATTGGTTTACACCCTCAACAAACACGATCTAGAATGAGTGATCAGGGTGCCAGATAACATCTTGTCATCCCTGGATTGGTGGTCGGACACCGGGTCGGTGTTGGTGGGAGTCCCCTTTGTGATCCCGTCCCTGTCGGTGACACTGGTCTACGACACTTCGGGCCTGGGCTGGGAAGCGGTGGAAGAAGCACTGGACCTGGGCGATGTAAGCACCTGGGGTTGATAGTTGCGGGACGATCTGGCTCTCCACATCGTCAGGGAGCTCAGAGTGGTTCATCTGGCAGGCCAGGCTTTCTTGCCCCACCTGAGGGGTAAGGTGGTGCAGGACCTCATGGACAATAACACAGTGATGTATTATATTAACAGAAATGGCGGAGCCAGGTTGTCAGCCCTTTGCCAAGAAGCTCTCCGCCTTTGGGACTTCTGTGTGTGGTGTGCCATTCATGTGATAGCTGCGCGCCTACCTGGGACCAAGAATGTGTTAGCAGATTGCCTCAGCAATCGTCTCGCCACAAGTGGTCGAGCCATCCGGAGGGGGCCAGTATGATCTTCTGAAAGTGGGGAACTCCCCAGGTGGACTTGTTCATGCCCTGCCAGAACAGGAATGCCACATGTTCTGTTTGCTCCGGTGAATGGACAGGAGTTTCCCTGTCGGATGCTTTCCTGCTTCCGTGGTCAGGAGCCCTGATGTACGCCTTTCTGCCCGTGCCATTGATCCACAGAATCCTTGAGAAGATCAAACAGGACAGGGCGAGGGTTATCCTGATAGCCCCTGAGTGGCCTCGCCTGCAGTGGATTGGCATGCTGCTGGACCATTTGGTAGTTCTGCTACTGCGACTCCCTCTCTGGCAGGGTCTGTTGGCCCATAACCAAGTCAGTCTCCTATACCCGAGCCTGGAAGCATTGAATTTGACAGCGTGGCTGCTGTGTGGCTAAATGCAGAAGAAACAGGTCTTGCTGGGTAGCAGAAACCCCTCCACCAGAGTGACCTACCAGCCAAAGTGGGAAAGATTCATGTGCTGGGCCTTGGATTGGTGTGTCAGGGCTGAGCAGGCCTCATTGCAAGTGATCCTGGACTATCTTCTGCACCTCAACCTTCAGGCCTTGTCCCTGTCATCAGTCAGGGTCCACCTGGTTGCTATTTCGGCTTTCCACCTTCTGTTGTATGGCAGGTCAGTTTTCAATCACAACATGGTGGCCTAGTTCTTGAAAGGTCTGGATCATCTTTACCCCCATGTCTGGGATCCTGCCTCTCCTTGGGATTTAAATCTTGTGCTATCGAGGCTCCTTCTCTCCTGGAAGGTTATTTTCCTGGTGGCGATTTACATCCACTCACAGTATGTCTGAGATCAGGGCACTTACGTTAGAATCACCCTATATGATGTTCTACAAGGACAAGGTCTGGTTGTGGCCGCACCCAGTGTCCCTGGCCAAGGTCATATCTCAGTTTCGTACTGGCCAAGATATTTTCTTACCGGTCTTCTTTCCAAAGCCTCATGATTCTGAAGAGGCACGCAGATTGCGTGCCCTGGATGTCCAGAGGGCGCTGGCCTTCTGTATTGACAGGACACGGCCTTTCTGTAAGGCAGCGCAACTGCTTGTTGCGGAGGCTGACAGGATGCAAGGTAGCCCAGTGTCTGCTCAGAGGATCTCATCTTGGCTCTCAGCCTGCATCCAATACTGTTATGAGCAGGTGGGTGTGACTTCACTGGTGATAGTCAAAGTGCACTTGACTAGAGTGCAAGGATCATCACCAACCTTCTTGGCTCGAATGCCCATCCAAGAGATCCATAGAGCAGCCACCAGATTCTGTTCACACATTTACATTGCATTATTATTATTAAATTTTATTAAATTACGCACTTACCCAGCAGGCCCGAGACAATGCTGGCTTTGGTAGAGCAGTATTACAAGCTGCATGACCGTGAACTCCGAGCCCACCTCCATGAAAACTGCTTGTGAGTCACCTAGAATGGAATTGACATGAGCAAGCACTTGAAGAAAAAAGTTACCCACCTTTCGTAACTTGTTCTTTGAGATGTGATGCTCATGTCCATTCCATTACTCGCCCTCCTGCCCCTCTGTCAGTGTTGCAGGCAAGAAAGAACTGAGAGGGCGTAGGGTCGGCAGTGCCTGATATACCGGCGCATGAGTGTGGCACTCAAGGGGGCACCACTGCTAATTCTACGGATACCCCTAAGGCAAAAATCTCCTACTGCACATGTGCGCATGCGGACACCTAGAATGGAATGGACATGGGCAACAGATCTTGAAGAACAATACTTACAAAAGGTAGGTAACTTTCTTTCCTTCTTCCTTCTTTTCTTTCTTACTTATACCCAAAGCAGATACAGAACACTGGATCCGATTTGGAGGGCCTCATAGGTTTTCTCTCACACACCCTTTTTTTTTTTTTTTTTTTTTTTTTAAACCTATTTTGACTTTAGCTTTGAGGCAAATAAGCATTAAGTGGCATTGGCTTGGAAAATCACAGTGCCTGAATATGCAGCTGGATGAAAGGATAAGAGATGATTTATTTAAACTTTTTATAATTTGTGCTAGTTTTATGAAGTCTACATAAATACTTGGGTTATTTTTAAATACATGCTTTTGTTTATGCTTGAAGGAATAGAGTGTAACAAGATGGAATTTGACTTTGCTACTTGTATAATTTTGGGTGACATTGGCATACTGAAACATCTGGGGGGTGAGTCACTCTAGGAATGAACTCGAAAACAAAAGTTGAGTCAGTATTTTCTCGAATAGCAAAGGATTAAACCTCTATGTCAAGAAGTCTAACAAATGAAATGCCTTTCTCATTTCCATTGTCACATTGCTCTAAATGTTGTGTAAAGTAGAAGTTGGATTTGTTTTTTGTCTAACCTTGTATAGTTCCTTTTCAAGGACAGAACACTTAACTCGTGAACCAGTTATGGATGGGCCTTTACTACATTTGTCAGTTTTGTTAGATGGAAGGTGATTGTTGGAGGGAAGTAAAGAGGTTAAAAAATAAAAATCGATCTGGTTCAGCAGCTGCTGCTCTCAGAATACCAGTTCTGAGCACACTGTATAGTAAAGAACAGAATTATCAGACAGAAAGATGCACACAATATGTTGGGGAAGAGTTAACATGGCTTTTGTAAATGGAAATAATGGCGCCTCAATCTTTGAGGGGATCAACAAGCATATGGGCAAAGGGTGATCCAGTGGATGTATTGCACTTGGACTTTCAGAAAGCCTTTGACACGGTCCCTCATCAAAGGTTTTTAAGCAAAGCAAGTAGTCATGGGATAAGAGGGTAGGTCCTCTCATGAATCAGTAACTGATTAAAAGATGGGAGAGAAAAGGTAGAAATAAATGGCTAGCTTTCACAGGGGTTAATAGCGGGGTTCCCCAAGGATCTGTACTGGAGCCACTGCTGTTCAACATATTCATAAATTATCTGGAAAAAAGGCATCAGTGAGGTGGCAAAGTTGGCAGACAATATACAATTACATAGTTAAGCCCAAAGCTGACTGTGAAAAGTGACACAGATCTCACAAAATTGGGTGACTGAGGAACAAAATGGCAGTTGAAATTCATTATTGATAAATGCACAGTAATGCATGTTGGAATCCCAAAAACACACACAAAATAGTGGCAGGAGCGGCGCCAGGGTTTTTGGCGCCCTAGGCAGGGGTCCTTCCGCGATCCCGGTCATTGGCGGCAATTCTGCGGCAGGGGTGGGGGGGTCCTTCCGCGCTCCCGGTCTTCGGGGCACTTCAGTGGTGGGTCCCGGAGTGAGTGAAGGATGCGCCACAGAATTGCCGATGACTACCCAGAGCGCAGAAGGACCCCCCACTGCCGAATTGCTGCCGCGGGCGGCAAAATGCCACCCCCCCTAAATCTTAGTGCCGGCGGTCGCCTAAATGGAGGCGCCAGCCCTGAATAGTGGGGTCTAAATTAGCTGTTACCACTCAAGGAAGAGATCTTGGAGTCATTGCAGATGGTTCTCAGAAAACATGCCCAATGTATAGTGGAAGTGCACAAAGCTAACAGTGTTAGGAATTATTAGGAAGGGGATAGTTAATAAGACCAAAAATATGCTGCTGCTATATAAATCCTTGGTACATCACACCTTGAATACGGCATGCAGTTCTAGTCACTCCATCTCAAAAAAGATATATTAGAATTGGGAAATGTACAGAGAAGGGCATCAAAAATGATTTGGGGTATGGAACAACTTACATACAATGAGAGATTTAAAAAGACTTGGACTAGTCAACTTAGGTATTAGGGATCTATAAAATCACAAATGATGTGGAGTGAGTGAATAGGGAAGTATTATTTACTCCTTTACATAACCAAATAACCAGTGGTCACCCAATGAAATTAATAGGCAGTAGTTTTAAAACAAATAAAAAGAAATACTTCACACAATGCACAGCCAACCCGTGGAACTCATTGCCATGGGACATTGTGAAGGTCGCAAATATAGGTTGTTTTAAAAAAAAGAATTAGATAAGTTCATGGAGGTTAGGTCCCTCAGTGACTATTAGCCAAGATGGTCAGGGGGACAGCTGCATACTTTGGGTTTCCCTAAGCCTATGATTGCTAGAAGCTGGGACTGGATAATGGGATGGATCACTCAATAAATTGCCCTATTCAGTTCATTGCCTCTGTAGCATCTAGCACTGGCCACTCTCAGATGATAGGATACCATTGGGCTGACCCAGTTAGGCCATTCTTATGTAATTACAGGCCAGGACAGCATAGTCTATGTACAGTATGTATGTGTTTGTGCTGTGTAAATATCTGAAATGGAATCCTAGCAGACACCCAGGAAGAAGCTTAGTGTTTGTACATGAGTAAACTGAGTCAGACAAGATTTGCAATCTGTGTGGATCTCACTGGATTAGTGCAGTACACAGTATTAAACTCTAGTGCTTGGTATATTTTTTGTTTTTGTTTTGTACGTTGACTTTCTGAGATACATACAGCTTCACTTACAATTTAAAAATAACTATATTCAGAATATAACCTGAGATTTAATCTTTGGTGGAGCAAGTCTTACTATATTAGGCAAACTTACAGCTTGATATAATGATCCTGTGTGTGTATTTTGTCTTGTACATTTTATTTCTTGAAGATGAAGGATTCTCTTAAGAGAAAAAACAAAATTGCAAATTCTATATTTTTTAATATAGTACTTTTTTCTAATCTTATTTTAGGTGTCAAAACATAAAGATGGAAATGAGCAGAGTGAAGTTGTATCGCCATCGGAGGAAGAGGAAACATTCTCTTGGCCTGGTCCAAAAACAGTTGTGTTAAGGAGGACGTCTCAGGGCTTTGGTTTTACCTTAAGACACTTCATTGTTTACCCTCCCGAGTCTGCTGTTCACTTTTCTTTTAAAGTAAGTGAAATTAATGATGAGGGATATTTTTCAAAACACCTCCATGTTTCGGAAACAGCATTATCATGCTTTATGGATTTTTTTACTCCTTAGGAGTGTGTAGTAATTAGAAAAAATGATCCATATCAAAATAATCATCTCTTTTTAAGATAATGAAATCTTTCCTGTTTCCATGAGTGTAAATCTTATACTGAGGTGAAATACCTTCATGCATAATAATAAATGTCAGGCTTATTTGCTGTCTTGAGTACAAACTTCTTGATCTGCTTTATTCTCAGTGTATACTTCTTAGATAAATTGTTGAACTACTCTTCTCGCTTAGATCACAGACCAGTCTTCCTCCTGTTTTTAATTCTTTCCCCTGCAAAATACTACAGCCCATCAGTGTGGGCCTGAGACTTTATTTTTGAATTGACTTGAAAGAAACTGAAAATAATTATATGAAAAGGATAACTTTTATTTTAAAAAGCTTCTGATTTAATAACATTTTATTTGGTAACTAGGAATAAGTGCAGTAATAGTTTGTTACTGTAGAACTTGAATGTATTGCTGGTAAGCTTGGCAAATTTTTGACCTAAAACTATTGACACATCTGTCCAGATTTAAAAAAAAGTTTTACTCAAGTGTCTGTATCACAGTGTCACATTTAGAGAACAACCTGGAAAAAGAAGAAAACAATACAAGATAGGAAATCTGCTCCACCTTTCATTGTTTACATATGAAGTTAATGTGTGCTGCAAAGACAGTTTTCATGATTCTTGTATTTGTTATCTACTGAAAAGGGCTAGAGCTTTCAGTTTCCAATTAGCCAGGAGAGAGAAAAGATATGTATTTGCATATTCTGGAAGAAGTCTGTCAATTTTACAGTATACAGAAACCAAAGCTCATAAGTTTCCTCCTTTCTTTAAAACAACTATGAAGTAAGAAAATCTCTACATAGTAGGTTGGTCTCTCTCAAATGACCTTGTAAACTGGAGTAATAGTAATAGGATGAAATTTAATAGTGAAAAGTGCAAGGTCATGCATTTAGGGATTAATAAGAATTTTGGTTATAAATTGAGAACACATCAGTTGAAAGTAACAGAGGAGGAGAGGGACCTTGGAGTATTGGTTGATCACAGGATGACTGAGCCGCCAATGTGATATGGCCATTAAAAAAGCGAATGCGGTCTTCGGATGCATCAGGCGAGGTACTTCCAGTAAAGATAAGGAGGTGTTAGTACCATTATACAAGGCACTGGTGAGACCCCATCTGGAATACTGTGTGCAGTTCTGGTCTCCCATGTTTAAGAAGGATGAATTCAAACTGGAACAGATACAGAGAAGGGCTACTAGGATGATCTGAGGAATGGAAAACCTGTCTTACGAAAGGAGTTTGAAAGCGCTTGGCTTGTTTAGCCTAACCAAAAGAAGGCTGAAGGGAGATATAATTGCTCTTTATAAAGCTATCAGAAGGATAAATATCAGGGAGGGAGAGATTATTTAAGCTTAGTACCAGTGTTGACACAAGAACAAATGGATATAAACTGTCTATTAGGAAGTTTAGACTTGAAATTAGACGAAGGTTTCTAACCATCAGAGGAGTGAAGTTCTGGAACAGCCTTCCAAGGGAAGTAGTGGGGGCAAAAGACATATCTGGCTTCAAGACTAAGCTTGATAAGTTTATGGAGGGGATAGTATAATGGGATAGCTTAATTTTGGCAATTAATTGATCTTTGATTATGAACGGGTAAATATGCCCCAATGGTCTGTGATGGGATGTTAGATGGGGTGGGATCTGAGTTACTACAGAGAACTCTTTCCTGGATGCTGGCTGGTGATTTTTGTCCACATGCTCAGGGTTTAACTGATCCCCATATTTGGGGTCGGGAAGGCATTTTCCTCCAGGGAAGATTGGAAGGAGGCCCTGGAGGTTTTTCACCTTCCTCTGTAGCATGGGGCACGGTTCACTTGCTGGAGGATTCTCTGCACCTTGATGTCTTCAAACCATGATTTGAGGACTTAAGTAACTCAGACATAGGTTAGGGGTTTGATACAGCAGTGGGTGGGTGAGACTCTGTGGTCTGCGTTGTGCAGGAGGTCAGACTAGATGATCATAATTGTCCCTTCTGACCTTGAAGTCTGAGTCTGAATTACTGTCTATATTCTAAGTGTTCATTTGTATTCAATGGGTAAAAAAGAGCGTGGTTTATGTTGATAGGAAACAGTGAGACAGTTTTGGTGATCTAGTTAGTATTACTTTACCAAAATATTATTTTATGAATAATATTCCAAGGATATGGTTTCACATAGTGCATGCAACCTTTGGATGTTCCTTCTGGTTCTGTCTTCAGACAAGTAGCCAGTCAAGAACAAAAAAGTTTTGGCTCCCAGTTCTCTGTTTGGCTCTATTCTCCAGTTGTTTCCTGCCTCCCTTCACAAAGGTAGCTGAAGCTTTCTTTTGTATCAGCGTGCCCCTGGTCTACACTACGCGTTTAAACCGATTTAACGCTGTACCCAGCCACACAATGAGGCCCTTTATATTGATATAAAAGGTTCTTTAAATTGGTTTCTGTACTCCTCCCCAACGAGAGGAGTAGCGCTAAAATCGGTATTACCATATCGGATTAGGGTTATTGTGGCCGCAAATCGATGGTATTGGCCTCCGGGCGGTATCCCGCAGTGCACCACTGTAACCGCTCTGGACAGCAATCTGAACTCGGATACACTGGCCAGGTAGACAGGAAAAGCCCCGCGAACTTTTGAATTTCATTTTCTGTTTGCCCAACGTAGAGCTCTGATCAGCACGGGTGGCGATGCAGTCCCAAATCCAAAAAGAGCTCCAGCATGGACCGTATGGGAGATACTGGATCTGATCGCTATATGGGGAGAAAAATCTGTTCTATCAGAGCTCTGTTACAGAAGACGAAATGACAAAGCATTTGAAAAAATCTCCAGGCTATGATAGACAGAGGCCACAGCAGGGACTCAGCACAGTGCTGCGTGACAAGCGTAATGGAAAGCCAAAGAATCAAATGGACGCTCATGAAGGGAGGGAGGGGGAACTGAGGACTCCAGCTATCCCACAGTCCCCGCAGTCTCCGAAAAGTATTTGCATTCTTGGCTGAGCTCCCAATGCCTGTAGGGTCAAACACATTGTCCGGGGTGGTTCAGGGTATAGCTTGTCAATTTACCCCCTCCCCCCCCCGTGAAAGAAAAGGGAAAAAAATCATTTCTCTCCTCTTTTCAATGTCACCCTATGTCTACTGAATGCTGCTGGTAGACGCGATGCTGTGACAGTAAAGACAGTATCTGCTCCTCTTCCCTCCCCAGTGGCAGACGGTACAATATGCTTGCTGTCTGCTGAGTGTTCCTGGCTGACCTCAGGTGAGGCCGGCCGGGGGCGCCTGGGTAAAAATAGGAATGACTCCTGGTCATTCCCAGTAGATGGTACAGAACGGCTGGTAACCGTCCTCATCGTAGCAACTGGGGGCTGAGCTCCATCAGCCCCCTCCCTTTCATGTGTAAAGAAAAGATTCTGTACTGCCTGGACTATCATAGCAGCGGGATGCTGGGCTCCTCTCCCCACATGGCTTAATGTCCTGCCTGGACTAATAGCAGTTGGAGGCTGCCTCCCCCTCATTTTATCTCACTAACAAGTCAGTGTTTCTTATTCCTGCATTCTTTATTACTTCATCACACAAATGGGGGGACACTGCCACGGTAGCCCAGGAAGGTTGAGGGAGGAGGGAAGCAACGGGTGGGGTTGTTGCAGGGGCTCCTCCCATGAATGGCATGCAGCTCATCATTTCTGCGGGATCTGACCCAGAACAGCTGTGCTCTCTGGTTCTCTGATACACTGGTTCTCTAGTACACTTGCCCCATATTCTAGGCAGGACTGACTCTATTTTTAGATACCATAAAAGAGGGATTGACTCGGGGAGTCATTCTCATTTTTGTCTTTGCGCCCCTGGCCAACCTCAGCCAGGGGCACCCATGACAGCAGCAGATGGTACAAAACGACAGATAACTGTCATCTCAAATGGCGCAGCAGACGGTACAGAACGACTGATAACCGTCTCTGTTGTCATGCAAAGGCAAATGAATGCTTCTGTGTAGCACTGCAGTATCGCCTCTGTTAGCGGCATCCAGTACGCATATGGTAACAGTTAAAAAAAAAAAAAAAAAAAAAAAAAAAATTGCTGAATGGTCTCCATGGTTGCCGTGCTATGGCGTCTGCCAGGGCAATCCAGGGAAAAAGGACGCGAAATGATTGTCTGCTGTTGCTTTTCCGGAGGAAGGAATGAGTGACGACATTTACCCAGAGCCACCCGCGACAATGATTTTTGCCCCATCAGGCACTGGGATCTCAACCCAGAATTCCAACGGGCGGGGGAGACTGTGGGAACTATGGGATAGCTATGGAATAGCAACCCACAGTGCAACGCTCCAGAAATCGACGCTAGCCTCAGACCATGGATGGACACTGCCGAATTAATGTGCTTAGTGTGGCCATGTGCACTCGACTTTATACAATCTGTTTTATAAAACCTGTTTATGTAAAATCAGAATAATCCCGTAGTGTAGACATACCTTTGGGTGGCTACTAGACTCCTTATAGAGTAGAAGAAACTAGGCAGGAGAGCTTTGCCACTCTGGCTCCAACTCACTTTAGCAGTCTGTGTTGTGTGCCTGAGCCCTTCCACTGACAGACTTGTTGAAGCCAGCCAGCAGCAGAAATTGCTAGCTAGCAGGAATCAGGTGATTAACATGTTTCCCTGTTCTGCAGCTCAGAATGATCAGCAGGGGGTCAGCCAAGAGATTTCTCTGGATGGATTCCAGTTTGAAGCAGAGGTAGAAGCGAGTGAGGAAGTTTTGGCTGTGCTGAACAACGTTTATGCAGCCTTGTTGCTTCCTCCTGACAGAGACCATTTCTTGTAGGCTTCAACAAGAAACCTCAGTCAGTCACTTCTCTCTCCTTATCCAGCTCCCCCACCCCCTAAGTCTTCTCCAGAGGCTCTTTGGGTTCTCTGTGGGTTCTTAAACATATGCTTCCAGGGACATCCAGAGGAAGGGGAAGTGGGTAAAAGTAGATCTGTCCCACTCTAGTTGTATGTTTTCATTTTCTGCCTTCACTTCTGACAACTTTTCGGAGAGTCAAAGGAGAGTGTTCCCAGTGGAATAGCCATTCTGGCACCTCACATCTCAGACTATAAATATTATTTCAGTGGAGTTTGAGGCCTGAGTTGAGATGCTAGGATCCCTATGTTTCTGCAAAGGGGCTGTTGGGCGCTCATCTTCCTTAATCCCTTTCTGTCTCTGAAATGATGGAAATGGTTTCTCCATTCCATTATGACTCTTGCTTTAAATAGGAAATTATGGGATTAGGGGGTACTTACATACTTATGGCTGCCTGCTCATCCTCTTCATTCATGGTGGCCATTCAGTTGTTGACTGAAGTTCAGTCAGACAAACTCCACAAATTGGTCTTGGAAAAAATCTCTCGTGCTGACTTGTGGCAGTCAACAGCCTAAATGACATGACTCAGGACTCAGAGTAGGAGCCAATATCATGGTTTCCTCTTCTATTCTGGTTTTGTTGAAATGGCAGAAGGAAGAGGAATAAGTCTTTAAAATCACATACATCTTGTCTTTTCTGGAGACCCAAAACTTCTCATAGACATCTGTGTCTCCCTACCCCACTAGAGAGTTATAAGGTTCTTAAGGGTCACTTTCACTTCCAAAATATCTCTCTGGCAGTCCAGCTTATCAACATCCCCTGCCTAAATCTTCACTGAGATCAAGGTAGTAATTTGAGCTGCACCCCCCGCTGGCAGGCTTCTTTATGATCCCATACCTAGGTAACTGCATCATTCAAGCCCAGTCCCTCCAAAAGACCATTCAGGCCCCATTTCTTTGTTCTGTTTGTACTGTGTCTGTCACAATGGGGTTCTGGTCCATGAGTGCAGCTCTTAGATGCCATTGTAATATAAATAGGAGTAACAAGCAGTATCCAGATCACCTCAGGTCATGTTCAAAACCCTGGGACTTGTGTTAAGCCTGCATAGGAGCTCACAATCCCAGTCCCAGAGGCTGATCCTTTTAAGTGAAGTCATAGACAGGAAGGAGGCAGAAACATGAATATCCACAGAAAAGACTGAAAAGCTGGAAGTGGAAATTTTTGATCCCACCTGACCTGCAAATAGAGAGGTACTAGGGGCTGCATGTCTTGTCACAATCTGTTTCCCTGCTGTGTTTCTGTTAAATCCTGTCAGTTCCTTATTCCTTCTTCAGACCCTTGGAGGAGTGCTGAAAGCAAACTAGGGTTCCCTTGGCAATAAAGACTTCACTGACCTGGTACCTACACTGATCCAGTTCCCTAAATTATTCCCTTCTGTAGGTGCTCCTCAAACTTTCCATTATTACCAGTGGCAGCCTGAACTGGTGAGCACCCACTTCCCTTCTAGGAGTTGCTGTTTCCTGGGAGAGGAGGGGTTTCACATTGACTTGCTAGAACTCAAAGCAGTTAGACATGTCCTGATATCTCCGAACCTTTCAACAAGTCAGCAGGTCCTGATACAATTGGCCAACTCTGTAGTAGCTGCTTACATAAACTGTTGAGGAAAACTAAGTTGTGCATTAAGGAGAACTGAAAGGCAGGGTGACATTGTGACATTTTCTATTGGTAATAGATCTGGGGAGTTAGGCACTTCCTAAGTAGTGCAGCTACTAATGTGTGCTGCGTGTTTATCATCAAGTCAGATAAACTCATTTTGTTTAGACCCACTCTGCTGCGATCCAGCAGTTGCAGGGCACCAAATTCAAACATCTGACCGCTGAAGAAACTGAAGTGAAGTCTTAACAGAATTGGGGAAACTAGGCAGAGGATATGGGTTGGGCTTGCCAGAGAACACAGAGGGCTATGGTTAGATTAAGGCAGTGTTTCTAAAACTTTTTGAGTCTCAAACTCTGGATTTAAGAAGAAAAAATCGTGACTCCTCCCCCAAGGCTTGAAAAGGTAGGAGCATAAGCTGACGGAGGCACCTCCTGGGCATCATGGGTCCAAGGTTGGGAAACACTGCATTAAGCTGATAGTCAATGCCAACCAAGTAGAGTGTCTCTTAGTTACAGTATAAAAAACCAGCACTGCTTAGTAATAACTGTGACAAAGTCTCTTTTTCCTAACATATAGCCAATAAATGGCGAAAAATATGCAAACCAAATGTGAACCCTTGCAGACTGTGGAACACATGAAATAAGCTGGCAACTAAATTAGTTTGGGTTTCAATAAATGAGAAGTGTATCTCCAAGAAGACCGTGTGATAATTTAGTGAAAAAGTGATGAATGCATGGGTCACTTTGGCAAAGGTCTGCACCCACAAAGATCTGTTACAGCTTTCTAATCAGCTGAAAATGTGGTGGTGGTGGTGGTGGTGGTGGTGAAGCAATCTTGGCTACTGTTGTTACCAGGACAGTCATAAACAGCCACATTTATTAACTACAATTCACTACACTGTCTCTATTTTCATTTCATTTTATTGAAATGTAATGTTGCAATATTTGAATGTGAACAGTAATGGATCAGTAGTATTTATAAAGTAGTATTGTCATTTTATACTAGAGGCCCCAGTCAGCATCAGGGTCCTATTTTATTAATGCTGTACAAATACACGTAAAGTCATCGTCCTTTCCCAAAAGAGCTTTTTATCTGAGAAGGCAGGTGACCTGTAAAACAAGTGGGAGAGGGATCAATCCCCCACATGATTTTATTTACTTCTCTTTCCATAATATATTGTTGGAGAGATTGGGCATCAACTGTCCAACTAGCCTTTATTTATTGGCTGATTTCTTATTTGCATCGTGACAATGGCTGGTCTTGAGGAAGGATGTTGAAGTGTGTGATAGCCTTATGGATCAGTTCATCAAGGGCTTTCTATGTGCTAAGGGGCAGTGTGAGAAGATGTAAGAAGCTGACAAATGGGCAGGCAAGGCTGGCATCATTGTAAAGGGCAGTGTGATGAAGCAGAGGAGGGTATAATGAACATTATCTGTGTCATTGTTACTAGTGCCAAGTAGCAACAGAAGCTTAATTTTCTTCAAGTGCTTGCTCATATCCATTGCAGTTAGGTGCGCGCGCGCTGCGTGCATGTTCGTTGGAAGATTTTTACCCTAGCAACACTTGGGTCGGCTGGGCGCCCCCTGGAGTGGCGCCGTCATGGCGCCGGATATATACACCAGCCGACCCAACCGCCCCTCAGTTCCTTCTTACCACCCGTGTTGGAACAGTGCAGTGCGGTTTCACTGACCTCCACCTCCCTAGCTACTCAAAGTTCTCTAGTTATTTGATTGTGTCTTTAGTTCAAAGTTATAGTTAATCTTTATTGTTCAAGCCTCTTCCCTGCATCCGGTGCTGGGGCCCATGCCCAGTTCACCGGGTTTCAAACCGTGCTCGGCCTATCATAAGCCGATGCTGATGGGAGATCCACACGACTCCTGCCTTAAGTGCCTTGGGGAATCTCACCGGACAGATAAGTGTCACATTTGCAAGGCTTTTAAGCCGAGATTGAAAAAGGTTAAGCAGCTCCTCATGGAGGTGGCTCTTACCCCTCCGCCTTCGGCTCTGAGCACTGGTCAGTCGGCGGGAAGAAGCGCCTCCTCGGTACCGGACCGTGCCGGTACTGCAAAGGCCTCTCGGCACCGGCCGACACCGAAATCGATTCGGCACCACTCCCTGTCCCCGAGGACGAGAGAGCCTAAGACTCCTGCTGCTTCCATGCCAGCTGACCCGCAGCCAGAGAGCTCGTCTAAGACGGATCGCCTGGCACAGATACCTGCCGAGGCACCGACAACGTCGGCACCGTCGAGTCCGGTGCCTGACAGCTCCCCGGCATGCGCCATGGTTGAGCTTACTGACTCATGCTGCTTCCGTGCCACCTGCCCCGCAGCCAGAGAGCTCGTCTAAGTTGGATCGCCCGGCACAGACATCTGCTGAGACACCGATGACGTCGGCACCGTCGATTCGGGTCCCACGAGGGCCGTCGAGTCCGGTGCCTGACAGCTCCTCGGCACGCGCCGTGGTTGAGCTTACTGTTCCCTCCACCCTGGAGACATTTTCAACGGCGAGGGATCTGATTGCCATGACAGAGTTGACGCTGCCTCAACCCCTGGCACCGCCGGTGCGGGCAATACAGTCTATTGGCAAGCCTTCCTTGATAAGACTATCCTCTGTCAGCACAGCAGAGCGGCACCGTTCACAATCATGGTCCTGCAGACACTCCAGGTCCCGTCGGTGCTCCTGCTCCCGATGCCGCTCGCAGTCCTGGTACCGTTCTGCTCCTCGGTAGCGGTTGCACTCGCGGCACCGATCAGTATCCCGTTTTCCAGCACACTACTCTCGGCACCGCTCCAGCTCCTGACACCGCTCCAGGAACAGTGACTCCTGTAGCCACTCCCGACGTCAAGCCTCGAGATCTCGGTCAACCTCTGGCACACGCTCCGGTCGCAGGTCCTGACCTTGTTCCCGGTACCGGTATGCCTCCTGGTACAGGTCCCCGGTGCCTAGTAGGGCAAGGCCCGATGGAGACAGAGACTCTTCCCAGGGCTTTTCAGCACCTCCCATGGCTATCCAGACACGCATCAGTGTCGTCCCACACGGACCGCTCTTAGGCTCAGGACCACGATTCTGATGTGTCAACC
Organism: Gopherus evgoodei; assembly: GCF_007399415.2. Classification (NCBI taxonomy): domain Eukaryota; kingdom Metazoa; phylum Chordata; order Testudines; family Testudinidae; genus Gopherus; species Gopherus evgoodei. Next base: position 34,764,503 of record NC_044323.1, read on the forward strand.
AGAGTCTTCCTAGAGACCCAGGTCCAGGACCACGGACCCTATCAGTGGTCTTTGTGGACACCCTGGGCGTACCACCAGGCCCAAGCATACCAGTAGTTCCATCCCGCTCTGTCTCATCAGATCACCGAGTGCCGGAGACGACGGTTAGCCAACCCCCTCAGACTGATACGGATGAATCCCCAGTTCACCCACCAGCCTCTCCAGATGAGATGGTGGCACGAACATCCTCCTCGGGCCCTCCTCCAATCGACCTGAGAGCCCATCAGGACCTCCTAAGGAGGGTAGCACTCAAGGTGAACCTCCAGGTGGAGGAGGTCCTGGAGGTAGAGGACCTGGTAGTGGACGTTCTATCGGCGGATGCTCCTACTAGAGCGGCCCTACCGTTTATTCGAACCATCCAGGCGAATGCCGGTACTATATGGCAGCCCCCAGCCTCTATCCCTCCTGCAGCCAGGGGAGTCGAGCATAAATATATGGTGCCCTCTAAAGGGTACAAGTACTTGTATGTCCATCCTCCTCCTTGCTCATTAGTCGTCCAGTCCATTAATGAGAGGGAACGCCATGGCCAGCAGGCGCCAGCCCCAAACTCTAAGGAAGCTAGGCGAATGGACCTACTCTTCCACAAGGTGTACTCGGCAGGGGCCTTACAGCTCCGGGTGGCAAATCAACAAGCCCTGCTTAGCCACTTCCGTCCAGGTGTTATAAGTTTACAAAGCTTCTCCCTCAAGACTCCCACCAAGAGTTCGCTGCCCTCTTGGAGGAAGGGAAAAAGGTGGTCAGAACTTCCCTCCAGGCCGCGTTGGATGCAGCAGACTCAGCAGCCAGGACTCTGGCCTCGAGTGTTGCCATGAGGCGCATCTCATGGCTTCAGGTTTCAAGCCTCCCACCGGAGGTGCAGTATACCATTCAGGACTTACCATTTGATGGTAAAGGCCTCTTTGCAGAAAAGGCTGACCTCAGGCTGCAAAGCCTGAAGTACAACAGGCTCATAATGCGCTCTCTCGGCATGCATATGCCGGTAACCCAACGCAGGCCTTTCCGTCCCCAGCCTCACCGCCCATAGTCTGTGCCTAGACAAAGACAGGACTTTGGCAGGCGGCGCGGACGAGGTGGTCGCAGACGACCATCAGGACCCCAAGGGGGCCAAAATCACGGTCCCTCGAAACCATCACCGGGACTAAAGACAAACGTTTGAAGGTGCGCCCGAGGGCCAAACTTGTCCCTCTTCAAGGACTCCGCTCACGAGCAATTCCTCTTACAAGAGGTGCAGACGCTCCTCGCTATAGAGGAGGTACCGATGGACGAAAGGGGCAAGGGGTTTTACTCCCGTTATTTCCTAATCCCCAAGTCGAAGGGTGGCCTCAGCCCTATCCTAGACCTGCGAAGGCTCAACCAGTTTATGATAAAGTTGAAGTTCCGCATGCTATCCCTGGGGACCATTATCCCGTCCTTGGATCCCGGAGACGGGTATGCCGTCCTTGATATGAAGGACGCGTTCTTTCACATCTCCATATTTCCTCCGCACAGGCGATACCTACGCTTGGTAGCCAACCATCAGTACTTCCAGTTTACGGTCCTGCGTTTGGCCTTTCTACAGTCCCAAGAATATTGACAAAGTGTATGACCATAGTCGCTGCCTACCTCTGCCGACGTCGGATACACGTTTTTCCATATCTGGACAATTTGCTCATCTGAGGGGCCTCCGAGAGCGGCGGTTTCAGGCAATGGCAACAATCATCCAAGGTCTACTAAATTTCCCAATGACCTTGGCTCGCACTTGTCGGTCTCCTGGGTCACATGGCTGCCTGCACGTTTGTAACCAAACACGCCAGGCTCTGTCTCCATCCTCTCCAAGTTTGGCTCAACTCGGTATACCGCCTGGGCAGGGACCTGATGGACACGATAGTCACCATTCCCTCGAGCACCCTAGGCTCCCTAGAATGGTGGCTCACTCCCTCCCTGGTGTGTGCAGGGATGCCGTTCCATCCGCCCCAGCCCTCAATGTCCCTGATGACGGACACATCATCTCTTGGCTAGGGTGCTCACCTCGGCTAACAGAGAGGGACACGGTCCTCCCCCCTTTGTCAGGAGGCTGTCCAACTCTGGGACTTTGCATAGCCCCCTCGATAGATCTGGTAGCGTCCATTCTCCCAGGCGTTCGGAACACCTTGGCGGATCGATTTAGCAGATCTTTCCTGTTTCACGAGTGGTCAATCCACCCCGATGTTATGCATTCTGTTTTCCAGAAGTGGAAATTTCCCCCCATAGACCTGTTCGCTTCTTGTGAGAACAGGAAATGCTAGATGTTCTGCTCCTTCCAAGGTCTCCACCCCCGGGATCGATCTCGGACACTCTCCTGATGCCGTGGAAGAGCCAGCTCCTCTATGCCTTCCCACCGTTCCTGCTGGTTCACAAGCTCCTGCTGAAACTCTGCAGGGGCAGAGTGCATATCATTATGATCGCTCCAGCATGGCCAGGCAGCACTGGTACACCATGTTGCTCGACCTGTCGATAGCCAACCCAATTGCCCTGCCACTCCACCCAGTCCTCATAACTCAGGACCATAGCAGGCTTCACCCGGCCCTGCAGGCTCTTCACCTCACGGCGTGGCTGCTGCGTGGCTAATCCAGTCAGAGTTACGTTGCTCTGAATCAATACAACAGGTTCCCCTGGGTAGCAGGAGGCCTGCCACCCGGTCAACGTACCTGGCCGAGTGGAAACGTTTCTCCTGCTGGTGCGAAACGCTTAATCTTCTCCCACTGAGGTCTCGATCCCCTCTATTTTGGACTACCTCTGGTCTCTCAAACAGCAGGGCCTTGCAGTATCATCACTGAGGGTACACTTGGCAGCCATCTCTACCTTCCACCCAGGCGAAGGTGGTCATTCTGTGTTCTCACACCCTATGGTTTCGAGGTTCCTCAAGGGCTTGGAGCCCTTATACCCTCAAGTACGCCGCCCAGCCCTGACCTCGGACCTCAATCTGGTTTTAACCAGACTTCGGTCTCCCCCATTCGAGCCATTAGCAGCCGGCTCACTGCTATACCTGTCTTGGGAGACAGCTTTCCTCGTAGCTATTACATCGGCCTGACGAGTCTCCGAGCTTAGGGCTCTTACGGTGGATCCGCCGTACGCTATGTTCCACGGGGATGGGGTGCGGTTGCAACCACACCTGGCTTTCCTCCATAGGGTGATTTCAGCCTTTCATCTTGGCCAGGACATCTTTCCCCCGGTCATCTTCCTGAAGCCACATTCAACGCCACGGGAGCAACAGTTGCACTCCCTTGACATCCGTAGAGTGCTTGCATTTTGTATTGAGCGGACAAAACCATTTTGTAAACGCCCCAAACCTTTGTCGCAGTAACAGACCAAATGAGAGGCCTATCTCTTTCCTCTCAGGGGATCTCATCTTGGGTGACGGCGTGCATCCACACTTGTTGTTATTTGACCCATATTTCCCCAAGCCACATCACCGTGCGTTCTACCAGGGCTTGGGCTTCATCTGCTGCCTTCCTGGCTCGTGTACCTATCCAGGAGATGTCGCGCAGCTACCTGGTCCTCGGTCCACACCTTTCCTTCGCGTTATGCTCTGGTTCAACAGTCAAGAGATGATGCAGCCTTTGGCTCAGCAGTTTTGCATTCTGCCACATCTCACTCCGACCCCACCGCCTACATAATCACCTAACTGGAATGGATATGAGCAAGCACTCGAAGAAGAAAAGATGGTTACTTACCTTTGTAACTGTTGTTCTTCGAGATGTGTTGCTCATATCCATTCCAAACCCACCTTCCTTTTCCACTGTCAAATTAACTGGCAAGAAGGAACTGAGGGGCAGTTAGGTCGGCTGGGGTATATATCCGGCGCCATAGCAGTGCCACTCCAGGGGGCACCCAGCCGACCCACCGAGTGTTGCTAGGGTAAAAACTTCCGACGAACGTGCACGCGGCGCGCGCGCACACCTAACTGGAATGGATATGAGCAACACATCTCGAAGAACAACAGTTACAAAGGTGAGTAACCATCTTTTACAAGTGGTGTACTTTCTGCATGTTTGTATTATGAGTGATGTAATACAACTGAAACAGTACATGCTAAAATTTTGCAGCATGTATGTGAGGTGAATGTAAAAATGCTTTTAAAATTCAGAAGCATTTGCATTATCAAGCGCTCCATGTAAAAACATTTTTTTAAGGATTGAGATCTTTGCCTTGATATCATACAAAATCCATTTAATATTACTCTTTTGTATCTGTTTTATGACTGAGCTGTGCATGCCAGATGACAGATTACCAATAGTAAAATTGGTATCAATTTGTGAAGAACTGGAAATCTACCAGTATTGTTTACTATATCATATATTAAACTGGTCCCTCTCATGATTTTATAGTTTTATATCTTTTTATATCCTTGGAAAATGAGAATCCAAATATTTAAAGTCTAAAACATTTTGTTATTGTTCTTCAATGAATTGGGTAGAAACTAGATAAATACAGATGTTTGCCATTTATGTAATTGTATGCTGCAATCTTGTTGGGTGATCATTGTTCAAAACATGTTGAACTGTTACAGGAAGCAAGTGCGGTAATAATGACTCTTAACACTAGTTGTTCTCTGGGACAGTGTGTTTACTGAAGTACTCAACAGTCAGTATTGTACAAAAATGCAATGGTATACAACTGGCTATTCTCAAAATTAACCTGATTGATACAATTGTTATAGTACAGTATATCTGCTTTTTATAGAGAGACATGTGATCCTTACTAGCTCAATCCTTTTTAAAGTTAATTTTTTGTGTTGAGGTTTTTAAAGCTTCAGCAAACTCATTGGTAACTTCTGTGCTGTAATGACAATGTATTGTGATGCAGATTATACTGAATTGCTGTATCACAATGAAACGTGTTATAGCTAGAGGGACCTTTTCCGGGTCTATATTGTACCACATATTATAAACTTTTAGGCAAAAAAAAAAAAATCATTAACCTGGAATAAAGGCTGGGATGAAAAGCTGTCATTACAGGAAAACCAAAATTAATAGGAGAAAGATGTAGATTTTTTGTGGTTTCAATGGAAACAGCCTGGAAATTTGGAACTAGGGCTTCACTTAAACAGATAACACAGGTAAGATTACTAAATAACTTCTAGCTTTGCCTTAGCTTTGCCTTCACTAGTTCACCTCATTCTGAATGAGGCCATGTCAGCCAAGCCAAGTAAATTCCTAGACCAAGCTGCTTTCTTTAAAAAAAATAAAATAAAATTGAAGGGGTTGGATTTTTTTTTTATTTTTATTGTTTTTTATTTTTGGGTGGCTGGGAAGAGACCCCATATATTTCTTAATGTCTTTTTGTCTTAAATTTTCCAGAAAGGGTTCTACTTTGTAAGGCTATGTCAGTTTCCAAGTTGGTAGAATTTTGAAGTCAGGGAGCAGATAAAATCAGCCTTAATATGGAATAGGAGATTGACCTTAACTCTGGAGTTCCTACTGAATCTCCATATTGACGTTATAACGAGTTCTGGACAGAAAATTGGCTATGTAAAAAAGGCAACTGCTTATTCAGCTTCTCCTTCCTGAGTATTTTCAAGTTATAGCTGCATACTGCACTGACACAACTCAGTTTTTAGTTGTTAATATTGAAAAGTCAGTGCAACTATCAGAGAAGGAGCATCATCGTCAACAGATTTGTCACCTAAGCTATTCTAAGTGTAGAAACTTATATTACAGACAGACAAAGCTTGATGTTTAGATTTCAGGAGGAGTTTGCAGGATTTGCAGTTAGAAAATACTTCAGACTTATAAAGTGAACCAATTTTATGAGTCATTAGACAAAAAATGTGGAACCTCTCCCTTCAATTTTAGATTAATTGCACATACGCTGTACAGCTTTGCAGTTTATATTTTCTTGACTCAAATAATGCCATGTGACTTCTGCAGTGTGACATATCAAGAAAGTAAGATGAGATTTGTTTGTTTAAATACACTTTTACCTCGATATAACACAAATTCGGATATAACGTGGTAAAACAGCGCTCTGAGGGACGGGCTGTACACTCCAGTGGATCAAAGCAAGTTCGATATAACACGGTTTCACCTATAATGCGGTAAGATTTTTTGGCTCCCGAGGACAGCGTTATATCAGGGTAGAGGTGTATACACCTTGCCAAGATTTTCAGTAATTAATGCCTAATTTTAAAAATTACTAAACATCCAGTCTCTCCCATGAACATCAGACCGCTTATCTAGGTGCCTAAGTATGGGTTTACAAGCCTAACGAGGCACCCATTTTTGAAAACCCTGTCGGTATGTGTTTTCTTCCATTTGGTAAATTTTACATTTTAATTGTGTGTTGTTTTTGTTTGACAGGATGAAGAAAATGGAAATAGAGGAGGTACGGTGTGTTTTTTTTGTTTGTCTTTTGTAGTATTCCTTATTTATCATTCATCAATAAAGTAATGGGTATGCACTGTACTGGCTATTTTAGATCTGAGTTAAAAATTAATTGTGTGACAGTGCGAGTGGTTTTTTTGGTCTTCACATGGCATTGGAGCAGAAGTCCATTAAGCACAAGAGGCGATGTATTCTATCACCCCTAACTTTTTTTAACTTGAAAAGCAGTGTATTATGTAAGTCAGTGGCAGAGGTGAAAGTAAGCTGGTACGGTCCGGAATGGCATACCGGCAAGAGCCAGTACGCCGTGCCGGACTGCACCGGCTTCTGTGGCAGGGATTTAAAGGGCTTTGGGCTCCCCACTGCAAGCTCCAAGCCCTTTAAATCCTTCCCGCAGCTCCGGTGCCTGGGCTGGGGCTGGGATTTAAAGGGCTCAGAGCTCCCTGCTGCTGGGGGGAGCCCAGAGTCCTTACAATCCCGCCCACAGCTCGGCAGCTGAAATTTAAAGGGCTCAGAGCTCCTGCAGCGGCGGGGAGCTCTGAGCCCTTTCAATCCCCCCCGCAGCTCCGGCAGCCAGGCTAGGGCTGGGATTTAAAGGACACGGAACTCTGCGGTGGCCGAAGCCCCAGGGCCTTTAATTTGCCCCGGGGGCTCCCAGACACCTGCAGCTGGGAGCCCCGGGTTGATTTAAAGGGCCTGGGGCTCCCAGCCACAGCCGGTGCCCCAGGGCCTTTAAATCTTGAGAGGCCCCGCCTCTTCCAGATGAGGCCATGCCCCCTCAGGACTCTGGCAGTACTGGTAAGTCATGTCAGTTACTTTCACCCCGGTCAGTGGTTCTCAAACTTTTGCATTGGTGACCCCTTTCATACAGCAAGCCTCTGTGTGATCATCCTTATACATTAAAAACACATTTTTATATTTAACTCTATTATAAATTTTGGAGGAAAAGTGGGGTTTGTGGATGGAGGCTGACCTCATGACCCTCTCACGTAATAACCTTACGACCCTCAGTTTGAGAACCCCTGATGTAAGTAATAGTACACTTCATAGCACAGCCACTATGTAAACTTCATGGAATAATTGTAATACTCTAGCTCTCATATGAGTACTTTGTGAGAAACCAACTGGCTTAGTGTTTTTAATGCTAGGGCCATGATCCTTCATTATGATCCACACAAGTGCAGTCCTGTTGACTTCAGTAGCACTCCACAGAGGTACAGTGGTCTACCTGCACAAATCACAATGCAGGGCTGGAGCCTGATTCTGTATACAAACCATTTTCTCTATATATTGTGTGCAAGTAATAATAACTTTATGGCTTTTGATCAGTTTTGTTCTGGTGAAAGCAAGCCAGCACTTGGAGAGGTCAAGATATAAATCTAGTGCATAACATTGGCTGGGATTGAAAAAAGCAAAAACTTACCCACAAATGTGGCATGTAACTTTTAGAAAAATAACTGTCTATGAATTTAACTACATGCCCTTCAGAATTTTAACAGCATTAATTTGTCTTCTCATCAGCTCCAGTATTCTGCCATTCTCATTTTTCATTCCCTCTGAAATAAGACCTGTTGAACATAGTTTAGAGAGATTCAAGAAAATGAATGTGTATATAAAAGATTTTACACTGCAGTTAAGTTAGAGGAAGAAACCTTTTTCCTGTTTTATTTTTTTCTGCCGGTTTCCATTTTTTCCAGCCTTCTGTGTGCAATTTTTTTTGCTCCCCCTTTATTTAATTGCAAATATTAACATTTTAGAAACCAGAGCAACATCTCATTCCTGCTTAATTTAATTTTTCCTTTGGCACTTACTGTTGTCTCTTCCCTGCTCCCTTCTTTCTCATATTTTCTTTCCTTCCTTCCTTTACAATAAGTGGTTTTGGTCTGTGAGAAGAATTCGGCTTGCAAATTAAGGCTTTCCTTGCTCACCTGTAACTCCCATTGATTACAGAGGGATTTCTGGGAATGCAAAAGATTTGATTGGGCCCAAAGCACGTGACTGAACCAAACATCAAGTATTTGGATCAGCATTGAGTTTAATGTACAAGTGCAGCTCTCTGAAGACTGGCACATTCCAATACAGATCTCTCTGGAGAGCAGTACGCTTTGTTTAAAGAAAGTTAAAAGGATACTATCTCAATTGGTATTTGTATGTTTTGGTGTGTGGCTGTGGTGCCTCAGGAGCAGACTGGGGAAGGAACTGTGAATCTCCTTGGCTCTCCTTTTCCTCTACTGGTGGAGCAGATAATTCCTTCATCCTTCAACATCCTCCCCCCCCCCCCACTCCCAGCTCAGCTGCATTGGCTAGCATGTTCTAGGGTGGAGCCATGCCTGTGCTCAGTCTCTGACCACCTATTTCCTGCCAATCAGTGCCAGAAAGGAAGCAATAGCCATATGGAGACTGTGTTCTCATCTGTGCTAGGATACACTGGACATGCAGCCTTCAGAGGAGAGTACTACCCCATTACTCCCTTGCACAGGCACACAAAGCAGGAACATCCTTGCCTGGGTGCTGAAAGGAGTCAGTCTTGTGCATGGAACAAGTACAGAACATACAGTAACTAATGAACCACCACCCTGAAACTAAATGCATTTGTTATTGACAAGGTGTTGCAGCACTCCCCCATTTGGTCATAGAGATAACCTGATCAGCGAGAGGCATAGATCAATATTTATTTACTTCAAATTTTGTTCATTTGAATAGCCTCCCTGAGCTGTATTTCTCAATGGCCCATACCTAATGGTTCAGAGGGAAAGCACAGTCCCAAAATGTACCACATTGTATGATGGGCTGAGTAGAAGGTGGGGACAAGTTTCCTTTTCTGAAATAATAAATTAGTTAACAGTTTACACTAAAGTCACAAGATTATTTATTACAGCAACTTAAAATGTACTGGGTGCCTTGCAATACACCTCAGACATGAACCCTGCCCTGGGAAGATAGTATAATGAAGGGCGTAGTAAGATGGAGTAGATAGAGAAGAAAAGGGGTAGCATCAGTAACATAACCTGGCTGCTCACAAGAACCAGTGTCCTGCATAGTGAAGGGGTGTGTGTGGGTGTGTGTGTGTGAGGAATAAAAACACCTACAAGTCTCTGGCTAATTTCTTGTCAACTTCATGAATGAAATGGGCCCCTAAGAAGGGACTTGAATCAGGATAGAGGGAGTGGCATTATAGACACGCTCAGCAAGATTCTATGTAGCCAGGGACAATGTGGAAGAAAATAGGGAAACGGTTTTGTGTGGCAACTGCACGAATTGGATATCGGAGCTGGAATTGTAGCTGGGGGCAGAATAGTGAAATAAGAAAGACAAGATTCAAAGGATTATGGGGCATTATTCACATGATCAGATCAATTGGCAAAAATGTATGTTCTTAGTTATCCACTTTGCATGGATTATAGGGTAGTGATGTGGGAATCAGAGTGGGTGGGTACAGTAATGAAGAACAATGAAAGCATGGACAAGAGGTTTGTTTGAACTGAAAGAAAAGGTTGGTATAAAGAATTAGTGGAGGAAGCAATGACCAGATTTAGGCTGTCTGGGTGTATGGGGCAAAGGGGAGGAGTTGATGAAGATCCATAAATTATTTGCATTGAGAAGATGTGTAGTGGAAGAAAACTGTTTACTCACGGATTTTTCTCAGGAAGCATTCAACAGTGCAGAAAAGGAGGAATCAAATACTCAGGGTGCACCAAAACAAAGGTTTAAGATGTTGGCATGGCATTTGGGAGACAGCGGCAAAGGAATCAAAACTGAAGGGGAGGGATTTGACTAGTTAGTAGAAGTGAGGAAGGGAAGTGATAATAGCAGGTCACGAATGGTGATTTGATGATCACAGAAGCAGTAGGGGCAGAGTGGGTGGCATTAAATATGATTGTTTGAGGTCACGGTTATTTTTTGGCAAAAGTCAGATTGTAGGCAATAAACAAAAATTCATGGAGGCCCACGACCTGTCTGTGGTGGGACAGACGGCCGGGTGGGAGGCTAAAGCCTGAGTCCCATTGCTTGTAGGGATGTGTGTGTATGTGCTGATAGCGCAGAGCTTTGCTGTGTGAGGTGAGGGTGGAGGGACGCTGACAACCTGGATCCCCACCACTGCAGGGCGGTCTGACAGCTCAAGGCAAGGAAGTTAGAGGTACATTAAAGATGGAATCCATGACGAAATCATATCCCTGAATATAAGTAGTGGTCAGGGGGAGAGAATGCAGATGTGAAAAGATTAGAGGAGGGGCAGTATTAGCTGAAGATAGGTAAGGTGAATAGCCAGGCTTGCTTGTTTTTATCTTAATATGTGATCAGGTGTTCTTGTTCATACAGTGTTGCTAGAACATCCTGTAGTACCCTAAACAGTATAAGGCAGGACACTTGGTCCAAACAGCAGAAGGGTTATTACTATTTCAGCATGTTCTACACTGATATGTGTATGATATTAGACTTCAAGGAAAGCAAAAGGCACAGCACATTGTAGAGATCATCCTTGATTGTGTTTGTTTTTTTGGATGGGATAGTCCTAGGAGGTTAAGATGTTGGACCTGCTTTCACCCACTGCTCTGAAGTCTTGCTTTCATCCAGGGTGCTCTGAAGTCTTGCTGCAGGAAAGCTCAAGGTAGTCTGGGTGTAGACAAGCTGGTGGGTGCAGTTGCCAGAGTGAAAAAGGCTTCTGCAGTGGTGCTGAAGCTGTTTCAATTTTACATTACCTGTTCCCAAAATAGGAGAATAGCTAGCATGCAGGGGATCAAATCGGGAAGTCTATACCCATATGCTGTTTGTAATTGAACAAATGAATTAGTTTCATGTAATGTCTTAAAGTAGAAATCAGTTAGTTTAGTAAAATTACGGTGTGCCAAAATTAAGGTGTGCTTACATAGTCCTTTACAAGGAATAGTTAATAAATGGACTACCTAAGAGAGCAGGTAATTGAGCATGAAAAGTTACCAGAAGTTGCTTTTGTACATGCAAATTGATGTATGTTTGAGTGGTGGTAGGGTATCTCATCTGGGGATCTCTCAAATTTGTTGTTATTTTATGGAACAGAGTTATTGGGACATACGTAATCCAAAGGAGCCATCTAGTGGCAACTTCATTAAATAGGTTTAAGCTTAAGGAAGGTTTTTTGTTTATGTATTAAGGTAGTTTTCTCTTCAGTTCTTATAAATCTTTTGCCTTTTACTGAAGATTTTTGTAGAGAGGATCACTTATGAGACTGCAGTAACATGCTTGCTTATTTTTCCTTTAGCGCGTTTATATTGCTTGGCAAGATAAGTTAGCAGAGTAATTTATAAAATGAAATATTTTTTCCAGAATTGATGTTTTTAGGTTTCATGAATATTGTCAAAGACTTGAAAGAGATTAGGGGAGCAGCATAATGAACGCTTTTTTGGGTGTGTGGGGGAGGGGTGAGAATAGGAAAAGTTAGTACAAAAACTTAGAGCAGAGGTTATGTTAATACTGTACTCTGGCACTGATTTGAAGAGATTTTTTTTAAAATGAAATTGATTAGAGTTAAATGTTCTGCATGAAGATTTGACTTAGTCTTAGTTTTCTTAATTTAAAGGGTTAATTATAAACATGAACTTTTTTGAAGCATTCAGGTAGCATTTTCACTTGAAGCTTAACTTGATCAAAGATTCACCTAATCCTGTATTGGGGTCCCCAGTATATGTTGGGGTTGTATTCTTGAAAAGGGCAATGGATACACAGGGTCCCTGATAAACATCTCCCCCTTATCCGTCGTTTTGCCTATCCATCACTCATCAATAGAGGAACGCGTTCCGAGTTACATTGGTCCCGATCCACATATCCATGGCTTCACCCTTTGCATGGCTTTTCTGTGGATGCTTACCACCCACTGGCAGCCGGCACACCCCTAGCACCTCCTGTCTGCCGATGACCCTGTGGACCACCGATCAACTCCTCTCCCTCCCTCCCAGCGTCTCCTGCATGTCGTGAGACAGCTGTTCCCCGGTGTTCAGGAAATGCTGTGAGGGGAGTGGGAGGAGTTGATTGGGGCCTACAGGCTCTATGGTGGGGAGAAGAGGTGCTGGCTGCTGGTGGATGCTAAGCATCCACAGAAAAGTCAGGCAAAAGGTGAGGTGATGGATATGCGAATCAGGAGCGACATAAATCAGAACACGTTCCTCTATTGATAAAAAATGGATATGCAAAACGATGGATAAGGGGGAGATGTATACTAGGGACCCCTTGTAGTAGCTTTTGTTTCACTTATGTGAAGTGGATGGGTGCCTGTGAAAGACTACCACATTGATTGTTGGAATATTTTTTTGAATGGAGGTGCTCCAGTTACTCAGTTTTCCTCCATTGTCAGGTCCCATCACCTTTTTTTATAAGTAAATAAAATAACTTCAGATTTTGTCTTGGTGGTGTTTTGCACTTAAGGATTTAATCATGCAAGACTAGGAGTTGCTGACTACCTTCAGTGAGGAGGTGAATACCCTCAATTCCCACTGACTTTACTAGGAGTTGCAGGTGTACAGCACCTTCCTGACATAGATGAAGTATTGGGAACTTCAGAATAATAGAAATGTAGGGCTGGAAGGGACTTTGGGAAGTCAACTCCAGCCCCCTGCTTTGTGGCAGGACCAAGTAGACCTTGACCTTCCCTGAGAGGTGTTCGTCCAACTTATTCTTAAAAACTCCAATGATGGGGCTTCCACAACCTCCCTTGGAAGCCTCTTGCTGTGCTTAACTACTGCTATAGCTTTTCCTAATACATGCCTAATCTCCCTGGCTGCAGATTAAACTCATTTCTTCTAGTCCTATCTTGAGTGGACAACTGCCCTCTTTATAACACCCCTTAACATATTTGAAGACTTACTATGCGCCCTCCCTGTCATCTTTTCTCAACGCAAAATGTGTCCAATTTTTTTAATCTTTCCTCATAGGTCAGGTTTTCTAAGACGTTTGTCATTTTTGTTGCTCTCCTTTGGACATTCTCCAGTTTGTTCACATCTTTCCTAAAGTGTGGCACTCAGAATTGAACATAATACTAGAGCTGAGGCCTCACCGGTGCTTAATAGATCAGGACAATTATTTCCCATGTCTTGCATACAACACTTCTATTAATACACACAAGAATATTAGGCAATTGCAAAAAACACTTACATTGTTTACTCATATTCAATTTGTGATCCACTGTTACTTCACTGAAAAGGATTTGGGGGTATTTTGTGCTTATTTTTTATTGAATTTCATCTTGATTTCAGACCAATTCTCCAATTTGTCAGGGTAATTTTGAGTTCTAATCCTGTCCTCTAATGTGCTAGCGGTCCCTCCCATTTTAGTGTTATCTGCAGATTATAAGCATATTCTCTCCAAAATCAAAATAATTTATGAAAATACTGAATTGTACCAGACCCAGGAAACCCCACTAGATATGCCCTCTCAGTTTGACTTTGAGTACCATCCTTCAATCAGTTGTGCACCCACATTTCAATAAGTTAAACTAGACTAGACCACATTTCCCTAATTTTCTTGTGAGAAGGTCATGTGGGACTGTCTCAAAAGCCTTACTAAAATCAAGGCACATCACATCTTCTGCTTTCTGTCAAAGAATTTGGTTAAGGATCTAATACATATCTGGTGATTACCATTGTTTAGTTAGCAAAATGTTTTGTTGAGGATAGAGATAGGATATGAGAGAGTGGCAGGTACTGTGTCAGAGATCAGGCCCTGGTCTTCAAGAAATTCTTTGTTTGGTTCTGGATAACTTTGGTCTTTCACAAAATTACCATTCCGGTTTTAAAGATGTTACCCATTACAACACAAATGTCCCTGAAATGCCAAATCCATTCCCTATGTTAGTCCTCTATTTCAAATGGAGGGAACATTACTGTGGATGTATTCCTCTCAAAAAGCCTTCTGTGTACCACACTAGAGAACAGAAGTAGTTGACATAAACCATACTGTCTGTTGGCTAATGATTGTGCATAAGAATGTTTAAAAACAGAAAGGGCTATTAGATTATCTAATGAACCTGTATAACACAGGACATACAATATCCCCCCTCCAAAGTGCCCAGTAAGTTATGTTTGGCTAAAGCATGTTTTCTAGAAAGGCAACTAGTCTTGATTTGAAGATATCAAGAGATGGAAACTGTCATTTTCTTTCACAGTTTGTTCCAATCATTAATCACCTTCACTACTAAAAATACATGCCTTATTTCTAATATGAATTTGTCGGACTTCAATTTCCAGCCATGGCATCAAAGTTGTTCCACCTTTCTCAATTAGAGTAGAGCCTTTAAGTACCTGGTATTTCTTCCTGTAAAGGTATTTATACAGTGTAATAAAATCCACTTCTCAGTCTTCTTGTTGATAAATTAAACGGATGGAGCTCTTTAAATCTGAGTGCAAGGCATTTGTTTACAGCCCTCTCTACTCTTTTTTTTGTTTATATATCCAAGGATTGCATTAGCCATTTTTGCCACAGTTTTGCACTGGGACATCATGCTTATTTGCTTGTCCAGTATACCTCTTAATGCTTTTCAGGATCACTGCTTTCCAGGATCCATCCTCCCTCCCTCCCCCCATATTCTCTAGGTATGGCCTGCATACTTTGTGACTTTGTTTCTAGATTTATAACTTTGCATTTGGGTGTATTAAAATTCATTTTGTTTGACTGGGCCCCGCTTACCAAATGATCCAGATTGCTCTATCAGTGACCTGTCCCCTTCATTGGGTGTCATCTGCAAATTTTGTCAGCAGTGATTTTATATTTACTTCTTGATCATTGATGAAAACATTGAATAATGCTGAGGCTAACACTGATCCCTGTGGAACCACACTAGAAAAGCCTCGTTCTACGATGATTCCCCATTGACAACTGTTTTCTCACATCTATTGAGTATCTATTTCTTGAATTTTAGTAGAGTAGAGCTGTCTGAAGGACAACAGATTTGTTTTGCGGTAGCTTTTATTCTTTTAAAATTATTCATTCCACATTCATTCTTAATCCATTTAATGTGTTTTCTATGATATTCTATAGCGCCTTACAAAATTAAGTATATTACATTTATGTAGTTCCTTTAATCAACCAAACCTGTAATCACATTAAAAAGTGAAATAAAATGTGTTTGGACAAGGCTGACTTTCAATAAAACCATATTGATGTCAGGCTAATGAGTTTATAATTACTTAGGTCATCTCTCTTTCTCTTTGAATATTGGCCCAACTTTAATACTTTTCCAATATTCTGGTATTCCAACTTTTTTTAAAAAAAAGTTATCACTGGATCAGAGATCTCCTGAGCCAACTCTAAGGAGTCTTGAGTGCAGGCTATACAGGGCTGCTGACATAAAAATTCTTATCCATAATTAATGTAGTTTTAGTCAGTAATGGAGTGCACAGTGGTTCATCATCCTCCTTATATACATCATCCTGCTTCTTTCCAAATACAGAACAGAAATAACTGATTTCCTTGAAAATCCTCAGAAAATTCAAGCTTTGCTCAGAGATCGTGCTGAAAATTTGGGGCAGATACAATGTGTGCGCGCTTTGGGTTTTATTTTTTTAAACGAAATGTAGCGGTTGACATCTGATTCAAGTCCCTTATTAGACGTCCATTTTCTTACCCAGGATCAATGTCAGACTAACAGGCCTACAATTATGTGGGTCACCTGATTTGACCTTTTAAAATTCTGGCACAACATTCGCTTTTCTTCCTCAGTATTCCAAGACTTTTTGAAAATCAACATTAATGGTCCAACAAGCTCCTCTGCAAGCTTGCAGCGGTTTTCACTCAGGTTTGGCTGTGGTGTCCTTTTTTTTCATGAGATAAGTATGCTGTCCACTTGCCTCCTAGGTGAAGGATCCTTTTGTTTCCTTGTATCCTTCAGATATAGCCTAACAATCCTTTCTTTGGTCACAAACAGAACAGCCCCTGCTGTGTTTCGCCACTCTTGTAAATTTTGCACACTCTTCTTTTGTCTGTGGCTCCATGTGCAAACAGGCCTACATTATGAAGCATACAATAAATAAACGGCCAGACGGGGACATTGGTGTGTCTCACCTCGGAAATGTTCCTTTCAGAGAGGGAGTATGTCACCATCTGGTGACCAGCCTTGCTCCAGAAATGTTCTTGGTTAAGAAGATAACTTTTAGTATAGATATATAATTCCATAAATATTAGCCATACATATTTCAGTGATTTCTGACAACCAGTTGACTACTGACTCTTGGAGAGACCTCACATGCCACCCTTTGGTGAGCTATTATGCATATGTCTGACCCAGAGGTTTCTTGTAAAACTCAATAATCACCCTGTGCCCTCTGCCATTTGGCACGAGAAGGTCACAGGAATCTATCTTGGGAAGTAGTGGCTGAAAAAGATCTGGGGGTCGTGGTGGATAATCAGTTAAACATGAGCTCCCAGTGTGATGCTGTGGTTAGAAGGGCTAGTGCAATCCTTGAATGCATAAACAGGGGAACCTCAAGTAGGCTTAAAGATTATTTTACCTCTTATATTTGGCACCAGGGTGACTGCTGCTGGAAAATTGTGTCCAGTTCTGGTGTCTATAGTTCAAGAAGGATGTTGATAAACTGGAGAGGGTTCAGAGAAGAGTAATGGACATAAATAAAGGATTCGAAAACATGCCTTATAGTGACAGTCTCAGGGAGCTCAATCTGTTTAATAAATAAAGAGAAGGTTAAAGGGGTGACTTAAGCACCAATCTGTAAGCACCTATATGGGGAACAAATATTTGATAGTGGACTCTGATAGCAGAGGAAGGTATAACACAACCAAATGGCTGGGAAATTCAGAGTGGAAATAAGGTGTATGTTTTTAACAGTGAGAGTAATTAACTGTTGTAATAACTTGTCAGGGATTAGGTGGATGCTCCATCACTGACACATTTTAAATGAAGATTGGATGTTTGTATAAAGGATATGCTCTAGGAATTATTCTAGGAAAATTCTGCTGGGGTCATGTAGTAATTTTTGTTGTCAGGGTCACGATGCAATGAAGTTTTGAGAGCCCTTGGGTTCCTCCTAACCCCAAAGGGTCAGTCACTTACCCCAGGTCAGCGGATGCCCTCAATCACACACCAAAGGGAGGGGGAGGGATAGCTCAATGGTTTGAGCATTGGCCTGCCAAACTCAGGGTTGTGAGTTCAGTCCTTGAGGGAGCCACTTAAGGATCGGGGGCAAAATCAGTACTTGGTCCTGCTAGTGAAGGCAGGGGACTCAATGACCTTTCAGGGTCCCTTCCAGTTTTATGAGATCAGTATATCTCCATATATTATTTATCAAATGAGATGATGGGGGGGCCCTGCCCAAGGTGGGTTGGTTTAAATTTAAAAAAAAAAAAAAAAGAGGGGGAGGGGGAAGAAGGGATAGCTCAGTGGTTTGAGCATTGGGCTGCTGAACCCAGGGTTGAGTTCAGTTCTTGAGGGAGCCATTTAGGGATCTGGGGCAAAAATCTGTCTGGGGATTGGTCCTGCTTTGAGCAGGGGGTTGGACTAGATCAGTGGTCCCCAGCCTTTCATGTTTTCAGAAGAATGTGGCAGGCGCCAATAATTTTTCAAGGCTTATTTTGTATTTGTACATTAAATAATACAAAAACCATCATATTTAATATAACACAATATATGAAGCCAGAGAGAAGCCGCAAGAACAGAGAACGCTGGCGCCCGCAGCCTGCAGCCCCGGAGTTCTCTGTTGCGGGCAGGCATGGGGCCGTGGCTTCTCTCCGGCTTAAGCCGTGGCCCCGCACCTGCCAGGGACCGAGAACACCGGCACCCAAAGCCTGCAGCTCTGGAGTTCTCTGTCCCCTGCAGGCGCGGGGCCGCGGCTTCTCTCCCCTGCTGGGCACTAGGTGGGTGCACATAAATGCCCTGGCGGGCGCCATGGCACCCACGGGCACCACATTGGGGACCACTGGACTAGATGACTTCCTGAGGTCCCTTCTAACCCTAATATTTTATAATTTAAAGACAGTGCTGGCAGCCAATTTCTCTAGTAAACTAACTAAAGATCTATTGGCTAAGAATAAGGGAGAGTTATTAAGAGGTTAAAGCATGTAAAATACATTAATAGGTGAATCTCAGTGTGTAAGTCCAAAATGATAGCAGAGATGTAGTAATATACACCGTAAATCTCTCAGGATTAAGCAAAGTAACTTTGTGGATCTGTCTGTGTGTCCAAATAGTTCATAGGTACAGGATCATTCCTTGAAATCCATTTTGTGCTTCTCCAGAAAATAATCTGAGTAGTGTCTTCTCCCACATGGGTTTTCATAAACAGAAATCAGACTCAGTCTGCATTTCCATACTGCTGAACCTTGCTTTGAGGTTATCCACCACCCATATTTTATGTTTCTATGATTTCCAAGGCTCCAATCACATTTGATGGGTAAATGTTATTACAGAGATATACACAATACAAATTTTAATGTAATTGCACACAACAATCCTTCATTAGTCTTCATGAAGTTTACACATCAAGTACATTCTCATTTTAGTACTAACACACACTTTTGATCTAGGATTATTTAATTACAGAGTACACATAATGTAGAAGTATTGTAATAGCGAACTACAGATGAAAACAATGCAATCAGCATCTTCTTTGATCTTTATCTGCATATGAGTGAATTAGTTTGAATGTATACTAACATTTTTTTTGATATTCACATACAAGTGAATTGTCCTGAAACTCTGCCATGTTCTGTCATCTGTCCGGTTAGTATCACATTGTAGACTGCACCCCTCTAAAAGAGCTCGCTGTTGCATGGGGCAGGAAAAAAGTGAAAGATACACATCTTGATTCACAGTGTAAGACTTTAACAACATGCCATGGGATTGGATGGTAATAGGCATTAATTTTCATTTTCCTGAATAGTGTGGGACGGAGTCACCTTTCCAAAGTTTGGTATTCACAATGCTAATCCATAATATAAGAACCTCATAAGCATTGTCATATTTTTATATCTTTAAGAGAGAGTTGCTGATTATTTGGCGTTTACCATCCCATGTTGATTAGCCATGGTTCCATCCACTCTTAAGTAATTTAATTATGTGTTTACCATGGATTTAGTTAAAATCAGTAAAACGAGTTTAGCAAGTGGAACGTTGTCTGTTGATATCCCTGGAGTGCTGGGGTATGTCTACACTGTGGGGCGGGTATTTTTCAGAAACTTGTTTTGATATTTAATTTTCTGTCTACAAATAGTCACAACTTTGTGATGGTAGGGGTGTGTGGGTGTGTATGTATGAAGTAGAAATACAATTTAATGTTCTTAGTGGCAGCTCTGCTAGTGTCTGGGAGTCATATGTTCAGTGTTTCTTATTACCTTTTATCATATGCTGTTCATTAGAAAATGATGAAAATGATTCTATCCTGAGTTCATACTGAGACCGAAATAATTTAGTGCAGTATGTACAGGAATGACTAGCAAATGTTTATATTATCCTTGTTCATTTGCAATAGAAGTGTTTGAGCACAAATTTCACATTTAATTCACACAAGAATTCCTTGGACAGTTTACAGCATACTCATTGTCTGATTGCACTGAAAAATTGCTCTCTCTGGCTTGCATTAATCCACAAATGTTTCTAAAACAAGATTGTAACACTTTTTTGAATTATTTTATACATATAATTATTTTATATATATATTTTTTATATATTACTTACACACACGCACACACACAAAATGCATGTCAGCTATACCTATTATGTTGCAGTTGCTGGATGTATAAAGTTTGGGGAAAAAACAGGTCATGTTCTGATATCTCTATCAAGAGGACAGAATGAGCATCTTGATTTTCTCACTTTAATTTTGGAAAAAAGGTCAGATGTGTTGTTTCGGGCTAATACTAATAAGCTGTTGACTAGTGAACAGTGTGAAATGTTAATGCATGGATCCTTAGGATATTTCATTTGATGTATTCCACTAAAGCTATTCAGTATTTGGTTTTCTTTGATCTAAAATATTATTTTGAAACTGTTTTGAGATGATTGGTTCATAAATTATAAGTAAATAGTGATTGGTCTTTCTACTGAATTCCTCTTTTAGCCTGAAAACTGAAGAAATTTATTTCAGTGTACTGTGTTATATTATGGCAGGAAAAAAATTGAGCTTGGAAATCTAATTCCTACAAGATATTTTGGTATTATAGTTCATTATATTCTAGCTCATTCCATTTTCTCTCCTATTTTTGTGTAGCAGTATCCATAGCAACTACCATCATTTCAATTTCTCATCTTTCCCGAACAGTGAATGCTACCTGTAATATGTGAACTGCTCAGTTTCCTCTCTTGTAAGGGAACACAAAGGATGAGCTACTACAAGACTTCATGTCTTTGATTTCCTTGGGATCTGTGGGTGCTTAGTACCCTAACAATCAAGCTGCTTACTTAGGAACCTAATTATTGATTTAGGTGTTTACATTTAAAGTATTTAAGTTATAAAAATTCTGACCTGATATTTTAAGCCTGTGTTTTGGCTTTGGGTAGGTTCTGGTATGATAGAGAAAGTCAAATGTTCTTTCGTATTGAGAATATTAGTCTTCTATATCGTTTCTTGTGTTTTTCTTCTGCAGATATAGAAAGTTGACTTCAGTGACAGCTCTTGTTCTGAATGAACTTAATTCCACTCACAAACTTTGTGGTTTTGCATTGATACAATACTTTCAGAAGTTAACCCACTGTATGCAGTGCATGAACAAAAGGCAATGGTGGTGAATGTAGGGAATGGAACACTGAGGAAGAATGCGTTATGGGGGAGTTAGTAAATGGGAGAGTGCCCCTTCTGGATGGAAAGGAACTTGAAGTCTAGGAAAAGGAGAAGGGAGGAGAGAGAGCATGATCAGTACCTTATTCCAGGAGTTGAGACGGTATTAGCCAGATGTGTTGCCTGCATTTTTGAGTGAATTTTTTGTGTGCATTTAAGATTTAATTTTCAATCTGAAAAGACCACACAGCATGAGATTGGCTTTTTAATCTAACTAGTGATTATTGAACATTTTAGCTTGGCAATTCTGGAAGAGGGTTACCTGTGTGTGTGTGTTCAGTCAGCATTGCCAAAGCCATCTTCCACTGGTTCCAGTGCTTAATACTTCTGGGGTGTGTTTGTTTTTTTTTTTAAATTATATTCATTTAGAAAACATTGTCATTGTTTTAGCAGAGATGGGCCTTCTGTATCCTGTGGCCACTGCTTGTCAAGTGAGGGGCTATGGAACAGTAACCAGTGGTCATTCATAGTTTTGTGTTATCTGGCTTTTATTAAAGGTCTTGTTTAAAAGCCTTATGATTTATTTCTCCACAATGGTTTTAGGTCCTATGCTCATCCTTTGTAGAACTGCTCTGTTGAATAGAAGAAAAAGAAAAGTTTTATTCTTGCTCCAAACTGAACTGCACGTTCTGGAATGTTCAGTATTGGGTTTATATTTAAAACTGTGAGAGGAGATGGCTTTGGGCTTCAAGTACCAAGATATGAACATTTTTGTGGTAAACTGGGGTATAAATCTGTCCCGCACTGGTCTGCTGTACACTAACTCCATGTAGACCCTGCTGATGCTCAATAACGGCTAGTGTGGGGTAGATTCCCACTCCGCCATGCTTGCAACAAACTGAATGTTTATGTAGATAAACCCTCTGTCATAATTGTAACCTTTACACTTTATCCAACAAGGGAAAATACATTTACAGTTTAGTGAGAATATCTGTATTTAAGAGCTCAAAGTGTGGAACACAGGCAGTTCTTGTGGAAAAATCGAGACCAATGCCATACAGTTGCCACTTTAATGGGGAAAAAGATTTTCGAAGGGAGTGTGTGTGTGTGTGTGTGTGTGTGTGTGTGTGTGTGTGGTGGGGGAGGGAGTCTGTTTGATCTGCTATCTAGCAGAATAGTAGCAGAAGCAGAGGGAAGACATAACAAAATCAAGTTCTTAATTTTTTAAACTTCATAAAGAAAATATTCAAAACTCCAAATCTGGCTTGACTTGTATTAGAATATATTCACTTTAATGTATGTCACAGAATTGGCATAACATTTTGCTTTAGAATCATTTAAATTATATTTTTTTAGTTGTGAAGTCTTCTCCTTTCTTCCTATTTTAGGGATCTATCCCTTAGAGGTAGCACCAGGGCTTGGGGCTATGGGCTTCTGCCCTGCAATGCTCCTGAAATCGGCTTGCAGCTGCCTGGTCGAGAACTGCTGCTCTAGAGGGTGCGGGGGGTAGGTAGGTAGGTAGATAGTAGAGTGCTGATGGCAGGTCGGATCCAAATTTTTGTATCTGTGCAGGGCTCACCCCATTTTTCCAGCCTCCGGTGGCCTGGATTAGAATGTGCGCACAGGTTGCAATCCAAGCATTTTGATCTATCTGGATTGTCGTACTGAAAAGAGGAATAGGCTCTTATCAAAAGTGTACATTGCTGGGTATGAGGCACTAAAATGAATGTCCTTTGATGTGGTGATAGGCATGCGTGCCAGTACATCACTGATGTATACATGAGCAAATAAAGAGTCGTCTTTTTTCAACTGGTGATGAAATAACATTCCTATGGCAACTGCAGAAATTGCTTAGATAGACTGAAGACTTCTGTAATATTACTTTTCTATTTTTAGCTTTTAAAATGTAATCTAGTTCTAGAAAAATAAGGAATACCCACTTGATATCCCTCTGCAGACCACCAGTAAGTGCTTCCATAGACACTTCTGGTCCTCAGACTGCAGTATAGGAACCATGGTTTACCATTTACTGAAACAGTTCCGATTATGCTTCATTTGCCAGTAAGCAATTTTGTATGAGATTGCAAACATCAAGAGATTGATAACTGCAAAACATGCATCACTGGAGGACTCTAGCCCTCCACTCATTAGATAAAGGCTTCTCAGGAACCAGTGCTCTCTGCAATGCCAGATTGTATGGGGTGCAACAAGTGGCACAGATTTTTATAGAGCCCAGTTCTGCTTGGCAGCATGCCTGGGAGGAAGTAAAACTGGAGGGTTCATTTGCATAGTCTGTCCCGTCCCTCCTCCCCTCCCCCGAGTCAAAAGATTTTGTGTGTAAAAGCCCAGGAAGTCTAATTTAGCTATGGGACTTGCATAGGTGCTATGTATTTGGTCCCAATTGAAGGTCATCCCAGATGTTGCTTTTAAACCTTTAAACTACTCTGTTCTCTTGCAGGAAGTTTTTACCTCTGATACTTTTTCTTTGGCCAGAAATAAACTTATTAGAGACTAATTAAAAGGCAACTTTGTGCTACTCTGCGATCACCCAATTCACAATGTATGGATCATACTGCCTTCCAGATGACCCTGTCCCAAACAGTGTACCAAGAAAGATTATCTTTGTTATTATGGTTGTGACTGAGCAATGTGAGAAATTCTCTGGTGGTGAAGGAAGTGATTGCTACTAGTCTCATCTGATCAGCTCATAGATAATCCTATGAAGTGCTTAGACCAGGTAGGGTTACAGGAAGTATTGTTCAGAAGAAACTTCCAACCTAATCTTAGTTGGCCCTCATCCAAACCAAGGTGACTGATTGATTAATTCAGGAGATACAAGAGTCTTATGGTTATTCCTTTAACCGTGGCCTCACTGTGATTAAGGAAAGCACTAGCAAATCTTAACGAGATTGAAGATTCCCAGTTAGTCTGTTATAATACTTGTGTAAAATTACAAGAGAGAACTTCACAGCTTGTCCTGGAAAGGGACTAAGTGGATCCTCTAGCTTGTCAACATAAGCTGTTTTTCTCTCATATCTGTCCCCATTCTTGGTTACAGACTTTATTCCTTATGTTTGCCTTGAGTTTCTTTTCCAGCTCTGGTCATTTTTAATGCGTCTTATTAAAGTAACTCACCTGATGTTATGGGAATCAATACTCTACTTACTAAGCAAAAGAATCCTTGTTGAATACCTGTTACTCCATTTTCTTGGATTTTATTCCTGGTGGCATTTAACCCTGTCATTAGAATGAGAGAGCATCAGTGAGTGATTTTTTTTTCCCTCTATAATGGCTCCTCTTCATGCACTGTCAACTGATCTACACTCAGTTTATCCTCACTAAACTCCAGAGGAGTTGTCCCAATGCAAAACAAAACCTGAGCAGTGCAGAGTGTTTTGTATTAGCGGCATAAGCCACATGAGTTCTCGCTGCTGTATTAGCTCCAATGTCAGCAGCATTCAGGCTTCAACAACCTACACTATCCAATGGGCCAGTTGGGTCCAGTTTAACGCACCATTTACCTTGAGCTGGAGATTTTTGTGTGGCCAGAGTTTTGTTGGGTAAATGCTCAAATTAATCCATGGGCTAATGCTGTCATGTAGGCGAGCCCTGACTGAGCCAGAAGGAATGCAAGTTCAGTACACAGGATCCTTAGACCGCCCTAAAAGAGAGGCCATCCAATTATGCTGACTGAAAATCCAGTTCATTTTAAGTTGTGAGTAGTTTGTAAGACGAGCTAACTTCAAGGCTCTGTCATGGAGAGCAGAGAGCTAAAAGTTGCGCATTCGGAGGGAGCCAGCTTAACCTGGAGTGTCACTGCTGCCACACTCCAGCAGACAGTGTCTGAACTCAGGGAAGATGAGGGGTTGTATAAGATAACTCCTTGGTGATGTTGGTGCAAGAGTAGATCTAACGATGAGTAAGTAAGGTGGAGACCAGTGAGTGTCCTCTTTAAGTTAATGCATTATGAGAAATAATTATTTCGGTAAAGAAACTGTTTTTTATTTGACTGCATGTTCTTTATAAACTACCAGCTTTTCATGCGCACTATAGTTTCACTGTGAAATGTAGAGTCCCAAACTGTGGATGTGACACTTTGAAAAATATGTAATTTTTTTAACTCCTATTCTCAGAGTAAAAATAAAGGAGAACAATTGCCATACATGTAAGATGTATTGAAACTTTGATTATCTTGTTTATGGGTAACTGAGAGTTTTAACTCAAAACAAAAAGAGCAAAGAACTTTGGTCTGTGATATAGGAAGTCTGTTTTAGATGACATAGCATAATTGTATGGTCAAAAGAGAAACAGTATCAATTTACCTATGTGAGGCATGTCACTTTTTTTAATGAAAAATGAGGAAGGGCAGCACATGAAGGAACTGGAATTTAAATATCTGATGCCTAAATTAACCTTGACAAACAGTAAAAAAAAAAAAAATAATAATAATTTTGATTTAGTAACCAGTACTTTCCATGAAGGTCTCTTGATGTATGTTTGTACATTGCCTTTTAAGGTTATCTTAAATTGAAGCTATTGTTTGTCAGTCTTCACTGTGCAAGGCTTTCATCTTCTGATTTAATTACTGCTCTATAAAAGTTCAGAAAAATGCTTTCCACTCAGCTGACTCACTTCTTGCAAGCAATTTTATTCAAGCTATTTAAATAAGGCTAACTTTAAAAGCCAGTTTCCGTGTGGTTTAATGACCTTCCCAAATCATGAAGGAGCCAGGAGCCTTCTAGTGTATTGTTATATCAAATATGTTTTCTTGCTCTGCTTTTGTGATGATATGTGGCTAAACTCAACATCGGGACAGTAAATATAATTGCTTAGAGGATTTTTATATATTAAAGAAACGCAAAGGTAAACATGGTAAGGGAAAAATCGTTGTCATATTCAAAAGAAAAATGTACATATTTGTCCAACCAAGCTCAGTTCGTTTTTACTTCTGTATTTTCATAACCCATGATAAATTGTTCAGTCTCAATATATCAAATTAAATTTTCAAATGACCCACATGATTAAAAATATGGTTCATGCTGAGGGTTTGGAACCATCTAGAAACAGTGACCCACAAGTCCTCTCACTCTCCTGCAGGTTTGAGTGTTCTTTGTGGAGACGATGGCTCCAGCTGCCCTCGGTTCCTTTTACTATTTATGTGAGGTCTTGGCAAAATTGGGAGGGATGTTGTGCAAGCGTCAATGTGAGAGGCAGTGCACTCCGACAGCTCCAGTAACGGGTATGTAGTTTATTTCATGTGACAATAGTCAATATACCTAGTGTCAGTTCGAAAATTATGAGTGTTTGCGTTTGTCTTTGCTACAGGACAGATTGTTCTTAATTTGTTGGCTAGGGAGGGCAGATGGAGGCCATGCTAGAAAATCCTTGCATCTAATATACTGAGAAGTTCTGTGTGCTGCATTACATGGTGTGAATTATATTTGCAAACCTTTCAAGGCAGTGGGTCAATTGTGAAATTCAGGGTTTTCTTTTTTGTGCTTTTAAAAATGTTCACTTGGAAGGTGTCAGTAGTACTTAACACAAGACCTGTAGTTGAATTACTTAGCAAGAAGTTACTTGCCTAGTTCAGCCTAAATGGACAGTGTAAACACAAACCTGTAGTTTGGTTTATAACACTAAGTGCTTCACATTTTTATAGCTTTAAAAAGACACTTAACATTTATCCCCTTTCATTGATATGGTGAGTTAGGATTGCTTTTCCAGCTATTTCTTAAAAAGAAATTCTGTATTTCTAGCTCTATTAAGATTATAATTTAAATGCAAACATGTAGTATTTTGGGGCATACACTTCCTGCAAGCTCATGCTTGTTACTAATGGGGACCAGTTTTGTTTGTGTCCAAACAGTTTTAGTATAGCAGATTAAAGAAAACTGAAAAGTATTCATTTCTCAGTGTAAGCCTGGAAAATGTACAACATTCTTCTATCTCTAATAAATAAAACTCTGTATTCCTGCTAAGTGCCCGGTGTATGAAGCTATTGTTGTATATTAACATAGCAATATGTTTTACAAAATTGATGATCAACTTTCAGTAGGGTTGCCAAATTTGGTTGGATGTATTCCTGGAGATTTCATCACATGACATAATCTTTAATTCCTGGATACTCCAGGCCAATCCAGGAGGGTTGGGAAACCGTACTCTTCAGTGTTTCTCAGGTGTGGCCACCATGGCTGCAGGAGGCCACCAGCAGCTTTTCTTGAGGCACAGCTTTCTGGGTGGTGAATGGGGGAAGCGGGAACCAGTATCCCTTCCCCCATGGCCGCCAGCAAGGGTTTTGGGCCTTGCTCCTGCCTGGATAGACAAATGCTAGAGGGAGGCAGGCAGCCAGTGAACCCCCACCTTCCCAGGGGTGGTGGGCTTGGGTTTCAGGCCACGGAGGTGGTGAGTGGCAGGCTTCAGCTTGGGGCTTCAGGCTCCATCCCTGGACCATGTCCCCTGGGCACAGGGCTTTGGGCTCTGTCGCTTAGCCATCTAGCAGCAGGCTCTAGCCCCTGGGACTGCGTGGCAGTGGGCTCCAGTCCTGGGTTCACCTCCTCCCCCAACCCCCATGGGCCCTGTTGCCCTTTCCTAGCCTCACATCCATTCCCTCTGTTATCCTTGGCCCCTCTGCCTCCCTATCCACCTCCCCATCAGGGTTCAATTTGTACCCCAAGTCTGCTGTGAAAAGTGATGTTTCTGTGTTTATAACACTTTCACAGCAGACTTAATAGCTAGCTGGGAGGCTGTGAAAAGTGATATTAACATACAAGCATCACTTTTTCACAGCAACAGACTTACTAGCCAGGAAGCTTGAAAAAATGAAATAAAAAAGCAACCCGAAAAGCAAAAGAAAACAACTAGAACAAAAGACAAGAATGCGCAAAGCATCTTATTTGTGTTTCTACTCTGTTTAGGTCCAGTAAAGAATAGGGAGAAGTGTACATTTATTTTTGTTGAGTCGGGGGGGGGGGGGGGGGGGGGGGGTGGGGGGGGGGGAGGCGGAACCCTACATAAATAAATTGCAATGATTTGGACATGTATATGTGCATATTTTATTTTTTTCCCGTAAAGTAAATTAAACATTTTAGGAAAAACTGTCAGAGCAGCCACCAGTAAGAGTTGGTGGCTGCACTCTGAGGTTGTGAGAACCGCTGTTTAGAGGAGCTATGTACCTAGCCAATTGGCTCTTTTTTTCCCCTTCCATGCCGTGTAGAATGCTGTAAATAGCTTGTTCATCTGTGGTATCCTGATACTTACTCTTGGTAAATTCTTACTTAAAGCAGAATACAGAGTAACGTCAGGTTTCTTGTGGAATGTACACTTTTTGTGTGTGATCTTCTGGTTTTGTTTGGATTCTAAGGTTCTGTGCTCCTCTGTCCTGTTTGTTATGCATTGTTCAGTGTGCCTTCTCTTCAAGGGAACTTTCTGGTGGTGCCTTGTAATTGGCTCTATTTAAAATATTTTTCCTCAAACACAAAAAACCACTGATATTTCCCATGTTCATGTACCCTCACACCTCCCCAAACACAGGTCAGTTATTACTTTAATTTCAATGTCTGAAAGAACCTATTTGTCTTGTGATTTGGTAGTCTTTTACTGAATCTTGTTGTGTTAGAGCTGCGTGAATTGTGAAATAGTTACTTGTGCCGTTGGATTTAGTATCACAATCTCTACTATTTTGTGTTTTTTATGGAAAAGTTTTCATATTGTGGATAGTTTAGGACAGTTTTAGTCTTTGCAGCATAACCTATTGAGACTCTCCTACTTAGTATATGGGCACATTTTACAGGTTCCAGGTAACTTGGTTGCATTTGAGCTCATTTCTAGAGTACCCTTATCCTGACTCTGTCTTGGTGCAGATTTGGTGGTAGCTTTTGAAAACTGGGAGGCCAGTGTACTTTTGGTGTCAAGTTATGCTTACACAACCTGATCTATGCTTGCCTTACAATTTCAATGAATGCAATTTATTAATGCAGTTCTCCTACAAGTGTTGAGTTTTTGGAATATATTTTTTACGGCTCTTTTTATAACTTTCTGCCACTAATGTCTTCAACATTTGATCTGCTTGTTATATTTTAGCCTAGTTTTAATAGTGTCATTAGATTCTCATTTCATAGCCAGAGCCCCGACTGCTCCATGGCATAGTAGGACCAGTTTTCTCAATGGCAATATTAACTTAGTCTTTTGCAGCAAAATATCCCTCATTTTCATGTCTACAAAAATATGTAGCTAAATTATTTTGACATAAAATGTCATGATCAGTGTTTTCACCATGACTGTTCGAAAGGATACATTTTTTTGTTATGGTCTTCAGGCAGCACCCATTCCACTCCTGAGGCTGTCCAGCTCAGAATCACCTCTTCCTCATGTATTCCAGGGAAGGGTGGAGCTTCTAGCTGGCTTCAGCACCTTCTATATGCAGGTCTTGACTGCTATCGTCTTCTCCAAGTGGCTGAGGTGGCCAGCATATACTTCTAATTAGAAGTAGAAGATACAAGCTGAACTTCAGTTCCCACTCTCCAGTGACCTGCTATCTAGCTCCATGGAATAATGCATATAGAATGTACAGTAGCCCGATACATTCCCCACCCTCGCCCTAAGGAAACCTGCAGAGCAAACATCAGCTGCAGGCAGGTCCTAGCACAGCAGGGAGCTAGAAACCAAAATGTTAGGCACATGGCTGCTGAAAAATAGTGGATTCTGTGGGCAGAAGTGCTGAATTCTGTGGCATCGTGGGGAAAAAGCTGGCTAATGCCTCTTTCCAAGGAAAAAGTTGCTTTCATGCATTGTGGAAGCATACAAACCCTCCCATGATCTCAGTTGGAGGAAGTAGTTGACTAATTTTTTTTCCTTTTAGTTTCTAAATGTCCTCTAGGGGCAGACAATGAGTTTGTTTTATTATTTGAGAATTGTCATCTACCCTTGCTATTTATCCAGGTTTTCTCACGGCACGCATCACTGTAGTTTTCAACAACTTCCCAAAGAGTTAAAACCGAACACGCAAATGCTCCATGGCCCTAATTTTTATTGCTTTATCTTATCTTTTCTCTGCTCTCCCTCTACTCCTTATCCTCTCTCTTTTTTCTTTTCTTTTTTTTTTTTAGTTCTAATTCCTCTCTTCTTTGCTGTTGGGAATATGGAAAAGCTAAGATGAAGAGTTTTACACTTTTCTGAAAGCCATCAGGTTTCTGATTTCTCTAACCATTAGCTAGTAAGCTTCAAAGCTTTTGCCTTCTTGCTAGGAGCCCTGTCCTCTCTTCTTACATCCTTCATTCTTAAGGATGACCACTTTCATCGTTACTACTTGATTAATGTAGGTACAGAGTGAGATTACTACTCAGCTATTTTCTCAATTATCTTGATCAAGAATGACAGTTTGCTGGGGTGGTAATTGTCAAGGCCTGAGTCAAGAGAAGGTTTAAAAATATGTGGCATTAAGACATGTTCTAATCAAAGATGCCCTCATCAAAGGTGGCATTTGATGATTTTTACCAATAAAGATGCCAGATGCTCCCAGATGCATCTTTCCATAGCGGCAGTGATCTGGTTCTGTGTGATGGGGTGTACCAGGCTCAGAGGTCCCCTGCTGCAAGCCTCAGGGTCCTACCATACCATGTCACCCAAAAGGAGTAGTGGAACTGTCCTCCAAGTGGCCTAGAGAGGCTGCATGGGAAGCAGCCAATCAGAGGGAGGCTGCGGGGAGCAGCCATTCCAGGCCCAGACAAAAGGAGCTGTGGTACAGAACAGGAGGCAGTTTCTGCTTGGAGCCATAGGAGCAAGGATGGTGTTCCTGGCTGGCTGAAAAGGACTGCAGAACCTCAAAACAGATTGGCTGGTTGCTGTCAGTGACCAGGGTATCAAGGAGGAGCTCCTGGCTGGTTGCTGGAACTTGACAGCTGAAGCCCTAAGTGAGGGTGAAGGGGTGCTGGGGAAATGGCTCAGGAAATTGTAGCAGTATCGTGAGTAGTCAAAGGGATGCAGTGGGTGGCTGCTATTTGTAGGGTCCCTCATCTGGGACCCAGGAGTAGTGGGCAGGCCCAGGACCCCACCAGCCACAAGTGGAGGGGCTAAATTCTTGAGGAGGGAGTTGAACTGATCCCAGAGAAGACCTTGAAGAGGGTCAGTGATATTGAGCTTTAGCAGACTTTGGTACACCCCCATAAGGGACTTGAACTATTTAGCGACTCAGCTGGAGAACTGGGATCAGAGAAGGGCCCAGAGAGGGTGAAGATGTCTCCAGGGAGGGAGACTTGGGGGCATGGACCCAGGGCCATCCTTACCCATATGCAAAGTACACAACTGCGTAGGGCACCAGGAGATTTGGGGCACCAGATTTCCTGGTGCCCTGTGCAGCTGCATGCTGCTCCAGCCCCGGCTCTTCCCCAGGGCTCCAGCCTCTCCCTGCCCCACCTTTTCCCACCCCAGCCCTGTCCCCACTCCCCTGAGGATGCCAGAAGCGGTGGGGCCTGCGCTCACTGGTAAGTAGGGCGACCTGGCCCCAGCCTGCTCTGCTGCACTCCCCTGGCTCCCAGTTGCACTGCTGGCGAGCACTGGGGGGCGATTTCCCCCTTCTTCCCCCCAAGCTTGAGAGCCAGGGGAGCAGAGCAGGTTTGGGCCAGGTCACTCCACTTCCTGCAGGAAGTGGCCAGCACCTGTCCTCCATGGAGGCCTGAGGCCAACCCCTCCCGTGCCCCTCCGCCGTACAGAGGCCTGGGGCGCGGGGGGGTTGGCCTCAGGCCTCCATGGAGTACCAAAATAGCTAGGGACAGCCCTGCACGGACCCATACCAGTGTCAGGACTGTTTAAAGACTGAGCCCAGGGAGGGCTAAAGGAAGCCGTACCACCTGAGGAATACCAAGATAGGTCCTCTGTTGGACTTTTTATCCCGGAAGGGGTTTGTTTTGTTTCTGTTTCATATATAGACTGTGTGTGACTTGGCTGGAGGGCTGAGTTACAGAAGACAGCACAATTATAGAGACTGAGTGTAGGTGCACACATTCTGCCAGGGGGCACTTGCAAGAGGTAGGGGCCACCCAGTTATATTGAGGATCACAGATAGTGATGCAGATTCCTTCCAGCACTCTAATATCTTGCTCAGGGAAAATACTGAATTCTGTAAAGAGTGGGGTGGGGTGGGGGATGAGGGTTGGCTGTCTTATCATGTGACTACTGCTGTCTGGAGAGAGGGCATTTGGGACTTATTTGATCTTCTCTGAGAAGCTTGTTGATAGTTATTCACATGGAGTGGAGCTGGCTTCTGAGTTTGTGTGGATGCAATCTGAACTGAGACAGTCATTCACAAGCCATTTTAAAGTTCTGTGGTACAGGATTTACCTGCTGCAGTGGCCAAAGAGAAAAGAGATTTTAGTCTCAGCTACAGCCATAACCTAGGATTTTAGAAAACCTTATTTTGGAGTTACCAGCTTCTGATCAGGTTTTCAAGTATTGCCACTTGATTCCTTCCTTTCTGCGTCATCTGACATCCGTATCTGAGAACTAAAGAGATCTAAGGGTCTGATGGTGCCAGTCTGTCTGGCAGTGGCTCATGAGTGATCTAAGTGACTTAGGCCTTGGCTACACTTGGAGGTGTGCAGTGCTGGGAGTTACAACTGTCTTCGTACAGCTGTGTAGGGAAAACGCTGCAGTGTGGCCACACTGACAGCTACCAGCGCTGCAGTGTGGCCACATTTGCAGCATTTGCAGGGCTGTTGGGAGTGGTGCATTGTGGGCAGCTATCCCAGCGTTCAGGTGGCTGCAATGTGCTTTTCAAAAGAGGGCGGTGGGGTGGAGTCTGACAGGGAGTGTGGGGGAGACAGAGAGTGGATTTTTGGAGCTGACACTGTGTCAGCTCCCTGCCTTGGAAGGTTCTGAGGACTGGAAGATACACAGCACCAACTTCAATCATTTTAAAGTTTCGACCCTTCCCCCACCCCTCTTATTCACTAAATGCAAATTATGCACTCCTAAATAGCCTTCAGACCACATAAGCAGCTGCTCCAACACGGACTCTCCCCTCCCCCTCCGCCGTGTGGCTTCTCTACTCAAGCAAACAGCTGTGAACATTCCAAAGCAATTCCCCTGCCTGGCTCTTCTAGAGCAAACAGGAGATGTTTGGTTTTTAGATAAGCAGCTCCGGAGAGCCCAGAGTTCAGCCAGTCTTCCGGTTTGTTGTGAACAGGCATTCTGGGATACCTCCTAATACCCTGGAGGCCAATTACAGCGCTTTTGGTGGCCACACTTGCGGAGCAGTGCTGCATCACCAGCGCTGCAATCCTTATACCCGAGGCAGAGCAGGAGTACAACCAGCGCTGCAGCCAGGGAGATGCAGTGCTGTATGTGCCCTGCAAGTGTGGACGGTGAGTAAGTTGCAGCGCTGGTGGTGGGTTTACAGTGCTGCAACTCTCCAGTGTAGTCAAGCCCCTAGTCTTATTTACATGAAATCCATTTTACATTGCTCTAGCAGTTTAAAGTAGCTTTAGTGCAAATAAGGATCAGACCTGTAGCATCTTTCTGGGTCTTCCACTCTTTGGCTCTTCAGTTGTATATAGATTTTATTGAAGATGCTCTGGAATTTATCTGGGATCATAAATTTACAGGGGCAGACTGTGGTGATAGTCCCTTCTTCCAGCCTTGTGTGCCTGCAGATTTGATCTTGGTTTGAAGGAGCAAAAGGGGTGAGTTTCTAATATTTCCTATTTCCTTTTCTAAGCCAAAGAATTAGTCTAGTGTGAGACCAACTCTGTGAATTGGGCCTAAGAATACCTGTGAAGTGGAGTGTTTGTGTGTTGAAGAGGCGGTTTTTGGCCACCATCTGAGATACTGTCAGTGTAGATGTTAGTCCCCTGTCATGATGAACTTTGGGGACTCCACTATTGTCAGTCAAACTCAAGCTCTCCAGGGAAGCCTTCAGTCTCTGTGCTCTGTAGATTAGTATGTAGTTATCTCCACTGATTTACAGATATAGTGGATGCATTCAAAGGATTCTGTTTTTCCAAGGGATCCTTGTCTGCATTTGATGTTGAATGGGAGTGACATGGCTGCTTGGCCCCTAGTTTTGTGTATTCAGATAGAGACAATGTATAGAGTAACTTGGGGTGATGGAGTGAGCCAGCATTGGGTCTCTGCTGCCAACTAACCAGGAATTTAAAAAAAAAATACAAGATGGGAGCCTTGGGAGCCTATAAAAGGATGTGGATATCAGATCTGTTGACTACTGATCTTTCATCACATAATATGCATTTCAGGTATGAGCTATTGACGGTGTTGGTGTTGTACTTAACTGAAGGGGTGGTTATAAACTGAATATACGGTATTGGTAGCAAGTATCTTTCTATCATTTTCTGTTGATGTTTTCAACATTTTTTCTTTTTTCTTCTCAATTCTGTGATTGGTGTAAGGGAGGAAAATGGCAATATTGGTGCTCATGGGATCTGACCCTACAAGAGATCACCCATTTATAGGTGCTGACCCCTATAAGCAGCTGGAACAACTTGTTCATGTCCTTAACTTGAGCAAGTCAGTCTTTTACTTGCATTTTGAGCTTGTCCAAACTTGAAGTATTAGCGCCTCTGAATGGCCATAAAAGGTTTAGCAATGTTTTAATGTCTATATTTTGAGCAAGTGGAGAATGCCAGACATAATAGGTATTTCTCCATGAAAATCTTTCTTGTCAAAACTGTAGAATAAAATGTATTATACCTGTATCTTGCAAATCACATTATAAAGCACTCGAGGAATGATCAGCCAGTTGGACTGCTCGACTTCTGATGTATTCACCTTATATATAAAGTGATCTCCTTTCATAGAGCCAACTTTCTTGATTGTCCTATGGCAAGTTAAGATTTTATTTGTGGTTCTGCTATCACTTACAGTTGTAATTGCTTTCATTAGGAGTTCAGGGTGCTCAGCAGTTGGCAAAATTGGACCATTAGGACTTGTTTGTTTGTACACTGTGGGCCAAATTCAGAGGCAAGTCTAAGATGTAATTTACTGTATTTCACTCCAGCTCTCTTGAAACGTTACAGTTAAAACATAGATGGACTCTGACTTCCATCTTATAGATGTAACTTGTAGTACGCTCCATCTCCTTATTTTAATTTATAAATGCTAGTCAGTTTCCTGCTGCACCCTACTGGACCAAATGCAAAAGTGATGTGTAAGAGGGGAAAGAGGTGGGGTATTCATGTTGCTTGTGAGTGTGCACAGTGAGGAGGCAAGGAGGTTATAAATTTCACCAGTTTAGACTCCCTGAAACAAACCTGTGAATGTCTCACTCAGTCTATGAACATGTAATATATGTACAATTTAGACGCCCAATCACTATGATTAACCTTGGTGTGCACCTTGCTTTTTGAACTTCCATCAAAAACAAATTTTCAAAGACCTTTGGTCAGCTCTTGTCTGTCTCAAGGAGCTGTTAGAGTTGGGGGTTTTTTTTACGGTGCTCTCAGGATACTACAAAGTCTAGTCCCTCTTTTGGAGAAATACCCTTTCTTTGGTTCGTTCTTGTTATAGCTCTGTAATTCTGATTGTGATTTCAGTTAGTACAATTTCATAAACCTGCCAGATGGGAATCTGGGAAACAAGGTATGTCCCTTATTGAACGCCACAGTCACCAATCTGAGGATGGAATACTGATGAGATGAAAATATAAAGCTGAAAAGTGTCAGTCTTCTGATATATTCATGTGCTACAATTTTGCAACTACAGTTTAACAGACAGTTCAAAGATCTTCAATCTAGCCAAAAGAAAGCAAATGGTTTCGAATAGAACAGATGTTAATACTCTATTTGGCAAATTAATTAAGAAATAATTTGGATCCTAATACTTAATATGACGATGAATATGGCATGATTAAGTTTTTTCAGAATGGTTTTTACAATTCAGCATCATAATACAGCTTAATAAAATATCTTTCAAAACATGTGCTTTTCTTTAGGGAAGCAAAGAAACAGACTGGAACCAATGGATACCATATTTGTTAAGCAGGTTAAAGAAGGTGGACCTGCTTTCGAAGCTGGATTATGCACAGGTGCTGTTCTTTTATAGTGCTAATATAATAGAAACAAAGCTATAATTTTTCTGCAGTCTTGTCTTTCATCTTGATTATTGTACTTTCTGGACTCGCTTACTCTCACCTCTCCCTCTGTGGACTGCCCAAAACATTGCTACTATAGTCTTCTTTCAGTCCTACCACATGCAATTCACCCCTTTGATTATTTTTCAATGGCTTCCTGTTTCCCTACCAAAATTCATGCTCCTTTTCCTTGCCTATAAAGTGTTGCATAATCTTGCCCCCATCTTAATCTTGGCTCCCATTTTGTATTGCTTCCTCTCCCACTGTCTGCTCTTCAATCCTCTGCTGCTGCTTTACTTTTTTACAATCTTTTCTTTTATAGTGTCAGTCATG
The DNA here is from genome assembly GCF_007399415.2 of Gopherus evgoodei. Taxonomy (NCBI): domain Eukaryota; kingdom Metazoa; phylum Chordata; order Testudines; family Testudinidae; genus Gopherus; species Gopherus evgoodei. Next base: position 34,800,985 of record NC_044323.1, read on the forward strand.
TTACCACTCCACCTAGCCATAGTTTGAGCATTGTCGCCAGATTTGTCCTCTGAGTGCCCTCTTTCTTTTGTCAGACCTCTACATCAAACCCAACTCTTCAAGCAATCCTTCTGCTCTTCTTCAGCTCTCCTGTAATACCCTCACCCTCCTTTTCCTGAGTAGTTGTCCTGTATTTTTCATGTATGTTTTTGTGTTACTTATTTGTTTTAATGCCCTAAACCTGCAATCAAGACTGGAGTCCTATTTTGATAGGTGCTATACAAACATAAAGGAAGATGTGAAGAGGTTATAATTAGTATAAGACAAGGGACAAGTGAATGTGACAAACAAGAGAGAAGTGTTGAGGGAAGACCAAGGCTAACAGGACTTTAATATGCTTACATAGGTTATGTGCATAACTTGATAGGTTCCAAGTCATTTAACCCTCCGCCTTCCCAATTCCCACCTATTTTAAAGCAAATAAATATGAGCAATCCCCATTTGGCCTTCTCCCTAATCATTATTTTGCTTGCTTTGTCTGGATTTGAGTCCATACATTCTTTGAAGCAGAGAATGCATCTGATGCTGGCAAAACACTCCTCATCTGGATCAGCCAAAGTTGCGCTTTATACCGATATAGTAAACACCCTCCCCAGTCCCCACAGGCAAAACAGTCTATACCAGGATATAACTCTGCGCTTCATAATTCTGCCTGCATGCCTAAATTGATCAGGCTCTCACCTCTTCCCACCTGTGACCAACATGGCTATGCTGGCACAAGCCTGGTGTAGCTTTAGCCTAAGTTTTGTAATAATTTGTGGTTCTTTATTTAAATTTCTCAGAAAAGAAAATGTTTAGCAAGAACAATAATACAAGTGATACAACTACAGATCATGTAGCCGGATACCATTGTAAATGTGAATTTCTAGCCTTAAAAGCATGGCAAACACTATATTACACAAAAGCAATACATGTGTGTCAGAGAACACCTCTGACCTGGCTGTTGAGATTTTTTTAATAATAGTGTACATGTGTTAATTGTCTGGAATAGGGTAATTTTGTAAGTGTTTTTTCAAAAGAAATATGAAAACTCTAGGGCATTTAGAAATTTAAAAAATCAAAGCGCTAACTTTCCAGGCTCTGCAGTACATCCTATTTTTTCTCCTTACTCTGGTATAATTTTACAATAGCAAGCATTTTCTGAGCAACAATGGCATCATTTGATGCTGGTGTATAGAGAGAGATGTTTTGGCTTGATAAATTGCAACTTATATTGAAGTTGTACAAAGAGAGCATGTTACTTTTCTGACTGAACATGAAATTCAGCATTTGCCATACTGAAAAGATAAAATCAGTACAGGAGAATATTTTATTTTCAGACTTGTTTTAAAAAAAAAAAAAAAAAAGGAAACACAGACAGGGAGAGAATAAATTGTAATTTTTTAAAAAAATTACCTGTGTCCTTTTAAGGAGACTGCTGATAGTCATAATATCTAATTAGGTCACGTTGCTTTTTCTGTTTAAAACCTTTAGATTGAATGTACTATTGTGTCTGTATCTTGTAAATCCATTATAAAGCACTCAGAGAATGGTCAGCCAGTTAGATTGCTCAGCTTCTGACACAATCACTTTGTATATAGTGAGATCTCATTTTGTGGAACCAAGTTTTCTTGAGTTGTTCCATTGCAACATATGGTTTTATTTCATTTTATGGTTAAGCTAAAGAGGTTTTAAACATTTTGAAATCTAATATGAACTAAAGTTGTTCCGTTTCATTATTTTTTGTCAGTTTGTATTTCATTGCTGCAAGGCCTTATTTTGTGTTATTGAATGTCTGATTCACCGTTTGATAGGACAGAAACACCCAGTTTGTCAGGGATCAGTGCCTGGAAAACTAAATGTGGCTTGCTGTAATATAGAGATTTGTGATAATCTTGAAAGGAAAGAATCTGAAAATTGAAAGGATAGCCTAACTGCGGAATGGTTTAGTTTAAACATTTTTCATAGTTTGATGTAGTTTTTGTATTCATAAGTCTAATTGGGTTGTTGCTGAGCAGGTCCATAGTTCCCATTTTTGACTCTCCAAGCTTTTTACCTCCAAGATCACATCTGAGAATCCCAAACATAGTAGAAAGCAATTACAATATCTGTAACTGTAATGGGCCTGATTCTCCTCTGCTTTGCCCTTTATGTACACCTATGCAAAGTGGATACAAAATGCTATCAGAACGTTTTGCAGTCACTCAGCACGAATGTAATGACTACACAACATACAAGGCAGGAGAGAATTGGTACCAGTGTGTTCAGATTGATTCACAATGTTGCCAAAAAGTATAGAGGTAGATTTAATCATTGGATAACTGTAACAACAACTTTTACCTGCTTCTTCCCACTTACGACAGAGCAAAGCCGCTTCCGCCTTTATAATCCTCCTTCAATCCCTCTATTCCTGAGGCTGACTCTGTCCTGAGAGCCACTTAAGCTTCCAGGCAATTCCTTTTTTGAGTCATTGGGCACTTGCTCCAAGCTGACCCAAATCACTTCTGCTGGTTCCCAGCCTGAGAGCTGATGTGAAAATCACGGGGAGAGCAGGCTGGAGGTTAAAAACTCCACGGGAAAACAGGTGATATGAGGCAATCTAAGAATGTTCATCATTATTCAATATTCCTACGTGAAAACTAGTAGTACTAAATAAGTGGGCAAGATTTGAAGCTATGATTTAAAAAAACAGTTCTTATTTTCAGTGCCAAAGGGAAGGATCTGATGGTATTTGGAAGAAGACCTGCAATGTGGCTGAACTTCTTAGAACAGGATTAAAAACCCCTAAGTATGTAGCTCTTGGCCTGAATAATGACAGTTTTTATCTGTAAATTTTTTTTTGTAGCTTGAGAATGATTCAAGCATTCCAGCCTAAACTGTGGCTTCAGAAAAATCCAACACTTCAGTGGAATTAGGTAGGGAATTCACAATGATCTACCTACTTATCTGGAGTTTGGCCTTCCACTAGCCAAGATAGCTCATCAGTCATGTGGATTACCAACAGAGAGGATGTTTGGCATCAAATTATCTTAGGTAGTGTTGCTTCTTATTCTTGCTCACCTTTGGGAAACTACTTTAGCCAGCAATACCAGTTCAGCAAAACAGTCAGCTGAAACAAGGACCCAGATGCACTGTTCACAGAGTTTACATTTGTAAACCTCCAATATGTGATCCTCTGTTAATCATGTGTTGAAAATCATGTGTACAGTCTAAACCAGTAAAAAAGGAACCATTAGGAACCATTAGGTCCATTCAGCCAGGTTAGATCTTCATGTGGAACTTTGTCCTCAGCAAGATGCCAGCAAGTAGGAGAGGTGATCACTCAAGAGTCTTCAGAAGTCATGCATTCCAAAGAGTCTCCAGTATATATCTGTAATTGGTTAACCTCTTCTATTCATATAGGGAAGATTGTATCTAAGAAAAATAAGAATTCTTCCTCTCTACGTTATTAGAAGAGTTCAAGCCGCCTTTGCTCCTGTTTCAAAGACTCTTAAGTTGTCCTTCCTTAAACATTCTCTATTTTTTTTTTTTGAGAGAGAAGACCAGGATATGCACATGATTACTTTATAATTCCTATATTGTATAAGGAGGACAGCCTCTTTTAGTTCTGTTGTGATAGTGAAGAGGTTAGTTTGTTTCAAAACTGAAAAGGAGCCCACAGTACACAGATCTCTCAGGTTTCCTTAATGTGAAGTTGCCATCTATTTGTGGTTGAAGAGTGAGACAAGTTTATAATCCGTAGGACCCAACAAAACTACCTGGAAAAGCTCAGAGAAACTGCAGTTCAATTCTAAATTTGGTCTAGGTGGCACAGAATTAGATCACTGCACCATGTGGATAGATAGTTTGGACATTGAAAAGCTGAAAGTATCATGTAAGTGACACTAGCATTTTAAGGAAAAGAAGGAATTGGAGCAGTTTTAGAAACATTCTCTCCTTATTGCTGTCACTGCTATATTCTAGAACAAAAGAAAATTGCAGTGCCTGTTGAAAGGACAGGTGCTACTGCTGGAAGGATTCTGAATCCAAAATTACCTATTTTTTTTTTAAAGTTTCAAAACAAAAGCTTACTTGTAAATAATTTTTTTAACATTTCAATATAGAGAAGTATCCCTCAAAAGTTGTTTTGGAGGCCAGATTTTTAAACTAGCCTCTTATATTGTTTGTGTCTGCTTGTGTGTTCAAAAGAGCATTTGTTTGAGCAAATGAGTTATTTAAGGGGTGTAATTTGGGCACATAGAATTAAGTACCACATCTGAATATTTGGCAGGAAAATTTTAATTTTTATTTTTTATATACACTGTCTACACATAAAGAAAAATCTTTTTAAGCCGCAAATAATATGCTTCAAGTTTGTTTTTTAAAGCAAGCTAAACTTAAATTCGTTACATTAGTGATCCTGATTGTGAAGTACTGAAACATCCTTTTAAAATGAATAGAGAAGAATCCAGAGAACTGGAATAGAAACAAATATGCTGTGTGTTTAACCTTTTTATTTATTTTTCCCCATAGGTGACAGAATTGTAAAAGTTAATGGAGAGAGTGTTATTGGGAAGACATATTCCCAAGTAATTGCTTTAATTCAGAACAGGTAAGATATTTGTAAATTAGTCAATTTTGAGTGCCAAATTAATACATTGGTTCTAGTGAGGGATGACTATTGCATAATTCTTCAAAAGTGTGACTACCACTATGTGCGCGTGCAAGTTTGTGTGTATGTATATATTTAAAAAAAAAAGCAAATCCCTCCCCTCCCTACCTCCACAAACAGTATTGTACTCATAGGAATTGCTGTACTGGATGAGAGCATGGTCCAGCTAAGCTAGTATTTGTTTTTACCAGTGGCCTACACCAGATGCTTCAGAAGTATAATAAAGGAATAATAGTGTAATAATCTTCCCCTCCATGAAGGTCTCATTCTAATACCTAATACTTGCAGATTGATTTAAAAAATGAAGCATGAGGTTTTATAGCCCTTCAAAATTTTTGTTAGGATTAACTGTTATAACTCTGGATATAATTGTATACAGTGCTGTTGTAGCTATGTTGGTCCCAGGATACTAGAAACACATGGTGGGTGAGGTAGTGTATTCAGTCTGAAAAATAGCTCTGTGTAAATTCAAAAGCTTATATCTCGCCAATAGAAGCCAGTCAAATAAAAGATACTACCTCACCCACCTTGTGTCTCTAATCGTTTTCTGAATTTTATTAAATTCTTGGCCTCAATTACATTCTGTGGCAATGAGTTCCACAGTCTAGTGGTTTTGGAAAAAGGATTTCATTTATCAGTATTGAAAGTGCCACCTTTTATTTTAATTGAATGTCCTCTTGTTCTTGTGTTATCAGACCAAGAGAAAGGAAGCTCCTAATTTACCTATTCTATTCCATTCATTATTTTATATACTTTTCCATGTCTCCTCTTATTTGTTTCCCCTGTAAAGTAAAGAGTCCCAGTGTTTTCAGACTCTTTGAGAGTTTTTCCCATGCCTTTATTCATTCTAGTCACTCTTCCCTTCTAATTTTGCAATATCTTCTTTAGATGGAATGACCAGTATTGTGCAAACAGATTCCAGATATGCTGTACCTTTCTTGAGTTGATAGTTAATTTAGAGCCATATGAGATATATAATTGAGATTTTTTTTCCCTCCTCCTGTGTGCTTTACTTGGCATTTATCAACATTGAACTTAGTTTTCTATTGTATTGTCGATTCATGTCGTTTGGTTAGGTCCCTCTAAAGTTATTCAGTCTTCTCTGCACTAGGCTAACCTAAATAACTGTCATCTTTAAATTTTGCAACCTTGCTGCTCACTCTGCTTTCTAGATTATTATTAAATCAACTTAAAACAACACGTTGTTACCTTTTTGCCATGATGAAAACCAACCATTTATTTCTATTTTGTTTCCTGTCTCTTAGCTAGTTTTGTGATACAAGACAGAACTTTGCCTCACAACAATGACTGCTTAGTTTCTTTAGTACCTTCTTGTGAGGGACTTGGTCATAGACCTTTTGAAAATTAAATTACTTCCTCCAGTTCTCCTTCATCTACTACTTTACTGATGTTGGGGGAAAAAAATTCTTCTAGATAGCGAGAGATGATTTTTCTTTTCAAAAACTGATTATACCCTAGCATAGCCCGATTTCCCAGATATGTCAATGCCCTGATTTTAATTATAATTTCAGCCCAATTTAGCAGATATAAATGAAAGGCTTACTGGTCTGTAATTCCCTCAATCACCCTTAGAAATAGTTTTAAATATAAATATGCTATTGTATGGTATATCAGCTGTTTTTAATGAGACAGCATATTTTGGTACCAGCTCAGCCACTTCATATTTAAACTCCTTGTCTTGGATGTATACAATCTAGGTCTGGTGGCATGTTGCTTTTTAAATTATCAAATTTTTCCAGCACCCCTTCTTGTGGCACCTCAATCATACCTCATTGTTATTTCCAGAAAAGATATATACTGAGTTTTACAATGTAGATGCCTGTCCTCATTACTGAATGCTATGGACTTCAGCAGTGTGGCTTTTCCTTGATATAGGGCCCAAACTAATGCTTGTTAATGTCAGTGGAAAGATTCCCCATTGACTTCAATTGGTTTAATCCACATGCCTTTTTGACTTGGAGAAGTCAACTGCATTCATCTAATGGTTTTGAGGGCATGCAGCTTTCTCTCTCAGCTTCTGATAAGAGATGGTAAAGTTTGATTTATACTATATATACTTTCTGGGGGATGAGAGAATAGCTCTGCAGAATTCCCAGAGTGAATTGCTCCAAATGACCCAAGTCCTGAGATTGCTCTTGAATTTAGGTCTTGCACCATTTACCAGTATTTGCCAACCTATTAGATTGGCTCACCAAAATTTTATCTTTATTCACTTGCATATAACAACTTAGAGACATGATGGGCACTAATGTAAAAACCTGTAAGAGACTCACATTATTTTACTAGTTATTGTTGAAAATAAACCAAGAAATGAGATCAGTATACTGATTCACAGTAACGATTTTTTAGACAGTCATTTGGGAGTTGGAAGAGCCACAACATTGGTTCTTCACTTGTAAGGTAACTCCCTTCTCCATGTGCTGATATATATTTAGTCCTATATCTGTAATTTTCACTCCATGCATCTGAAGAAGTGTGTTTTTCACTCACGAAAGCTTATGCCCAAATAAATCTATTAGTCTTTAAGGTGCCACTGGACTCCTCGTTGTTTGTCGATACTTGTGGTAACACGGCTACCCCTCTGATACTTGAACATTGAATATGGATTTTTACCACCCATCCTTGCATTCTGTTTCCTTCTTAATTTTTCATAACACAAATGTATTGCTGAAACCTTCAGAACTATACACAAGATTAACATTAGCCACAAAAACGAGCCCATAAAATGTGGGTCTTCACACTGGTCTAGATTGTGTGTCTTAGTGCTTTCATTTTGATGCCTCTTCTGATGCTGAGTTTGACTAAGAACAGCAAATAACCTCATTTTTATGTCATGTTTGCCTGATCAGTGCTTTCCATAGACATTTCTAAGAATTAATAATGCTTTACCTAATATTCAAACTGTCACTTCCTTTGGTGTGATTCCAATCAGCATTATATAAGTGATAATCTTGCATACCTTTTCATGAATGTTAAGGAAATGAAGAAAACAGTTTAAGATTTCCTTAATATCTTGACAGCTGGCATGAAGATTTTGAGATTTACAGGTATATTTTACAAATTACGAACACTGGGAGGTCTCAAATCCCTCTGCCACAAGGTTCCTATAAATTAACAATCCCATTTCGATCACTCAAAATAGTTGAAGCCTCTTCAGTGACATTTTAGTTTACAAATGTAAGATTTCTTTTGGTGACTCATTGGAAATTAGTCTAGTCTTTTTTACATTTTATTTGAATAGAAGAAAAATCCCTTTACACAGTTCAGCTAAACAAGCATGAAATATTGGTTGGCAAGAGTAGGAGAGTGATTGATATTCTGCTATATATAAGAGCCCCCTTATCCTCTATAGGAACTACATGAATGGGAACTTTGCATTATCAGCTATGTGGCTTTCTGATATAGTCTAAGGTCCTGATGTTGAAGTTGGATCTGCATAGATGACCCTTGCATAGGTGTGAACCCTTGCATAATTTGCCTCATTGGGCTCTTCATGAGTCCTAAGGTCAGTTCCAATACTGAAGCCTATATTTTTCAGGAGCAATAATGTAAAACTACAGTACCTCTCTCCCTTCCTCCTTTTCCAACTGTTACTTCAGAGTTGGGGGGAGTCATCTTCAAACAATACAACAGAGTATTGTTAACACTGTTTTTAAAGATTAGCTTATAACTTCACTGCTTATATTAACAGATAAAATGGGAAATGTTGTTGTAAATTTTTATTTTAATGTGTCAATAGTCATGTACCAATTAAACTTGTGTTCTAAAAAGTCTTTGAAACTTATTTTTGAAGGCTTGTTTTTATGGTAGATTACACACTGTTTCTTTCAGTTTATATCAATCTGCTTCTGTAATGATAAAATTGGTTTTAAAAGTTAAAGAAACTGTACCATTTGGCTTAGTGTACTATTCATTTTCAGATAAATATTATAGGAAAAAAGGTTTTTGAAATCTAATTTTCCACATTATCCTATTTTGAAATCCTACCTTTTTGTCTGTAGTAAGTAGCAAGTGGATAAATGAACTACAGAACAGAAGCATCTTTCATATGTAAAGAATAACTAAGCATATGGTATGCCTTCAAGAATGAGGCTTTGCTTTTGCGGGAAAATAATTTTTTTTTTTTTTTATTAAACTGAGTTCTGACCTTTTATTGAAACTTGAACAAACTGGATCTTCTGTGCTCTGGATCTGAAAGTCTCAGAGAGAGTCATTCTTACTCTCTGCAAGGACATTTAGTTTTTTCTTTTGAAAATGGTGAAATCTGGGGGTTCTCCATTTTCCAAAAGAAGGGACATGGCATTTATTTCTAATGCCTTTAAAGTTGCCTTGTCACTTTTAATTTTTGTTGACATTCTATTTCAATGCAGTCAGCAGCAGTTTTTTCCAGTAAATGTTCATCAGCTATAGTTAAGTCACATAAGCTCAGCTCTAATGTCCTTGCATAAGACAGTCAAGACACACTGCAAAAATGACTTGGAATCAATTCAGCCTGTTTTAGTGTAGAGCGTCTTCTCTGATGGGAAGATAAGGATTTGTATCAAGATCTGTGCACACCAGGAAATGCAATGGAGACTCTTAGAGTATCTCTACTCAGCAAAATAAAACAAAACACCACAGCAGTGATTCTGAGCTCAGGTCCACTGATCTGGGCTTGTGCTAAAATAGCAATGTAGACACTCTAACTTGGGATGGAGCCCAGTCTCTAAAATATGCTGGGGGTAGGCTCTCAGAACCCGGGCTCCACCCTGAGCCTGAATGTCCACATGGCTTTTTTTGCCCTGCAGTGCAAGCCCTAGTCAGTAGCCCCGGGTTCTGAGACTTGTTGCTGTGGATCTCTTTTTGCGGTGCAGATATATTCATGGTTCTTGAGTTGCCTTGGTTTTTGATAGCGCTCACTGACATTGTTTCCAGAATAACACGTTCATAGGATTTGCCTTTGTTTGAGGAATATGAGATTACTGTTTCTCTCTGGGTAACTTCTGAACGTTAGTTTTGGACTAGCTGCATGGATTACATTTTTATAATTTCTGTCTCTGTCTGATCCATCTTTAATCCATGTTCAGTGTGGCATTCCAGACTCATATGTACCTATGCCTTCTGAAACCAGTGGTCTGTTACTTGTGACTTTTTTTTTATCTTATTCTTCCTGTGGGTTTAGTAATCCAGATATAAAGACCAAAGCTTGACATAAGATGCCAATAAATAGCTGGCAGTACGCCTATTGTCATATGATTTAGCTGATTCCTCCAGGATGAGGTTGAAGCACAATCATGGGATTGGATAGGTATGCTTGCTTGCTACTGCCTGCACTGTCTTCTCTGCCAGTTTTCAAGACCCTTAAATTAACTTAATACAGTGGAGAATGGATAGTTTTACTTGTATTCACATATTTGCAACTTCAATTTTTGTCCAAGATACCGTAGGCAGGTACCATAGTTTGTGGGTATTCTCCCCAAAAGCAGAACTTTTTTTTAAAAAAGATAATATAGATACAGTAACTCCTCACTTAATGTTGCATTTTTCAGGAACATAACTATGATTGTAAGAGAAATGATGTTAAGCAAATCTAATTTCCGCATAAGAATTAATGTAAATGGAGGGGGATAGGTTCCAGGGAATTTTTTTTCACCAGACAAAAGTCTGTCTATCCACATACACAGAGTGTAAGTTTTAAACAAACAATTTAATACTGTATACAGCAATGATCATTGACTTCACCATCTCAACCAAGCTTCCCAGAGGGTGGGATATTTCCCAGGGAATGCCTTATTGCTAAATGATGAACTAGCACTTGACTGAGCCCTGAAGGGTTAACACATTGTTAATGTAGCCCCTCAATCTACAAGGCAGCACAAATAGAGGGAGGGGAGACAGCATGGCAGACAGACACAGTGTGTGTGTGTGAGAGAGAGAGAGAGAGAGAGAGAGAGAGAGAGAGAGAGCGGCGAGCGCGAGAGATGCACATTGCCCCTTTAAGTACGCGACCGCACTCTAAGTACATTGCCTTTTTAAGTAGATCAGCAAGTTGAGACAGCAGCTCCTGTCAGCAAGCTCCCTCTGTCCTGAGCCCTGTCTCTCTCCCCCTCCCTCCACTGCTCTATGGAGATGGGGTAAGCGGGGAGGAGAGGGACATCCTGACATTAGCCTCCCTTCCCCCGCACAACAAGCAGGAGGCTCCTGGGAGCAGCTCCAAGGCAGAGGGCGGGAGCAGCACATGGCAGTTGGGGGAGGGACAGCTGAACTGCGGGCAATTGCTAGCCTGCTGGGTGGCTGCCGCACAGGGAACTTAGGGGAGCTGATTGAAGGGGCTGCCAGTCCACTTTGGTTCCAGGCCCCCACCAGCTAGCTCCAACTGCTCTTTCTGCAAGCAGTGGACAAAGAAGGCAGCTGCCAGACGATGTTATAAGGGAGCATTGTGCAACTTTCAATGAGTGTGTTCCCTAACTAAACAACGTTAACTGGGATGACTTTAAGTGAGGAGTTACTGTACCTTAGAAACAGTCATAATTGGCAAGTTGCTGTGCATATAACCACTCTTACCTGCTAGCCAAGTAAGCTATGGTGGCAGATATTCTGCATTTCCATCCAGAAGATAGCCAGATTGTTCAGTTTACAAGCTAAATATGGTTGTTTATAAAAGTTTACATTGGAATACAAAAGAAAAACTTCAGTGGTGTGATAATATTGTGGGTGATCCACCATCCTTGCTCCAAGTTTATTTTATTAAAGAGATTGCATTGTGTAGTGTAGTATTGAAGGAGAAATATTTAATTCTCTTGAATCTGCATGGTATAACATTTTATTTTTAACATATTGCATATACAAACAAAGCTTGGTAAGTAAAATTCAGTATGTAAAGGGAAAAAAAGAATGAATGTATTGCCCATGCTGTGATTGCCATTATGATTTCATCTCTAGTGAATAGACCAGAGGTCGGCAACCTTTCAGAAGTGGTGTGCTGAGTCTTCATTTATTTACTCTAATTTAAGGTTTTGCTTGCCAGTAATACATTTTAATGTTTTTAGAAGGTCTTTCTATAAGTCTATAATATATAACTAAACTATTGTTGTATGTAAAGTATATATGGTTTTTAAAATGTTTAAGAAGCTTAATTTAAAATTAAATGAAAATGCAGAGCACCCTGAACTGGTGGCCAGGACCTGGGCAGTGTGAGTGCCACTGAAAATCAGCTCGCGTGCCACCTTCGGCACACGTGCCATAGGTTGCCTACCTTTGGAATAGACTCATTTGAAAGGCTAAGCATTTTTTAACTTTTAAAGGGTGAGTGCTTGACAAGTTCTGACATGGGGGAAGCAAGCAGACCATATTTTAACCAGTGTCATTCTCCTTGTATTAACTGAACATAAAATCCACTTTTTCAAAATTGTGAGTAATATGTTCTGTTGTGTTTCAGTGACTGCATACTGGAACTTAGTGTTATGCCTAAAGATGAAGACATCCTTCAACTGGTATGTTGTGTTTCAGAAAATGAAAATAAGATATACTATTGAAAAAACTCATTGATTTGCTGAAATTTTTTTTGAACAATGTATGCTGCTTTCTGAATACTTTAAATCTTTGAACATTTGCTGTTAGGAAGTAGTTGGAATCACAACATTTATTTTTGTTACTCCTTAACTCCTACTCTACTTGCTTATTATCTTTGAAATCTCAGAATGTGAAAGCACCAGTAGTAGTTTTTAGGACCCAAGAAAAATACCTCTGTTCATAGCATTTTCCACTATATTCATAAAATACTGAAGCTATGCTAAAGAGGTATTTTAGAAAGCACAACTCTGACGCTTATGGTTGTCTGACTTGATTTAATGTAGGTTTCTTAATATTAGAACTTGAGAAGGGGCTATTTTAAGAAAATTGCTAGATTTTTTTGTGAAATTTTTTTTGCACAGAAAGAACTTACTTGCACTCTACACAGAATTCAATTCCAAGTAAGAAGTACTTCCAAATTTGAAGAGAAGTATAATGTTGCACTGTGTAAAAGATGCAGTGTCACCTGAAACAAAACAGTGACAATTTCTATAACAAAATGTAGCAGTTGCATATAATTTGAACAAGGAGAACTATATTTTGGAAAATGTTACTGTATGTACAGTATTGCACATCTTTCCTCAAACTTGTAAAGTTTCCCCAAACAATACAGTATGTACAGTAACTTATTTTCTACATCAAATAGTTTTCCAAAACCTTTTTACTCAAACTGTTGTAAATATTTTTATGATGGCTCAAAACCGAGATTGAGGTCCCACTGTGCTGGTGACTGTTAAAGAGGAGTGATGATCCCTGTCCCAGAGGGCTTATAGTCTGAACACCCAAGAGCTGAGGGTATAAAACATGCAAATGAGCCTGGTGAAGAATTAGCACAGCCTTGTAAATTACCTGTATTGGTGTTCGTGTTAATTGGGGCTATAGCTAGGGAGTAGGAAAAGGCCAAAAGGTCTGAAAAGACTTGGTTAGCTATTGACAGCAGCAGGGGTTTTGTAGGCATCACATAAGTGAATCTAAATTTGAAGGGTGCTTCATGTGGTTAGAGCAACAAGTCAAGAAGATCATTTTAGTAGCAGTGTTTTGAATAGACTTGAGGGGGAAGTAAGGCTACAGTAGTCAAGGCCAGGAAAGAGGAAGCTTCAGTAGTGAAGACATTCGATGATGGATATGGATGGGAATTTTGGGTTTGTGGATTGAGAGAAAAAAATGGATTTTTGGGATTATATTGTGTGGGAATAGTGGCAAGATTTAAAAATGGCCCAAATGAGCATAGGATGCCCAGGTTATGTCCTGAATGACTGCGAGAATGGTGGCGGTGTCCATAATGATAGAGAGAGGTTGGAAATGGGGCAGAGGTGCAGTGAAGAGTTTAGCTTTTAACTTAAATTCAACATAAGGCAAAAACTGGACATCTGTGAGTAGATACCCGGCTGAGACACTCAAAATAACAAGAATGGATGGTTCACACCACAGATGCATCCTACAGAATTCAACTTCCTTTAAAAAAAAAAAAAACATACTTTTTTTTAGGTCACTTAAATACTGCCCATAACTCATGTTGTTCATTTAATTTTATTTTACATTTGCTAGTGCAAGAATGGACAAATGAATTTTTTCCAAAATTTGTCAAATATAAAGTTACATTAAGATTTCACTAAACTGAAATGTTGAATGCTAAGTTTCAAACCAGAGGACACTTCATAGCATAATATAAATCTTACAACAAAGGGTTTTAAAATTGAAATAACAGATCTTTTACTAGTGTAACATACACTGTGCTACTGTAATGAAATTTGACTTCATTGTTGCTATTGGAGAGTAATCTTTTTTTTAAATTAAAAAAAATAGCTGTTTAATTTCTAGCTTTAAGTGTTCTGCTAATATATAGAAGATGTCCATTTTTCTTGGTTAGAAATTAAGCCTCAAGTAACTATGTCCCTGATTACTGTATTCTGTAACAATTTATCAGTTAACTTTGTTTTATACAGTTATCAAAAATATCTGTGATTAATAAAGACTTGTGTAACATGCTGCTGGGGATACCCATAGCTGTGAGCTACTGTTACCTCTCTGCCTCAGTAAGCGTGGGAGTTGCTGGTGATTAGATTGTGCATCAGCTCCTGGCCACACCAGTTTGTCTTCCTCACCAACATACTTCTTAATGCTTTCCCAGCGCAAATCTTGCCTAGCAGGTAACAATCGGAGAACTCCAGCCCCTGAGCTCCTCAGACATTCCTCTGCAATGCACGGCCTCTACCACTGTATATTCACAGAAGATATTAAGTTTGCTGCTCTGTTAATGAGTTGGTACATCTTGACTTATTAATTTAACTGGGGTAAATATGACCTTCTCTTCAAACACAGAGCTGAATTGGTTTATGTAGGAATAAAACTAGTTTATTAACAAAAGAGCATGGACTAAGTAGTGGTACCAGGTAAAAAAGAGAGGATGGTTATAAGCAAATAAAAGTGAAAAAATGCACCTGAAAGTATAAGACTTAACCTAGCAAGACAGTCTTTGTTCAAGATGATTTCTTTTAACCCACAACTTTCTTTCAAGTTTTTTGGTGGCCGGGACCCATCAAGGAGATAAAGCAACCAACCGATTTGATTTCCTTAAAGTGAAGGATAAAAATGAAGTCTGTCTCTGTTTGTTCTTTTCCCAAAGAGATTGCTTTTGTCTTACAAATCAGGAAGGTCTCCTGGGGATTCAGTCTCCTGTGTGTCTCTGGGGTGCAGGAGCTTCCTTAATTCTCTGTCTCTCAAGTTCAGGAGCAGGATAATCCCCACTGGTTTAGCTTGAAGCTTGGTTTACTGTTAATATGGAAATAGAGGTAAACCCACTTTCCTTTGGCTGTCTTGTTTTAAACATGTTAGAACAACATCATACAGAGATAATTTGTAATTTCTCATATAACATTAACACATGCACTTTACAATATTAATAACCAGCATGTTAGCTTTCATATACCATATTTTGTACAGATATTATTGCAGTAGTGTGTGGAATGCGATTACAGGATGCCTAGGGTCACGACTGGCAACAAGTGTGATATAGATTATTATAATGTAGGAAGTTACCTTGATTCTTGGACAGATTTCTTTGTGTGACACAAAAACCCATCCCCATTTAGTGTTCTGAGTTTGAAAAAAATCTTGTGAAATTTTGTTTAGTTTGTTTCTCTGGAAACACAGTGTGACTATCTAAGAATCCCTGTTATTCCCCATGTCTTTACAGTGATCTCCCAAACCTCTTGGGCCAGCTGTCCTGCCAGGGTAGGAGAGCAGAGTGAGGCTATTTTCAAATCCATCAACACAGATCAAATGTTAGGTCCCTGCTTGTCTCTTTCTTGTACCCCTAACCTTGCTACTCAAGGTATGCTGCATTGCCTTTGTAGATCTCCCAGGCTGTTGTCATGAGAGTTATAGTTTGAACCTATATCACTGGATGTTGGCAGCTTCAGCAGAGATGCCAAGAATAGCTTAGGCTATGGAGTCTAAAATATCCTCTTGCCCCTAAAGTCAGTTCCTTCTACGTCAGGGTTGAAGCATGCTTATGGTCTGATTGTTCTATCCTTCGATTGACCATGTTACATCTGTTTGGTGGATAAAAGAGGGCTTGTGTCTCCAGGACTATCAGTACTGCACATCGTTTACCAGAGGTCTTATTAGAGAAGCTTCCTTTTCTGTTGCTGCAAGTACTCCAAGGCTGAGCATGTTGTGCTACCACTGAGCACCAGGCTAGCCCGCTGAAAAAGACTGCTAGTAGGAGCAGTTTGCTAACCAATCAGAAACATCAGATCATTGTAAATATTTCCACTATGACCTTCATTTATCTGAATGAAAACTTCAGTGGGACATAATGTTATAGCTTTGTTGACAGTTTCTGAAAGGGTGCAGATACTAAAAACTGATTGTGCTATGCCAGAAATGGGTTAGTCTTTTTTTACCTTTTTTTTCACTTTAATATAAATGTCCTCGGGGGGAGGGGGAGGCGGAGAAACAATCTCTTGAATGAAGTTTAGTAATAAAATGATTAGTTATTAATTTCAGGATGTTTCGTTCATGTAACTTCATCCTTCTTTGAATTAGGTTCCTAAATATCAGCGATTTAGAGATTTCTTTTGTGTTTCTTGTAGAGATGTTCTTTTGCCCAGGTTCAGCGAAGGACCTTCCTCCCCTCTTCCCAGAGCAATGCACTCTGGGGATTAGAGCATAGTCTTCAGAATAACAAAACAAAATGGAACTTCCTTTCTTTTGTCTATGGGGAGACAGTCTCTGAATGATTTTTAGAGTTGAGAATCTACATTGCCTTTCTCACGTCTAAGAATTGTATTTGATGTTAAGTAACCTATTTTTTTTAAGTTGTGGCAAATCAGCCTTTATAGTTAAAATAAAAAGTAAAGTTCAACCTCAGAGTCTGAATACAGATTCTCAAAAAATTTCCTTACTGCGCACAAAGGGCTTGAGCTGACTTTTTGCTCTGTGGCAGTTAATCAACAAATTCCATGATGCAGATCTTCAGGTGGCAGTGTTTTCTTGCATCAGAAGCTCTTGTAAACTTCTGTAATTAAACACGGTATATATTGTAGGAAGCTTCAGAGTTAATGGTTAACAGTGGTGGTAAGTTGATAAAAGGTTCATTGCCTAGCTGTAAAAAGAGAGAATGGATTAATTATTTTCTGAAAATAATGTTGGTTATGGTAAACATTAGGCTGCTTGGCAGTCTCATCAGTGTGCTGATGACTGATTACTGCGGTAAGTATTTGAATAATGTGTCACTGTTTTTCTGTTCTTTGAATATTTTATAAACATGTCCATGGTAGTGTGTGAATGTAGATTTTTTTTGTCATTAAATTTATTTCCTGAAAACAGGACTTTGAATAATCCATTCACCTGTAGCAATTAGGAAGTTTTTCAAAGCAAGTGTTAGTTTCTGTGGAATATTTTGCTTTCCTTATTTAAAAAGGGAATTAAGGGTGAAAGCCTGGCCTTGGTGTAGTCCATGACAAAACTTTCATTGACGTGGGGTGAGCAGGAACCAGGTTTTTCCCATCTGTGACGGGGTGCTCAACTCACCGCTAGGATGGCACCTCCTCCTGGTCACTCTCTGAGGAATAGCTTGTGAAGCTGACACCCCTTTCTGTGGTTGCAAACCACCTCTCCATCTCTCTTCCGCTCTGCAGCCCCTCTCTCACTCCACGATCTGCAGCCTCTTTGTGACTTGCCCCTCTGGCCAGGTCACTCTGAATTTTCCCCTTCTGGGATAATCTTTCAAAGTTTTTGCTCAGCAGTCTTAGGTACTTTTTCCTTTCACTGTCACATGGTGCTACTCCCTCAGCAAGTAGTAGGGGAGACCAGGACTGCCCTCAACTCTGGGTTCCGGCTCAGGGACCATCTAGTGAGCAGCCAAGGTCCATTCCCTTCTAGACCTTGGTGCCTTTCCCTGAGCCCTTTCCTTAACATCTGGCACTCCCCCTCTCTGGGTTTGCCAGCTTTTCCAACTCACTCCTCTTAGGGAGTAACTGTAGGCTACCTGCCTGTGCAGCCTCCAAACACTCCTCCCTTCTCATAGGGAATGACTGTAGCCTGTTTCCCAGCAGACTCCTATGCTGCCAATTTCCTAGCTTCATAAATCTGACCCAGCTTGTTCCTCCTTAACTTGATTCCCTCACTGAGTTGGGATTGCTTAGCCACCTGATTTCGCTCAGCTGTGGCCTGCTGGATTAATTAGCACTCTTCTCAATCTACATTAACCCCTTCAGGGCAAGCATGGGGTGAACCTCATCACAGAAACCTGCACACATTTTCAAGATTTAAAACTGTTTCCATTCGAGACACAATTCAAAATCTCAAACTTACACAAACGGACAATCCCAAAACAATTTGTCTGTCAGTCAAAGTGCTTTGATAATTTTTAAACATTTGTCGTTGATTTTGACTTTTTTTACAAGCTTAAATGTAAAAACAATTTGTTTTTGAACCGAAAAGCTGATTTAAAAAACAAAATAAAACAGTGAGATGGGACTTTTCCACAATTTCAAAACTTTTTTTCCCTAAAGTCTTTGAAATGAAGATTGTCAAAAAACAGCCCTTTCACGAGAACACATTTGGTTTTGACAAATTAGCATTAAAAAAAATTTTTTTTGTTAAATTATTGCTGCAGCTCATTGATTTCAATAGGGACAAGACTTCTAGTCTCTCTGGTTATAATGTGAACTGAATGAAAATTGCTGAAATTTGTTTGCCTTAGTCTGCAAACAGCTTCCAAAGCCTTGCCTGTTGCTGGTAGCTCTTGTCAGGCAGCATCAAAATTAAAAACGGAAGGAAAGATTGAGGGGGAGTGCCTATCTTTAGTCTTCTGGTAGAATCCCTCCGGCTCTAGAAGACCTTTCTGGCTTATGAATGAAGGAAGTAAGATGGGTAGGGGTAAGATTTTGGGTATGAAAATGTATGTGGCAGAGTGGTGAGAGGCAGAATTTGTTAGAAAAGAGAAGTGAGGGAGAGGTATGAGTATTTTGTTTTGGGGGAAGAACTGAGAGAGACTGAAAACAGAGGAGGAGGTAAAACGTGTAATGTAGACATAGAAAAGGGCATCTACTTTATAGGGTAGAGGGAAAGAAGAAAGATACAGAAAACAAAGCAGGAAAATATTAACCTTGGTTAGATATGGGAAAGAAGATATAGCTAAAGCAAGAGAAACCTAGTAAATTATGTTCTGTACAGTTTATTAAATAGAAAACTGAGAGCGTATAACACATTCTAATCCTTGTTTTTAGTCACTTAAAATTTATTAACTCTTCCAGACTGTAATTCTCTAGATTGGTCCCATGATGATCTAATCTATTTATTTTGGCATGTTTGAGCAAAACTGGTTGATCTGCTTTTTTAGTAAAAAAGACTTCCTCCGTTATTTGGGAATAATTATTTTTTGTAACTAAAAAAAACTCTCTAGTATCAAAATTGCATGGGGAGAAAGCTAAAACGTAGCATAGAAATAGCCCTTATTGGAAAGAACTTTTGAGTGTTCTAGAGAACTTTATTTTTTATTTGATTTAGCTATGAGCCTTTGAAAAATCATTCTGTACACTTAGTATTATTGGTCTATATTTTTTCAGATTTAAAAACGCGAGGCAAAGGGAAAAAATTTAACTTAAGCATGAACAAAAATTATCTGTGTAGTGTAAAATATGTAGTAAATGTGTAGTGAATGAGTTAAGGCTTTAGATGTGAATAGGTGGTAGAACTTTTTTAAAGTATAAGATGCACTTCTCATAAAGCTTGTGGAAGAGGGGTTCTCTCATGAACTTCCTGTAGGATACAAGCGAAGCGATCCCTCTTGTGGACTTCAGTGTGCATTGCCTATGGTTTCTGCTGTTTTTTGTCTAAATAGTTCCACAGCTTCATTATACTGTTGCCTCTTCTTTAATTAAATATGATGATTTAATTTTAGATTGAATATTTATTATTTTATTTATGAAAAGTTTTCCTGTATTTGGGTTTTCTTAAGTATCCTAAGAAATTCTTTTTTTTTTTTTTTTAAAGTACATATAGAGAACATTAAGGCTGCAAGGTTCAGCACTAAACCGTCAGGGAGTGACAGTGTTGAGGTTTCATTTGCAACCTCAGCTCTGCCTCCTTGCAATAGGCTTCAGGTACCTGTTCACATGCAGCACAGTAAATCATTCTTACACAATATACTGTAACAGAGAGTAGCAGTCTAAAGTTGCTCTCCCATACAGGCTACTTAATTGTGGAGCTAAGTTAATTTAACAGTTAATTGCCTCCAGAGGAAGGCTGTGCAAAGTGTTGAAAAGAAAATATATAGTAAAAGTCCATGGAATAAACTATAACAATGCATTCCTTAAATACAATTTAATACATTTTTAAAAATAGCCCATATATGGGATTTGCAGGGGCACCTAAAGGAATTAGGAGCACAAGTCTGACTGAATTTTATTTAAGTGGACAAGTCTATACTGGACTGTCACAACAGTGAAAAACCTGTCATTATAAAAAGATGACAAAAATATTGCAGCCTGTTACATGTGTCTAAAAAGGAGCTGTTCTGTTGGGTAGATGAAGAGGAGAACGAGAGGCCCAAATTTAGGTGCTTCTGTGGGCATTGTAGGGGAGAGGAGGGCCTAGCAAAGACCAGAAGAGGCTATGTAACTGTATGGGGAGAAATCCCCTTCCCTGAAAGCAGCAATGAAGCCAGATGTAGTTCTGGTTGGTGGCTTCTGTGTAACAACTCAGCAGCATCTAGGGCAGGGGTGGCCACCGTGGCTCCGGAGCTACATGCAGCTCCGTGTATAGGCACCAACTCCAGGGCTGGAGCTACTACAGGTGCCAACTTTCCAATGTGCCAGGGGGTGCTCACTGCTCAACCCCTGGCTCTGCCACAGGCCCTACCCCCCCTCCACCCGTTCCTGCCCCCTCCCCTGAGCCTGCCATGGCCTTGCTTCACCCGCCCCCAGTCTCCTGCATGCCACAAAGCAGCTGATTGGGAGGTGTGGGGAGGGAGGGGGAGATGCTGATCGCAGAGCTGCCAGTGGGCGGGAGGCCTGGGGGGGTGGGCAGGGGAGCTGCTGACATATTACTGTGGCTCTTTGGCAATGTACATTGGTAAATTCTGGCTCCTTCACAGGCTCAGGTCGGCCACCCCTGATCTAGAGGAAGTGGGATCAAAACAAAGCCTCTGAGGGAGGCGGTGCCAGATCTGGGCCCTTCAGCCCTTTGCCCATAAAAATTGCCAGCTCTGCATCTCACTTTTGTCCCGTAGCAGTGGACCTAACCATGATATTCAGTTTCAGCAACTGGCACACTTAGCAATAATTTTATTAATTGGAAGGAATTAAATCTTCTGAAAATGGGGATAGTGTTAAAATATCTAGAAACAGGTATCTTGTACAGTTGCACTGAATTTTAGAGCAGATTATAGGCAAGACAGATGCTGAACTGAGGCTAGAAGAGAAAAGCTACTCAGCGATTGAGCATCTGGCATGAAATATCAGAGTTTAGCTATACTATGCAATCAGAAATCTATTTTTCTTTACCCTAAAAGTTTAAAGGACAGAAGCACAATTTTGTGTTGTATTTTCTTTACTAAAAGAAGCTTTTTAGAATAATCTAACTTTCAGCTGATGTAACAATAATCAATGAAGTGTACTTGTGAAACAAAGCTATATTTATAAAATGTGTATGATTTAACACCAGACATTCAAAGGGATGTCAGTGGAGTCAGTGTTTAGATGGCCCAGTGAGTTTTCTTATGTAACTCATCATTCTGCCTTGCTACAAAATGAAATATTTAAGCTCATTTAATGTATCCCTCAAACAGCTACAGTTGGAAGCTATTGTGTGTAATACTGGAGATAATCTTCTAGCAGGAGCAGAAAGTAGACTGTTGAAAAAAATATACAACCTTTTGCACTTAGCTTGCTGGAAAAGAGTGGGTATGGGAGGGTCTAGGTATTAATACTTTTAATCTACCTACTGTGAAATTCCTTTTTAAAAGGAAAGCTCCATACATGGCTGTAGCTGCTGCATTTTTCAAGAGCTGCTGCTCCCTGAAGTTGACTATGAAATCTGCACGTATTGCCAAAAGACACAGAAGTACTCTCTTCCCCTAGATCTGGACTTTTTCCCAGAATTGGCCAGTTTTGTATGGTATTGTATAACTGCCGAATTGGCACTTTTCCCCAAAGACCATGTTTTATTTTTTTCTGTAGGAGGGAAGGTGGAGCAGGCTTGTATCCATCTTGGAGCCCTAAGGATCTTCATATTATATTCTCTCCAGCCTTTAAAACCTTATGGTAGCAGCCATCTTCCTGTCTTTGTTTATCATTTCTCAGCCCTGGGTAGTTATTTTCTGTCATGAGGCATTCTTCATGTATTTTGGGTGTTACGGCTTTAGCATTCCCAGCATTTCTGATGCAAAGATGCAAGGACCTCCACCCTTTTCTTTAAAACATAAAATAAAACCTCAGTTTCCTGAATGACTCATTCAGCTTTTAATTTTTTTTAAATAATAGGAGTGTAAAAAAAAAACTTGTTTGGATGTAATCTAAATATCTTCCAGGGAACCAGTAAGACTGAGCTAATATGTTAACTTTTAAATCCAGTGATACTTAATGGCTATGGCTTTTTCTTAAAGGAGCTAATCATTCTGTTTTTATGAGGATACCTTCAGGAAAGTTAGTGGCAGTTAAGTTTTGTGTGTGTTGTTCTCATGCTGGTTACTCCTCTAACACCTTTAACCCTCCTTTTGATGAGATGTATACAGTTTATAAATTGTTTCACCACTCTCATGGTGCTTTAGTTCCATTAATTTTCCCCTTCTGTGCTGGAACACTATTATATAAAGAGCACAGCAGCAATAAATTGATTAAACATAATAGCACAAACAAAACTACAAATATTACCCTAAATCTACTCTAAATGCATTAATAGCAGAAGACAAGCACTTCACGCTTACACGTAGATGTCTCTCATAATCCAGCCCTTCTATTACCCAGATTCTCAGATTTTCTTCAAAGTGAAAGTTTCACTCCTTACTAGGGCTTTACAGAGTGTAGAGACCCTCCATTTTTCATTCTCTGGAGATTCTATCATCAGCTGCAGAACTCAAAAGGTCATCTATTCTGGTTACAGCACACCTCCAACTACCTTACTTCGAAAGATTCAAAACTGCAATCTCCTCTTGGGATCTAGCCCAAAAGGGAACATGATTGCATCCTTGTGGATTACTTTGGCAACTTGTAGATGTCATCTTTGAAGGATCCAAGGGCTACGGACTGTAACTTTGTCAGAAGGGTATTCTAGCTTATGTTTAAATAAAACCACTGAAGTTGGATTCAGGAAAAGATCATTAAACTATTTTTCATTTGATGTCCCATTAATGACAATGTATTATCTCAACATTTGAAATAAATGCCAGCATATTACAATTTGCTGTTCCTCAAAAAACTGACTGCATTGTATTTTTTTGAGAGAGAAGAGCAATTTATTTATTTTGTAATCTGGTTTAATCTTGCTTTCTTCTTGGACTTTCAGAAAGCATTTGACAAAGTCTCTCACCAAAGAGAGCAAAGTAAGCTGTGATGGGGGAAGAGGGAAGGTTCTCTCATGGATCTGTAACTGGTTTAAAAGATAGGAAACAAAGGATAGGAATAAAAGGTCAGTTTCTAGAATGATAACTAGTGGTGTCCCCCAGGTATTTGTACTGGGACCAGTGCTGTTTAGCATATTTATAAATGATCTGGAAAACGGGTAAACTGTGAGATGGCAAAATTTACAGACTATACAAAATTTTTCAAGAGAGTTAAGTCCAAAGCAGACTACAAAGAGTTACAAAGGGATCTGTCAAAACTGGGTGATGAAATTCAGTGTTGATAAATGCAGAGTACTGCACATTGGAGAAAACAGTCCCAACTATACATACAAAATGATGGATCTAAATTAGCTGTTTCCACTCAAGAAAAAGATTGTGGAGTTGTTGTGAATAGTTCTCTGAAAAAATCTGCTCAATATGCAGCAGCAGTCAAAAAGCTAACAATGCTGGGAACCACTAGGAAAGGGACAGATAAGCCAGAAAATCTCATCATGCCACGCCCATACCATGATGGAGGACATGAGAGGTCTATCAAATTATGAATATGAATTCGTTCACATAATTTCACACCTAATGAAATTAATAGGCAGCAGGTTTAAAACAAACATAAGGCAGTACTACTTCACACAACACACAATCAACCTTTGGAACTCATTGCCAGCGGATGTTGTGAAGGCCAAAAGTACAACGGGGTTCAAAAAAGAAATAGGTAAGTTTATGGATGTCAGGTCCGTCAATACTTGGGGATGCAACCCCAAGCTCTGGGCATCCATAATCTATGACTGCCAAAAGCTGGGAGTGGACAACAGCTGATGGATCACTCAATGACTGTCTGTTCTGTTCATTCCTTCTGAATCACCTAGCATTGGCCACTGTCCAGAGACCGGATACTGGGCTAGCTGGACCATTGTTCTGACACGGTATGGCCGTTCTTACGTTCTGATGATGTGTAATTTAATCCTTTCTGAAACTGAAAATTGTGGAATTTTTAATTTGAATTTTGGTACCGTATTTCGGACCTGGGTCATGGTGAGCAGAGATGCTTCTTTTGTCAAGTTAACTATTGTCCGAAATGGTCCTGTATGCACGGTGCGAAGGAGAAAACCAAGTAATTACCAGCTGAATATATCCAGATCTTAAAAATATACATCTAGCTTTAAAAATTTAATTATATCAAGAAGCAATAAATTATTGTTCTCAGCCCCAAAACAGCTTTCAAAATTCAAAGACCCTTGAACATGTTTTGTTTTTTTTTTTTAAATCCTCACTTGTTTTGAGATCAAATTTCTCTTTTAATGAACTGGCACTCACTCCCTGATTGAGAACAAGGAGTGGCAATAAGGACTCCCCAAAATAACAATTCTGCTGCTGCTTTCTCTTCTGCTGGTGATGTTCAGACTCACAGCTGTTACACTCATAGTTGTAGAGTTTAAGGCTAGAAGGGAGGTAATCTTGTCTGACCAGCAATGCCACCCAACACCCACACACTAAACTCAACAACCAAAATTACACCAAAATATTACAGCCCACGGGAAGTTAAACTGTTGTGTGCCATGGGCAGAGAATAGGCGGGATCAAGATGCATCAATGCCAAGGCATTAAATGAGAGAGACCCAGATAATACCAGCAAGTCACCTGCATGATGTGATGCAGAGGAAGGTGAAGAAAAATCCCAAAGTTTCTCTCCCAATCTGACCTGGGGAAAATTCCTTCACAATACCACATATGGTGATTTAAAGGCTGGACATGGGAGCAAGAACCAGTCAGCTAAGCACCTGAGTGAGAATGCTTGGTGCCACCTCAGGGCTTTAGAATGCACTGTCCAGTGTTCCATTACCAGCTGTTTCCACCTCTGATGCTTCAGAAGAAGGAGACTTAAACAGCAACCCAAGAATACATTGGTTATGTGAAACAGAGAAAAGAGATTTCCACTTCTCCAACGTGCTTTTACTAAGGCTGTAGCTACATTAAGAGGGTCAAATCCAAGGACATTTTTGGGGTTGTGGAAGAGGAGCACTAGGGTATCAGATGATCTTGGAGGCCATCAATGTCGCTGATAGAGGGCCAATAAAGAGGTCAGTCATTTCAAACTGCGATGTTTTTTGTGATGCAGACATGCCCATGAGGAAGTGAACCTAATCTGTCCGTTTATTTCACATAGACATCTATTATTGGATCATAACTTGTCTTCAGTCACTACCCACCTGCTGCTGAAAGTCTGTCCCCCTTTACTAGTTACCTGAATCATGTAGTTTCCCTCAAACTAATGGGTCCATGTTGATCTTCAGTGCTGTTTTATCATCCTTTCAAACTATGAAATGTTTTGTAATCAAGTATGTTTAAGTAAGAGTTGTATTTTGACAGTATTCTTGGGGTATTTGGTTAACTGCAGCTTTCAGCTTTTGAATTAAAGCAAATATTTATTGCCCACAGAAGTTAATGTAAAGCTTTACTAGTAAACACTTGGGGATGGGAGATGTTGCAGGTATTATGCTCAAGGAAGGAGGAGATGAAGAGGATAGAAATATATAGGATTAACTTGCTCAGTAAACCCTGTTTTATGGCATTGAGGAATGATGTTTAGCAAATATAATTTGTCCGATAAATGACCAATTTAAAGTGACATTTATTTGCAGTAAAAAAAATTCCTTATACTGATGATGAGTTAAATTAAATGTCTTGGGTTTAAGATTTTAAATATTTAAACAAGAATTTTCCCAGCATTCACCATTGGAAGGAGAGAGGGTAGGTCAGTGTGTTGTTTTCATAGAATATTGTACGCCAGTAATATGTTGGGGTTTTTTCATTTAAATGAACCTCTTGAACTGTATTCTTGGCACAAATAAACTAAACAAAGATGCTGCAGGATGGGTGATGATGCATCCCTATTTAAAGAGAACTGTGTCTGATATAGTGCTCCCCTGTGAATGCAGAATGGTGAAGGGCAGGAATAGGCAAGAGCACAATTAAATGGATTAGTAAAGAAATGAAATATTAAGAAAATGCAACTGGCTGGGGAGGGAAGAAGCCCTCTCAATGGCTCAGCTCTCCAAGATGCTGATCATGTGGGTACCTGATCAAGCAAAGCACTTAAACATGTGCTTAACTTAGTGTGCAGGTGGTCCCATTGAAATAATTCAGACTTTGCACGTGCTTTAAGTTAAATATGTGCTCAAATGTGTGTGTGGGTTGGGGCCAGTGGGCACAAGTTCTCAGGATACAAAGTTTACTATGATAATCTTTTAAATCACTTATCCCAGTATATTGTTTTAGTTGTTTCTGAAATGGAACTGTGTGTTTTAATTAAAATTTGACCACATGTGGTGGCTGCAGGTAATAACCCTGGAAAGAAAAAGAAAAACTGGGTTTGTATTTTAGTTGTTCTAATGTTAAATGGCATAAAAATGTAGTGAAAATTTAAAAAAAAAATGAACATCTTAGATTAATTATTTAGTGTAATATGAGCTGATAAAATATTTCTTATTGACTTAAAATAGGATGAAATAATTGTTGTTGTTAGAGATCCATTGTGCTAGGTGCTTTACAAGTACAAACAAAAACAGACAGAGGATATGGGAGAGGGATAGAATTATACAGTGTTTTATGATATAGATTATTCTTACTCAACTTGATTAAAAACAGTGTTTTTCTTCTAAATAATGGCTGCATTTCCCATTATCTTATAAGTAGAGCACAGGTTTTCAAAGTTCATGGCACCGCGACCCTTTGGGCCAAAAAAAAAATTACTTCTTGACCCCAGGAGGGGGTACCGAAGCCTGAGACTGCCCGTTCCCCATCACCTTGTGTGTGTGTTTGGGGTGGGGGAGAACAAAGCCCAAGGGCTTCAGCCCCAGGCAGGGGGGCCTGTAACCTGAGCCCTGCAGCCCCGCCCTGCATGGTTGGGCTCAGACTTCGACCCTGGGCCCCAGCAAGTCTAAGTCGGCCCTGGCGACCCCATTAAAATGAGGTCGTGACCCACTTTGGAGTCCCGACCCACAGTTTGAGAACCACTGAAGTAGAGCAACAGATTTACAGGATAAGTATAATTGTAGTTCTATAGCATGCTTTCATAGAACTTCATCTGATTTTTATGGGAAGTAGGAATGTATACAAGGTTGCAATGCAGTGCTTTTGGATAATTAAAAAGATAAACTTTTGTGGGTGCTGAGCTTTTTAAACACTCAATGCATTCCTAGGTGTTTGGCAGTTCTTGTCATTAGGGACTTCAATGGGGTAGCGCTTTTAAAAAGTCAGAGAAGTTCACTACCCTAATTTAAGCCAAACCACAGTGGCTCATTTTTTGTAAACATATCTTTTAGTGTAACAGATTTGAGGCTGTATATTAGTCTTTCACGTATTAAACCACTAAGAGGAATTAAAAGACTGAAAAGAATATGCACATTTTTCCCAGTATAGTTTTAACTGTATGCAAATAGGTATATGAGTGCCAGAAAAATGTATTTTGATGCATGTAAGAGTCTGATTTAATTTGTGAACCTATTTTTAAAATTGGTCATTGACTGGCTAATTAAAGCAGTTAAAATTTTTCAAACTAAATAATAATATTACCAGTATCTCCTCATTCATTTCCTCAGCTTATAGTATTATCGGGACAGTAATAAAACACAGTGCTTTCACTTCCTTAAATGTTACAATATTTCTGTGCAGGCGCCGTAACTGGGATTATAAAAGGAAGGATTTAATTAATACAAATGTGGAAACTCCTCACTCTGTTGTTTTTTTTTCCCACTGAAAATGAAGCTTGGACTGAATTAGCTCATTAGGGAATTCTGCCTATCCCTCAGAGCCCTTTTTAACCAACTCTTCTTTCCTCACAATAGCGAGCCTGCTCTGCACAGATATTAAGCAGTTGTGATCATAAATACATACCTTTGTATATATAATATATTTAAAAAAACAAGTTTCAGTCCTATTTTGAGCATCATTAGACAATTAGTTATCTTTTGAAGTATATTGTTAATAGTTCAACATCCAGGTTTGTCAGTACATAATTATTACATTTCCAGTCATTTTGTAATTTGAGGCATCTCCAGATCTTAGCATTTTGGTTTTTTTTTCCAAAGTTAATGAAGCATTGTCGGTGGTGGACATATTTTACAAAGATGCTAACTCCAACACAGTTTATAACTTAGGTCTTATGGAAAACGTTAACATTAGCTTAGTCCAGGAAGGAGAACTGTTTTGGTTTTTTACCTTACAAACTAACAAAATTCTCCCTGGTCTTTATTATTTTGCATGATAATAGTCTTATTTCATTTGCATGTTTCTGAGTGTCCCTCTTCCTCCCCGTTTCTTTTTAAATTTTATTGTGAGCCTGTCAAAATCATAAATAGCCACTTTTCTATAAAAGTGTAGAAATGCAGTTTTTATATTCTGCTATGGGGGGGGAAAACTATTAGGGTGCAACATGTAATGGAAACACAGCTTGCTTCTGTTTTATGAGGGGTGGGAAAAAATGAAACCAATCGCATGGGGAGGATGTTTCTGCGGAATCATCCCTGTAATTTCAGGTATATAGTGTGAAAGCAGCTGCAGTCAGCTGACAGCTTGTGGTTATGTTCAGATATATGTGGGGAAGGGGTGCACTGTTTCAGATGCATAATGAAGACCTCATCTGGAAGCAGGGATGGTAGCAGCTCAGGGGAGATGAGACAGTAATGTTGCTCTAGTGGAAGGGAAGCCTTGTTACACATAACCAGAGCACTCTGCATGCAGCAGTAAAGATGCACCAAGGCAAAATGGCACAAATATATTTTGCTTTCCGGAACAGGTAGAGAGTAAATGCAAGAATCAGGTAGAAGCAGATAGACATGTCCGCAAAGAACCTGAAGTTTATTTTTTTTTATACTTCACTGCCCTTAACCTCTGTTGGTACCTTCCAGAGAAATTGGTATTAGATGTATTTTTAGCTTGCTGTATCCAGAATCAGTATGACAACATAATTCTGTCTTTACATCTGTAAGCAGCTTTTACTATGTTTTCCTATTTTCTGCCAGCTGAAGTTTACAAAGGATGTCACAGCACTGGTAAGAAATGTACACAGTAGCCATTTGTCAGATCTTTGTAAGGCATGTTTTTCTTAAGATTTATAAGCAGCCAGAATATTAAAACCTGCAAGATGCTGGAATTGAGCTCCATATGCTGATCAGCTAAATTCCTCTCATAGCGTATAACCCTCTTAATTTGTAGAGTATGCCTGTGTTACTTTGATTTCTTTTCAGTTTGCTTTAATATTCTGCATTTAACTAATGCTCAACATAATGTTTTTTTGCAGCAGTGTTTTAAGTGCCTCGCCCTCCCCCTCAGTACTTTGCTCTCAGTCTTATGTTTATGGCTGCACTTGGGCTTTTACAACCTGTCTAATGCTAAGACAAGGCACGTTGATTGTCTGAATTGAGCATGTTATGATTTGAGCAGGAAATGCTGTAATATGATACCACACCTAAACTGTATAAAAGATCTGGGAAATCATTTTAGTCATTTACTGCATTGGCAAGATTGGAATTGTCAGCTCTCTATTTCATCACATTTTAACTAAATCAAGTAATGCTAAAGTTTTAAAATAACGTAGTGGTGTTTAAATTATGCTTGACTTCGATTTTCTATGTATGCTGTTGGTTTTGCAATGATTACAGAAATGTCTCTTGATGCAAAAAAGAGATTGATGAAACGTGCAAAATGTAATCTAACCATTTTTCTTAGGAGTCAGGCTCTTAAACACAAGGTAAGATGTGAATTACTAAACAGAGAGAGCAAATTTGAAATTTTAATTTTGCATTTTACGGTAATGGTGTATAGGGTAGATATGCATGTATTTTTTTCATATTTATATCTGTCAGTTTAAGCAACTAATTTTATAATAGTGTTTGTTTAATGTCTTCTATAACATGTAAGATTATTTAAAGGGTGCTGGGTGTTGGCTGGCAACAAAGATGTTATCAGTCATTCTAATTTATTCATTTTACATTTAGCAACAGTGCCTTTTTACATATGAGAATCTATATTTCAGGGAGAAGTGTATACAAATGCTATCTAATCTTTTATAGGGCAAGACAACAGAGAATATTCTAGTGCTGGTTAAATTTCTTATGCAGCCATTTAACCTGTCGATTGCTGTGAAATCTTAGCTCCCAGCATCAGGGGCTTAAAGGGAATATTTGAAGTAGTATAGTTGGAGGAAATTGGGGGGCGGGAAATAATCCTTTAGTTTGTGCTCACAAATCTTGAGAAATGTGTCTCATCTACCTGCATTAATATCAAGAAATTTGTAATTCATTTGGTTTCTAGAGTGTGTGGGTTTTTTTAGCTTTTTTCTTTTCTGTAGTGACTTCACATGTTAAATTTCCAAACAGCAAGAGAGCATTAAGGGAAGAAATGTACTATTTTTATACATTTTTAAAGTGTCCTATTTAAGATCAAATGTAGTATGAATTTAATATCCAAGCTGCCTTCTTTCTAGGGACTTTATCCTGCAGTTGCAGGAGAATGGACTCAGTGTGGTGATCTTTCCATCTCTCTGTTTTCTGTGAATTAACACTTTTTTTTAATCGTCCATCCACAGGCATATTCCCAAGATGCCTACCTGAAAGGCAATGAAGCCTATAGTGGCAATGCTCACAACATTCCTGAACCACCACCAATATGTTATCCTCGATTAACATCCACAGCTTCTGTCATGGCACAGTCTGTAGACATACCGCCTTCTGACTCTTCATTGGGCAAGCAGCAAGCCAGTAGACCAGTACGGACTTTGATGCAGCCAGACAGGGCCTATAGAATGGAAATACAAGTGCCTCCATCGCCAACAGATATTGCAAAATCAAATACAGCTGTGTGTGTTTGCAATGAAACCATAAGGACTGTTGTTGTGCCTTCTGAGAAGGCTGTAGATTTGCCATCCTGTAGAACCAATCATGCTGGTCCATCACACAGGACGGAGGAAGTGAGGTATGGCTTGAGGGATCAAACCACTTTAAAAACAAAAGCATGGACCACATCACCACCATCTTCGGTGTCCACTGCTGTTGTACTTCCTCAGACTCCAGTTACAAGGCCAGTAGATCCCCCTGGAATGACAAGTAAATCTGGAAATTATGGAGGACATCCAGAAGGGATCTCGAGCATTAGACCTCCTGCAGGTTCTCCCCCAACCTCTACTAATCACTATACTTCTCCAAACTCCCACCAGCACATAGACTGGAAAAACTACAAAACCTACAAAGAGTACATTGATAACAGACGTTTGCACATGTATGGCTGCCGAACAATACAGGAAAGATTGGATAGTTTGAGAGCGGCCTCTCAGAATGCAACTGATTATGTGGTTCCAAATCGCACTATTTCACAGGTACGACGCAGAAGCACCTCTCATGATAGGGTTCCACAGTCTGTTCAGATCCGACAACGGAGTGTGTCCCAGGAAAGACTTGAAGATCCAGTGCTGATGAAAGAGTGGCCAAGAAGTGCTTCACAGGATGCATTAACTTTGCCATCTATTACTTCCAGGAACCACAGAACTCAGTCTTGGGATTACCTTGGCAAACAGGGCGAAACAGAAAATGTTTGTGCTGAGAATCTTGTTGTAGATTCAAACGGAGACAGAAAAAAGACTTACAAGTGGACTGGATTTACTGAGCAAGATGATCGGCGAGGTATTTATGAAAGATCCCGACAGCATGCATTTCACATGTCCCTTCGAGGTCCACATTTTTCAGTGGCTCCAGGTGCTTATAATTCAGACAGGCGAAAAAGCAATAGAGCCTCTGTGTCTGCTTCTCAGCTCCAGAAAGTTCCATCAGATGTAAAAACACTGCGGCCTATTAGGGATTTTCAAATAGCTGGTGGAATTTCAAAGGCTACAACCACCTCACAAGAGAGAGCGTCTCTTGTGACAGACAGAAATTCTAAAAGTAACTCTTTGAAGACCTCTGTTCCCTATGCAGAAAAATCTGCGCTTCCCGTTAACCAGAGCCTGGATATTGTGGCCAAAGACCAAAAAGCAGTAAATCACTTGCATCCAAGTAGTCTGTTAAATCATCAATCAAGAAACCGAGGAGAAAATGCCCCAGACCACAAAACAGAAATTGGCAGGAGCATCCAACCCCCCACTTCGACTGCAGCTTCTGCCAAACTTATCCAACAGATGAGCGAGAGCTCAGCTACCTCTGATAACTTAGATGTTTCCATTAGACAAAAGATTCAAGATTTTGAAAGGGAAAATGCACAAGAGCCTGAAATTCAGCAACCAGATGTTCTGGAAAATGACACAGACACAGTTGTCTTGCGGGAAAAATCTCCTTCTGGTCACCAGACTCCACAGCCTTTGAGACACCAGTCCTACATCCTAGCGGTAAATGACCAGGAGGCTGTCTCAGACACTACCTGTTGGTTACCTAATGATGCACGTAGAGAAGTACATATAAAAAGAATTGAAGAAAGGAAAGCATCAAGTTCCAGCCCACCTGGTGATTCCTTGGCATCCATTCCATTTATAGGTGAGCTGTACAGATTAATTGTATCAGTGTGATATATATAAAGTATATTGTTTTACTACTTTGTGTCTAATTTATAGAGTTTAAATCAAGAGAACAGCATTCAGGTGACTAACTAGAATTCACTTAAACCTTCCCTCTGTGTGGATCTTTTCCAACACCACTTACCCAAATAGACATTAGGATGGTAAACACTAGAGTATTTTTCAGAGGAGGGAGAAATATTTCATTAGTTGTATACTGTATAGTATGTCTATTTCATTTTGGCAATGGCCCTGCAAGTTAGAAGAAAGATAATTTTTTTTGTCTGCTGTCTCATAACACCATGTACTGTGATCCTGTGAGGTTTTCATAAGCTATGTAGCTGTGTCTTGGATGTGAGACCTCCAAAGAACATGAGGAAGTGATGCTGTTGATTCAGTAGGGGGCACACCCTTGAGTCACTTAATTATTAAGCATGATACTAGGAATCCATATGTTGCTTTAAATGCAGTGTTTTGGAGACTAATTTGTAGTGAGGCCCCAGCTACTTGTGTTCATTAAAGATCAAATGGCACTTTTCAAAAGAGTAGAGAGGTATTAGTTACTAATAATGTGACTTGAATAATGAACATTCTGCCAACACTTGAAGTTGCAGGTGGGTACAGTATTCTTCACTTCGGTTATTAAACCATTGTGTAGTGGTGCTGCATTTGGCCTCAGTGATGACTATATTCCAATGGATGAAGAGTTCTCTAATTTGAATATAATTGGTTAAGCATGTTTAATCTTTTAAGTAAAACTTTGAAAATCTAAGGGATTTTTATTTACTATACAGTGGAAGAGAGAAGAATATTGATTTTCTGTAAAATTTTATCCTGGTATTGGCAGACTGCTTCCTCAGGGCTTTTTCTGCACAAGTATGTACACTGGTATCCACTCGGTATAAAATTCTGATCTTGTTAGGTAGTCTGGAACCCAGTTCCATTGTACTAGGTATATTATCCAGACTTAAATGCCTAGGGAATAAAAACTTGCTGATTTTATGTAGAGTTGACGTTTTAAATAGGCAGATTTTGTTCCATTTATTATTGTTATATTGTTACTTTTCTGTTCCTAAAACAAAATAAACATGACCAGTTGTTCTAGATGATTTGTTTAGATTTTGGTGAAGATGGAGGAGGATTTGGCGAGGAGCAGAGTACTAAAGGGTGGGGAAAATTAGCCAGGAGGCAGAGAGAATGGGTTGTTTTTCAGGGTACTCTCTAGGATCACATCTTACTGTTTTGCATCCTTCACAGAAATCCAGCCAAACTTTCCATCAAACTAATGCCTTACAGTTTCTTGCTACACCTAGGGATGCTCAGCTATAGCATCCCTCTTAAATGTATTCCTTTCATAAAATTGGCCTCTTGAGGAAGGTGGTTTAATAATTGATTTGAATCAGTAAGAAGGATACCTTGCTTTAAATAACCTATTTTAATCTTGCTTTCCATTTGTCCTCTTTAGTAATTTTCCTAAAGAAAAGTCGATTCTTATTGGTTGGTATAATGTTTATTTAAACAATTGTATAGCTTAACATAATTTTATTCAGATTCTTAATTTGTATAGTGTTGATTGTATTAAAAATGGTGACTGATGTTTTTTATATATTAGAGAATTGATTTTTTTTTACTTGTGATTTGTATCCAGCTGCATTTGGATGGAAATTGGAATTTAATTAAAAATGCACAGAAACAGACTTTTCCATTTTTATTAGTTAAAGCTACCTTAAATGTTAAGCTTACTTTTTTTTTCTTATGTATCCTAATCAAAACATGATCTGCATTTAAAACTGATTTATTGAACAAAGTGCTATCGATAGTTAGTTGTTCCTGGTCACCATGTCCTTCAAGATTTTAAAACTAGTAGATCTCATCCTCCCACCTCATTTTTAATCCTAATCAGTTTCTCAAGCTTTATCTCGAGCATTTCCTGCTTTTTGCAATCCCAAATGGTTTCTCAAACTTTGAATGAATTTGGAACTGAACTAGTTAAATAAACTGAAATTAAGAAAATATTCTCAGCACCTGCAGAAGAGGCTACTGCGGTCAAAAGCTTGATGAGCATATCATCAAATTCTGGTGTCAGGTGCTTAGATGGGAAATAATTTCCCCCAGTGTAGTGGTGTGACTTCCTTTAAAACGTCAGGAGCAAACCTGTACTACATGAATATTATTTGTATTTAATGTAAATGATTTGAGTAGATGATAGTACAGTTAGGCCTTAATATAGGTTGTCATAACTTCAAATTTAATTTTAATTAGATTTTTAAAAAAGAAAAAGGTATTTAATTTAAAAATCAGGTGTAAATAAAACCCAGTTCTTATAATATCAATTTTTATCTGCCCTGCTCTTGAGTGCATTTCTTTCGTGTATACAATAAGCAGCAAATTACTTAGAAAGACTGAAATTTTATTATCAGTGTCATGGCCAGTATTTTTAATATATTAAGACTGATAATGTGTCAGTCTCATAGGAAGGGGCATTATTTAAGTCCATCACCAATATATATGGTATTGTAGTTGTGTATAATTTAGAGAAACTTGGCCAAATGTGCAATAGCTTCCTTTATTTTCTGTGTTTACAGATATAGAACATTGCTAGTCCAGAAGGTTAATAGGAGTCAAAATATGTTCAGTGTTTTTGGTCTCTGGTTCAGGTCTCTTCTGTCTGTTCAGCTTAATTTTTTTTCACTAAAAATTAGTTTGGCCATAGCAAATGGTAATTAAATGCACGTCTGCCCAAGTGACTCCAAACCAGAAGGTTGTTAAGTGTTTACGTAAATGGTTAATAAAACATGCTTGAGTAGGATTTCAAGTTTTGGCATCAGAATTATCCTTATTTTATTTGTATTTTTTCAGTATTTATTCTATCTAGCTATTACACATTATTCTTTCCTTTTGAATGTATTCTGCTGTTCATTGGTGCCAGCCTCTTACACAAGTTCCAAAGCAAGATTGTAAGTCAGTTTACCTTATTTTAGGAGCGTTTTATCCAATATTTATCTTTAAGAGTTTTGCATTATTCCTTTTTGACCTGTTTGTCTATACTCTTTTTACTTTATGATGTTAAACGAAAATATTTTTAATGTTTTGTTACATCACAGCTGTGGTTGACTTGTTTTTGTTGTGGTGGCTAATTAATTCTGGCTCACTTTCCCCCTCATACCCGTTTTGATTCCTTTCCTAGTTTCTCATCCCGATTTTTTTTTGAAGTAAATTAATTGCAGTTAATACGCCTTTGCTGAATTTTTAAAATACCTTTCGTCTGGGGATCTCAAAATGCTTTTCAACAATCAAATTTCACCTCTCAAAACCCATTTGTATTGTGCTTGTGTGGTGGTACATTCTACTGCAGTGGAGGAGTCAGCAACAGAGCCCAACAATCCCAACTGCTGTTCTAAATGCTGGTCTGCATGTATGATCTGACATAGTTGACAGTTTCTCATGACCAGGTACTTTCAACTTTATTAACCAAACAAAAAAAAGTCTTCCCCATTTACCCTCTGAACAAAAATAATAGTTTTAACACCACTCTCCCCAGCCTCGCTTCCCAAGGTGTTTGGGCCCCTGTATAGAATAGCGTGGTTTCAAATACACTGAAAACACCTATAGACACTATTCTTTTAAAACTGAAAAGTAACTAAAGCATATTTAAGAAATGCAATACAGAAAAGATGGGGGTAGTGGGAATGAAGAAATGGTAATAAATATTGGTTCAATACTGGTCATGCTAATGAACATTTCCCCCTCACAGAAGTCTGTTCAAAAGTTCGTTATTGTTTTTGTTTTATTTTTAAAAGTGAGGCAAGAGTGGGTATCACGTACAAAGAAGTTCAATACACTAGGGACATCTATAGCAGGGACACCATTGCCTGTCAACCTAACGTGTGCGGATCTCATAAAGACAAGTGGTGTCTGATCATAGATATTTGTTAGGACAAGTGTCAAGGAGCTTTTCAAATTTAGAAAAGACTTCAACAGTCAAGCTGAATGGAGACACCTTCAAACGTGTTGTGATATTCCTGATCATTCTATTAGTTATGGGCTAGCATCTGCAAGCAGCATAAATGTGTGTATAACTGCAATAAAAATTAGGACTGACACCTGTTCCTTTTGGAGGACACTTGTTTTTTCCATTATTTTAGCAATAGAACTGGCACAGGTTTTAACATATCAGTATTTCTGTTATAAGTCTTCATCCCCTATTTTTGTCAGGGATTTAAAACTTGGCTTGCAAAATTCCTATAGCTCCAGGCTCAATCTTTCAATGTTGAATGGTGTAGGAACAAATTTTTTAAATAATTTTGGTATTTTAAAGCACAGGAGCATGAAAACAAACTACAAGTTAGTGTTTTCAAACATTAGTTTGTGTTTCTGTAACTTAAAATGCATTTAAAATTAAAACTTCGACTTCCAAGTGAATAGTCAATAACATCTAGAGAAGAAAATGTACTTAAAAAAATCCAATACCTGTTTTTAATAAGTGGCTATATTGTACAAATGTGCACAACGTTCTTAACATGTCATTTAAATTAAAACAAATAAACAAAAAGCCTCAGGTGATAAAGGGACACTAGCAAATGTCTTAGGCCAAATATGTTGTTAACCTTGAAAGATATCCCATGTTGAGGGTTGCTCCTGGGGGAATTCTGCACCACTGAGCAATGCAGAATTTTGCAGAAATTAATATGTGCGGAGAATTTCCATTCCCTCACAGAAATGGGCTGCAGTGCCTCTGGCTGCCACTAGGGACCACTGGCCCTGGCAGAGCCCAGCGCACATAGAAGACGCTGCTGGGGGTCAGGAGAGGGGCTGTGGGTATCTAGGCAAGGGGAGGCCCTCTGGCTGGGCTCTTGATGGGGAAGGGGTGCAGGTATCTGGGCAAGGGGGGGGCCATGGCTGGGCTCGAGTGGGGAAGGTGTATTGGCTAGGAGGAGCCTGGTGGCTAGGCTCTGGGGGAGAGGGGTTCCCACCCCACCCCGGCTGGGCTTGGGACAGGGGAAGGGGGCAGAGAGACAGGAACTGGGTTGTCATAGGGGTTTCTTCAACTCTCTGCCCCTGAGGAATTTCTGTATGTCTGTATTGTTACAGACATACTTGCTTTCAGGTATTTTGAAATAAATTACCAAAATTGAAACTGGCATTATGTAGTGTTATTTTGACAAATAAAATCTGCAGAATTTTTAATATTTTGGCATAGAATGCCCCCACGAGTAGAAGGTATTATATTTAGACAGAACCCCATGTTATTTTGTAAACCTGGTAATTTGGAAATCTTACTGTGCTTGGATACTGAGATATGTAGATGCATATATAGGTAGCTTGCTAGATATAAATGCACATGCTATTTACTGTTAGACTAACAAAACAAGTGTATGTGTTAGATGATAGCATGAATATGTCAGTGCTCAATGTAATTAGTAAGTGTCATAAACAGATAGTTAAGGGTTAATAGAACAGGAGTACTTCATGTCTCTTTTGCCTGTAAAGGGTTAACAAGTTCAGTGAGCCTGGCTGTCACTTGACCAGAGGACCAATCAGGGGACAGGATACTTTCAAATCTTGAGGGAGGGAAGTTTTTGTGCGTGCTGTTAGTTTTTGGTGGTGGTTCTCTCTGGGTTCTGAGAGTGACCAGACGTGCAACCAGGTTTCTCTCCAATCTCTCTGATACAGTCTTTTATATGTCCAGAATAGTAAGTACTAGGTAGATAAAGCGAGTTAGGCTTATGTTTGTTTTCTTTATTTGCAAATGTGTATTTGGCTGGGAGGAGTTCAAATTTGTATTTTGCTGAAAGGATTTTAATTTGTACTTGTATACTTAGGCTGGGAGGGTATTCCCAGTGTCTGTAGCTGAAAGACCCTGTACCTATTTCATTTTAAATTTACAAAGATAATTTTAACTGGTTTTTCTTTCTTTCATTAAAAGCTTTTCTTGTTTAAGAACCTGATTGTTTTTTTAATTCTGGTGAGACCCCAGGGGACTGGGTCTGGATCCACCAGGGAATTGGTGGGGAGAAAGGAGGGAAGGGGGAGAGAGAGGTTAATTTCTCTCTGTGTTAGGATTATTTTCTCTCTCAGGGAGAGTCTGGGAAGGGGAGAGAGGAGGGGGGAAGGTGAATTTTCCTCTCTGTTTAAGATTCAAGAAGTTTGAATCACAGTAATCTTCCAGGGTAACCCAGGGAGGGGAAGCCTGGGAGAGGCAACGGTGAGGGAAAGGGTTTATTTTCCTTGTGTTAAGATCCAGAGGGACTGGGTTTTGGGGGGTCCCCGGGCAAGGTTTTGGGGGGACCAGAGTGTACAAGGCACTGGAATTCCTGGTTGGTGGCAGCGCTACAAGTACTACGCTGGTAATTGAGCTTAGAGGAATTCATGCTGGTACCCCATCTTTTGGACGCTAAGGTTCAGAATGGGGAATTATACCATGACAGTAAGTCGTACTGCTAATTGTCCAGCTGCATTAAGTTTTTGTAAAATGGATGTAGGGGGATCCTGGGCAAGATACTGGAGCATCTGATACCGGGCTTGATTGATTAAGAATGAAAGGAGGGTAATATAATTAATGGAAATCAACTTGGGGTTTATAGAAAATAGATCATGTCAAAATAACTTGATTTTTTTAAGTGAGATTGCAAGTTTGATAAAGGTAATAGTATTCATGTAATAGACTTCGGTATGGCATTGGACTTGGTACTGCACATTTTGATTAAAAAATGATATAAAATTAATGTGTGGCACGCATTAAATGGATTAAAAGGTGGCTAACTGGTAAGTCTCAAATATAATTGGGGTCCTTGTCCTGTCAGGATCAGTCCTTGGTCCTATGCTAATTAACATTTTATTAATAACCATGAAGAAAACAAAATCATCTCTGATAAGTTTGAAGATTGCATAAAAATTGGGGGAGTGGTAATAATGAAGAGGACAGTCACTGATTCAGAGAGATCTGGATCACTTAGTAAACTGGACACCAGCAAACAATATGCATTTTAGTACAGCTAAAATGCAATGTATATATCTTGGAATGAAGAATGTAGGCCAAACTTGCAGGATGGGGAACTCTATCCTACAAAGTAGTGACTCTGAAAAAGATTTGTGGGTCATGGTGGGTAATCAGCTGAAACATTAACTTCCCGTGTGAGGCTATGGGAAAAAGGGGCTACTGTGATCCTGGAATGCATAAATAGGGGAATATCAAGTCAGAGTAGAGAGGTTATTTTTCCTCTGTATTTGGCATTGGTGCAATTGCTGCTGGAGTACAGTGTCCAGTTCTTGTGTCCATAATTGAAGAAGGATGTTGATAAATTGGACCGGGTTCAGAGAAGAGCCACAAGAAGAATTAAAGAATTAGAAAACGTGCCTTATAGCGATAGATGCAAGGAGCTCAATCCAGTTAGTTCAACAAGAAATTTAAGGTGTGACTTGATTAAAGTCTATAAGTACCTAAATGAGGGACAAATATTTGATGATGGGCTCAGTGAGAGTAGTTAGCCATTTGAAAATCTTACGGTGGGTTGTAGTGGATTTTCTATCACTGGGAATTTTAAAATCAAGATTGGATGTTTTTGCAGAAGATACACTTGAGGAATTAATTTTGGGACATTCTGTGGCCTGTGTTATACAGGAAGAGGTCAGACTGGATGATCACAGCGGTCTTTTCTAGCCTTGGAACCTATGAAACAATTAAATTAAACTTTTTTTAGCAGCATGTACATTATAGTTCTGTGGTCAAGATCAGGTGCTGAGCAAAAATTGAAGTTGATATTCAATGTGCGTTTGCCTTAGCATAATGCAGTGGGGTTAAACTAACTCTAATCTTTCATGAACTGTTAATAGTTTTGTGGCTGCATTTTTATAAAGAATAAACTAAACTCCATTAGGAGTTTAATAGTTAAATTACACCTAAAAAGTAAGATAATTATTCCTTTTGTGGGAATTGTTTATGAACTGAATTATGAGGAAACAATGAGAAACAATTTTAATTTTAAATGTTTCATTTGCAGTAGATTAAACTGATCTTCTGCCGATTTTCAGTGATTGACTGAATTATACAAGTATTATGCTGTTGCACTGTCAGGAAAACTTCTGTGGCTGTATTACTATCCCACCAATGAAAATGATCTATTTTTGTTGTCAATTGTTTGAGCTCCTTATACTTTGTCAGCATAATTTCGTATTGCTCACTTTCTCGCAGCTTTCCAGAGATTGCCACCACTCCCTTTACAAAGTCATTCAGTGTTGTAAATCTGCAAGACTGATGAGTAACCAGAATTACAGTGCGGATTTATACATAAATTACTATGG
Source organism: Gopherus evgoodei (assembly GCF_007399415.2). Taxonomy (NCBI): domain Eukaryota; kingdom Metazoa; phylum Chordata; order Testudines; family Testudinidae; genus Gopherus; species Gopherus evgoodei. The sequence goes on from NC_044323.1 coordinate 34,842,133, forward strand.
GGACATCTTAAAATAAAACAAAACAAATACATATATAATATCAGGTGTGGATTTCATAAACCCTGAAAAGTTAAAGAAGTAGAATTTTCCCACCTCCAATTTGTTGTAATTCTGTGGATTTGAACATGAGTATAAATTTTTGTGTGCTATCTATGCCTCATTTAGTCCTATGCTTATAAGCCAAATTTAAAAACACTTTTAAAGGTCCATCTATACACAAGTACATCATTAAAGAAAATATGGCATATTTTTAAGCTTTAAATCATGCAATAGGCCAGGGATTGGCAATCTTTGGCACGTGGCTCGCCAGGGTAAACACCCTGGCGGGCCGGGACGATTTGTTTACCTGCCGTGTACGCAGGTTCGGCCAATCGCTCCCACTCACCATTCCAGGCCAATGGGGGCTGTGGGAAGCAGCGCGGGCCAAGAGATGTGCTGGCTGCTGCTTCCTGCAGCCCCCATTGGCCTGAAGCGGCAAACCATGGCCAGTGGGAGCCGCGATCGGCCGAACCTGTGGACGCGGCAGTTAAACAAACCATTCTGGCCTGCCAGGGAGTTTACCTTGGCGAGGCGCGTGCCAAAGGTTACTGATTCCTACAATAGGCCTTGTTTAAATGTATATACTTGTTAGAATATGATTCATGACATATATTAAATTATCCCTAATAAATGTTATTTTTATAAAATACATTTTATAATACATTATGAGATGGAGCTGCAGTATTTAATAATATTTGTGGATGAATTTTGTAGTATTGAGATACGATAGCAATATTGCCAACTCCAAGTGCTCAAATCATAAACCAAGCCGCAAAAATGATTGGCTTAAAACTATGAAATTGTTAAAAATAATAAACGTGGGGTTATTTTACTTTGCTGTCTGGTATTAGGGTTCATGCTTTCAAGCTTTTCTTTGCAACCATGAGGGCTAGAGACTTGGGGCACAGCTACACTAGAGAGTTTAGAGCGGTGAAGCTGCACTGATGCAGCTGTCCTACTGTAAGCTCTCTAATGTAGCTGCACTGAGCTGATGGGAGACAGCTCTCCCATTGGCTTAAGTAGTCAATCCCCTGTGAGTGGCAGAAGCAGCTCTCCCACCAACATAGCGGTGTCCCAGCTGACGCTTACATCGGTGTAACTTGTATCGCTCAGAAGAGTGATTTATTCACACTCCTGAGTGACAAAAGTTACTCCGACATAGGCTATGTCTACACTGCCGCTATTCTCTTTTAATAGAGGCTGAGATTCTCACACTGTAAAATGAACTCTGGACAGCTGGGGCGTTCAATATTAACTCCGAATTTTCCAGGAATCATGATAAAATTGCAAGAGTTAGCTTTGCTGATTGATTGTTGTGGGGGTGGGGGGAATATGATAGAGCTGTATTTTCCCAGCAGGAGTTTCTTGAAAGTGTGCCTAACTCAGGCATTCTCTCTCTAGATGCAGCAGGGTAGCGCAAGCCGGAGTTGACCTTAATTTACTCTTTCATAGGGTAAATGGCTTCTTGCTGCTGCCTCACAGTGGCCCAGTCCTCCTAACATCATGTGCAGGTGTGTGATGGTAGCCTTCCCGATTTCTCTCCTGGGGAAAGCCAGTTAGCCTTGCTCCCTAACACTCCTTATCTCCACCATGTTTACTTATGCAGGGATGGTCACGGACATAGCCCTTTATGGGTATGTCTACACTGCATTGATGGCCTGTGCTGGCTGTCTAACTGCCATCTAGACGTTTGTGCTCAGGCTGGAGCCCAGGCTCTAGAATCCTGTGAGGTAGGAGGGTCCCACAAGTCGGGCTGCAGCCTGAGCCTGAAGTCTTCACGTCAATTAAACAGCCCCTTAGCCCGAGTTGTCTGGCACAGGCCAGCCACGGGTTTTTAACTGTGGAGTAGACATACCCTAGGACTAGAACTTTTGCTAACTTCAGTCAGTTTTTAGATAATCTGAGTTTAGTTCGGCTCTGCCAAACACTTCCTGTATAATCTTGAGCGAATCAGTTAATGTCTGTGCATCAGTTCCCCATCTGTAACATGGGGATAATTATACTCCGTTTCTACCGCCCTTTGTCTCATCTGTGTATAAAGTTAAACTCCTTTGTAAATCTTTACAGGGTCAGTCCTTGAGGCTGTCAACTCTGGCAGGTACTGTCATTTACTTTTTGTATGTCCATTGCCTCGCACAACAGGTCATCCCTGATCTCAGTTGAGTTTCCAGGTGCTATTGTAATACAAATAATAATTTGTTAAATAACACTGGGTACCCAGTGAGACACCTTTTGCAGGTTATGAATCTCTGGTTTAAATTGTATTGCAGATGTGTGTATGGACACAACACTTACACCTTTCCTTTGTACACATTTTTTTTGTAATGTAAGACAGTGCAATCTTATTTTAAAATCAAACATGCTTGTCATGTTTCTTGTTGAAACATGTTAAACAAGAATAGCTGCTGTTTCAACATACAGCTTGTCACATCAGTGTAGTCTAGTTTCTTGCTGATTCATTCTGCCTGTCTCTTGTGTCACTGGACAGACAGTGATGTAAAATAGGCTTGAGTCATATTTTGTTTTTAAATAGAGACTGATTTTAATGTTTAATCAGGTAGGTTTGACCAGTTATCTGTAAGTGCTTAAAAGGATATTGTCAACTGGAAGTCTCATTTTTATTTACTGTTACAAGTAACCACTGACATGACTGTAAAGGAAAGAAAATATTTTTTTCTTTAATTACTCACCAGTTTGCTGTGTGCATTTGACAGCTCTTTGTGTGCTGGCATTTTCATGGGTACGTTGCTGATGCACGGCCTTCCATAGGCTCTGCAAGGAGCTGCTTACAATTAACAGCTGCAGTAAAGCTGAAACTGAATGGTCAGTTCTGTGCTCAGAGAGAAAAGTAGGTGTGTGTGATGGTGGTGGTGGTGATTTCAGGTCTGAGAAATACAGAACAAGATAACAAGGAGCAGAAAAGCACTTTGTTAAATTAGGGAAAACATTTTGTTCCTATTCTTCTTCAGCTTTCTTATCCTTTATCAAAAGAGGAGCTGGGGGTAGGGGAAAGAACAGGAAGACTTTAAAATCATTAATGTTAACAAGATTGTCAGTATCAGCTTGTTTGAAATTTTTTCCTAGTCTACATTCTTTTTACTTAAGCCCTTTGAGGGGTTTAAATAAAATGTGTATTAAGGTATTAAGCTAGACTGTCACTTTACTGTGGCTTAAAAAAAAAAGAGAGAGTGGTTACCTGACAACTTCATAACAATGGGAAGATTTTGATATAAGCTGATTTAAAAGTCTGTTTGTCTTGGGGATAAACTTTAAAATATGATAAAGTAATTAGGGCTATACACAGTTTACTACACATGAGATTACTTACGTACTGTAAATGTCTAAAAATAGTTTAATTTTGTCTGTCTTAGAAAACAAGATGAATGGACAATACACAGCTTATTTAAGTAAGTTATGCCATTTTTAGCTTTGCTCAGGAGGTAAGGAGGAAAATTTTGATTAGGTGTTGGAATAAATGAGTAATGCTTGCACCATTATTTTTAGAGAGACAATAGTTTGTGTATTACAGATTTTCCTGTTTCCTAGAAACTTTTTTATGAAGTTGTTTTTTAAACAAAAACATTGCTTTTTAAATATAAATATTTATCCTAGTTACCCTTCCCCGTTTCAGTTGAGTGGTGCCAGATAATTGCTGAAATAATGGAATAAATATTTTACTCCTTTCAATAAAGCTGGCTTTCTTTTCATGCCCTGATCTAGTAATAAGTTTTTGTTTAACCAGAAAAGTATAGTTTGCTTTCCTTTCCCCTCATTCAAGAATGGGAATGCCACTCTTGTGGAGAAGAATTCAGACCATTTTTATTCAGGTATCCAAGCTGACAGTATGGTAGCTGTGTACTTCACCCCCAAATGTCATGACAGAGACCGGGATCATTATCAAATCTTTGTTTTTCTGAATTATTTCGTTACTCTTCCTTTTTTTACGTTTTTTGCAGGATATGGTAGTACATCATGTTACAGAGATCATTTTGTAGGAAAGAGTCAACATGGCTTTTGTAAAGGGAAATCATACCTTATCAATCTATTAGAATTCTCGGGGGGGGAGGGGTCAACAAATTTGTGAACAAGGGGCATCCAGTGAATGTAATCTACTTAAACTTTCAGAAAGCTTTTGACAAGGTCCCTCACTGAAGGTTCTTAAACAAAGTAAGCAATCGGGATAAGACGGAAGGTTCTCTCATGGATCAGTAATAGGTTGAAGGATAGCAAACAAAGGGTAGGAATAAATGAATTGTTTTCAGAATGGAGGGAGGTAAATAGTGGTGTCCCCCAGGGATCTGTACTGGGACCAGTACTGTTTAACCCTTTTTTCCAGATCATTTATAAATATGTTGAACAGTGAAGTGGCAAAATTTGCAGATGATACAAAACTACTCAAGAATTAAGTCCAAAGCAGACTACAAAGTTACAAGGGATCTCACAAAACTGGATGACTGGGCAACAAAATGGAAGATGAAATTCAGTGTTGATAAATGCAGAGTAATGCACTTTGGGAAAGCATAATTCCAACTATACTACATACCAAATGGTGGGGTCTAAATTAGCTGTTACTACTCAGGAAAGAGATCTTGGAGTCATGGGTAGTTCTTTGAAAACATCCGTTCAGTGTGCAGTGGCAGTAAAAAAAAAAAAAAAAAAAAAAAAAGCTAACAATGTTAGGAACCATTAGGAAAGGGATAGATAAGAAGACAGAAAATATATATAAATCCATGGTATGCCCAAATACTTCAAATACTGAGTGGAGATCTGGTCACCCCATTTCGAAAAAATGTTAGAATTGGAAAAGGTAGAAAGAAGAGCAAAAAAAATCATTTAAGGGTGTAGAACAGCTTCCATATGAGGAGAGATTAGAAAGACTGGAACTTCTCAGCTTGGAAAAGCGATGGCTTGGTGGGAATATGACAGAGGTCTATAAAACCTTGACTGGTGTGGAGAAAGTGAATAAGGAAATGTTATTTACTCCTTCACATAACACAAGTAGTAGGGGTCACTGAATGAAATGAATAGGCAGCAGGTTTAAAACAAACAGAATAAAGTACTTCCTCTCTCAACGCACAGTCAACCTCTGGAACTCGTTGCAAGGGATGTTGTGAAGGTCAAAACTGTAAAAAGATTTACATGAATTCATGGAGGATAGGGCCATCAATGGCTATTAGCCAGGATGGGCAGGGATGCAACACCATGCTCTGTTTGCCAGAAGCTGGGAGCAGACAGTACATGGATTACTTGACGATTGCCTGTTCTGTTCATTCCCTATGAAGTACCCTGGTATTGGCCGCTTTCAGAAGACTGGATACTGAGCTAGATGGACCATTGGGGTGACCCTGTATGGCCATTCTTATGTTCACTTCTAGCTGTACTACTATACTATTTTCCTTCTTCACAAGTTGTCTCCACTTGTAAGACCCAATGGGGAAAGAGTTAAACCACCAAGAAAAAAAAGGCTAATTATAAAATGTCCCTCCCCCACCATGTTAGGGATTTGTTTTTATATTATGGTAACATCTAGAAGTCTAAATCATGGCCTGTTATGCGAGGCACTGGTCACATACCGAACAACACAATCTCCACCCCAAAGAGTGGGAAACTCTCCCTTCTGGCCTCCTTGTTTCTCCTGGGAGGGAGTAAACTGAGACAGACCTGATGTACTAGCGTAACCATACTGGTGTAATTATGGCCCCAGACACGTTGTTGGGACAGAAGTAGTGCTTTCCCTTCTCCTGGGCCTGCTCTGCCTGCACAAGGTGGAGACTTAACGGCTCTGTGGAGCCTGCTTCCTGTCCCCCTACAAGAAGCAGTGGTATGGCACACTGGTGCCAGGAATTAAAGGGATGCATTACACCCCTCTACTCCCTTGCTGCAGTGCACCAGATGGTAAGTAAGGCAATTGCCTAGGGTGGGCCCCACAAAGCTAAGTTAAATGCTTCAGCCTCAGGTAGTGGGGCTTGGGCTTCAGAACCTGAAAGGGGTTCAGTAGTTGGGAAAGTTTGAGAACCACTGCACGAGACTCTAGCAACCTCTTCCAAACACAGTAAAACAATTGTTGCCAAACACTTGCGGTTTGAGTTTCTTCAGATCTCCTTAAACAACCACAAACAAAGAGTTTGATGGAATGATGTCAGATTGGAGGGAGGTCTCAAGAGTGGTTTCACAGAGCTCTGTTCTGGCTGGGTGGTAGTCAACATTGTAACTAATGCACTGAATGTAGGAATACCGAGCATATTGATCAAATTTGCAGATGACACAAAGCTAGGGGATATTGCAAACACTTTGGACGTTAGAGCTAAAATTGGAGAACTGGGCTATAGGCAACACAATGAAATTGAGCAAAGACAAATGTAAGGTACTACACTTGGAAGAAAAGCCAAATGCACAAATACAGAATGGGGGATAACTGGTGGATCACAACCTCTGCATGAGTAGTCAATGCAATGCTGTTGTGTTTTTTGTTTTTAAAGGGCAAATCAGTTTTTAGGTTGCATTAACAGAGGCATATAGCACACAAGTCACAGTGATAGTACCACTGTACTTGGTGCTGGTTAGGCCTCAGCTGGGTTACAGTGTTTCTCCCACCCCCAAACTATAATAGAGAAGTGATTTATTAATGTCTCTAATTACTGCTGTGAAAATAGCTAAAACTTTGAAATTAGTTAAATAAATATTACTTTTAAGCAGGGTGAATTTGATTTAAATCCTGATTTAAATCACTAGTCAGGAAGACTCAATTTATTCATAGTTTTCTCAATAAAAGTGCATTCTTGTTGGTTGTTAACCTTAATACATATTCTTCACAACTCAGCGATAGATGTATGTTTCATTTTTAGGAGGTACTCAACTATACATTTTTAAACACTGATTTATTCTGGAAACTTTTCAGATTAGTTTCATTTTCTGATATAGCTGTAAATGATTGGTTATTTCATTTATGAAAGGTAATTGAAGCAGATATTTATGAAGTCATTGGGAGGTGAACTATCTCCAGTTGAACAGGTTAATAATTAATATTTGGAGGATTTTCTTGCCATGCTGTTTTAGGATGAGAATATCACCAGACAGACACACAAATTGCTTTATTTAACTAAAACAACAACGTTAAGTATTCTGGTTTTTTTCTTCAGCAGCAAACATAATATTTTAACAAAACAAGCATATGTCCCTCATTTCTCACATTTATCTCCAGAATTCTCCTTGTCCAGATCTATTCCGCCCCCCACAATCTTCTATTCATTGAACTTTGACACTTTGCACTTTTAGAGAGAGGTAAAAGGATTGACTCTGTGTGCAGAAATTTGCAGATGAACAATAGAGTTGAGGTCTCTTATTTCTCACCTCTATATGATGTTTATTTAAAAACATTTTTGCTGTTAACGAGCATTGTCGTCTGAAGAAACAAATCCACAGTTTGAGAACTGCAAAACTAAGCATCTCTGATATCTTCTAGACTGAGCACTGAGTCTCATTGGGTAGGTAGAAAGATTAACCTAAATAATCTATATAGAAGCCCCTGAAACCCCATAAAATTGAGTCTCTAATCCACGAACTATTGAAACTCATTTACAAAACTTTTCTTAAACATTACATGAATATATTGTCTCCTCCTATAGAATTTGAATTTATAATCCCTATCCCATGATGAGATATCTTTGAGCTATAATGTATCTTAATTAAAACTATCTTTTAGATAGGTTTCTTCCTCAAAATCATTTTATCAAAAAAATCTGATTTTAAATAAAATCTGATTTTTTTTAAAATCATTGATTTTTATCCACTCTGCTTTTAAGGAAAATATCTTTTACTTTGAAATGTGTTGTAATTACAGAATTTTAGATTGCATTGGCAAGTTCTGCTGCTGACTTTTACATTAGTATAACATAGAACAGCTTTTTATAATGGACATTAGTCTTTTAGTTCAAGACATTGCTTAAATTTTCATCTAACATACCATTGGTGACATAGAGCAGAGGGCTGTATAAAATTACTAAACTTGTAACAGACTTTTCTACCATTTTAAAAATGTAAGTGTGCAACCAAAATGTGAAAGCAGCAAAGAATCCTGTGGTGCCTTATAGACGTAACAGATGTTTTGGAGCATTTCACCCACGACAGCTCATGCTCCAAAACGTCCGTTAGTCTATAAGGTCCCACAGGATTCTTTGCTGCTTTTACAGATCCAGACTAACATGGCTACCCCTCTGATACTTGAAACCAAAATGTGATGGTACAAGCTGACAGTTTTGAACAGAACTGTTAGTGACTATTTGAAAAGCACAATACCGTGCATGCAGTTGTGTTCACATAAAGCAAAGAATAAACCTCTGTTTGTGAATGTTCACTGATTTCAATAGGCTTTTCAGAAGCGCTGCATATTAAAATTCACAAAGAATCCTGTGGCACCTTATAGACTAACAGACGTTTTGGAGCATGAGCTTTCGTGGGTGAATACCCACTTCCCATGACATGCATCTGAGGAAGTGGGTATTCACCCACGAAAGCTCATGCTCCAAAACGTCTGTTAGTCTATAAGGTGCCACAGGATTCTTTGCTGCTTTTACAGATCCAGACTAACACGGCTACCCTCTGATAATTAAAATTCACGGCACTTAAAATACATACATATTAATTATAGCAGTACAGTTCAGCAACATGCTCATGATCTGGTTCTCTCCATCTTTCTCCTGTAACTCTGTACTGGAATAAGTATTTTCCTAATATTCCTAGTGTATTTTAGGAGATGTTTATATGCTGTCGCTTTGAAAAACTTGTTTTTTCAACATGTTTCATCTTGTAAGAAGTATATAAAAAGCATGGAAATGCTTAAGCTTTTTTGGATTACTGCTCAATGACCCTCATTGCTTTTGAGACTGAGAGGTGTTGGACATGTTGTCATAACTTAGTCCCAGATTTGGACCTTAGCGTCCAAAATATGGGGGTTAGCATGAAAACCTCCAAGCTTAGTTACCAGCTTGGACCTGGTACTGCTGCCACCACCCAAAAAATTAGAGTGTTTTGGGGCACTCTGGTCCCCCCAAAAACCGTCCCTGGGGACCCCAAGACCCAAATCCCTTGAGTTTCACAACAAAGGGAAATAAACCTTCCCCCCCCCCCCCAGGTGTTCCTGGAGAGATACACAGAAGCAAACTCCGTGAATCTAAACAGAGGGATTCCACCCTCCCCCTTCCCAGCCTGGAGAACAGAATTACCGAGAGTCAATCTCTCTCCCCCCCTCACCCAGAGGGAATGCAAAGTCAGGCTAGTACATCTAACACACCCAGGTTCCCCCCTGACTTTTTCCTCCCACCAATTTCCTGGTGAGCTGCAGACCCAATTTCCTGGAGTTCCTTACTAAAGAAAAACTTTAACAGGTTTTAAAAGAAAGCTTTATATAAAAAGAAAGAAAAATACATAAAAATGGTCTCTCTGTGTTAAGGTGACAAATACAGGGTCAATTGCTTAAAAGAATATTGAATAAACAGCCTTATTCAAACAGAATACAATTCAAAGCACTTCAGCAATTATAGACATGTAAATACAAAAACATATAAATCCTTATTTGATCTTTGGTACTCACAAGTGGGAAATAGAAGATTAGAAAGCAGGAAATAGAAAACCACCTCATCTGAGAGAGCATACAGGCAGAAGACCAAGAACTCAGACACAAAACTCCCCTCCACCCAGAGTTGAAAAAATCCTGTTTCCTAATTGGTCCTCTGGTCAGGTGCTTCAGGTTACTTTTTTTTCAGGTGAAAGAGACATTAACCCTTAGCTATCTGGTTATGACACATGTACAGATTGCAATCGTTTATATGAGCAATTAGTGGAAGATATAATTGGTAGGTAGTAGTCTTTTTAAATAGAGGTTTGGCTACCTTTTAAGTATGTTGCCATTTCAAACATTGCTGTTTTGAGCTTTTTTTGTAATTTTTGATTGAAGATTAATAACTATTTGAGGTTTTATGCATAAATTGTAACGCATTGAATTTTACTTGTATTCCATTTCTCTTGCATTTAGCCTTATGCATCAGCAACTGAATTTAGAAGTATAGTTTTCTGACCAACATCATGCTGTTTAAACAGCATACCATTTAAACACAGAAATTCTATTGTGACAGTTATCCCAAATATGTAACTGTTAGGATATGGGACCAACTTAATAAAAATGTGTTTTTTAATAATGTGAATTAACTGGATCCTTAATGTTTGAAAGGCTGGATGTTCACAGAATATCAGGGTTGGAAGGGACCTCAGGAAGTCATCTAGTCCAAACCCCTGCTCAAGCAGGACCAATCCCCAGGCAGATTTTTGCCCCAGTTCCCTAAATGGCCCCCCTCAAGGATTGAACTCACAACCCTGAATTTAGCAGACCAATGCTCAAACCACTGAACTGTCCCTCGTCCTCCAATGTTTAAGATATTCGTTTCTGATGAAGAGGCAAGTTCAGCCTGCTATTTAGTCTGAACTTTTTACTAAAGCATTTAACATGCTAATATATTGCATATTGCCTTGTAGATGATCCGAGTAGCCCTAGTATTGACCATGATATTGCACACATTCCCGCTTCTGCTGTTATTTCTGCATCTGCTGCTCAAGCTCCCACTGTAACAACAGTTCCTCCCAGTCCCACATCTTCAGTTCCTTTAATTCGACGTCAGCTATCCCATGACCATGGTAAGTTTTTTTAAACTTTTAAACAAAACTTTTTTTCTTTTAAAATTGCTTTTCTTTGCAGGGAGTATATGGCAGCTTATGATGTTTTATTGCTTCAAACAGTCAAAACATAAAATCTGATTGCAGCTGATTAGTATTTGATAATTTTGATTGACTTGCAGAATCTATCAGGCCTAGTATATTGGATGGTCAGTCTCCTGCAAAAACTGAGAGATCCAAGTCTTATGATGAAGGATTGGATGACTATAAAGAAGAAGGAAAATTGTAAGTCCTGAATAAATCTGTGTGCGCGCGAACAGGCGCATGCACTTTTTTATTAAAAAGTATACAAAAGTTCATTATAATACCTACTTTTTTCTCCCAACAGGTCTATTAAACATGTATCTAGTTTAAAGGGGATCAAGGTTAGTAGTATATTTAACAATATTATCAGAGTTGTGGATATTAGTGTTTGCTAATGAGTTATATGAATTTTAAATATTGTGCTGGATCACATATGTGAAATCATGGCAATTTGTTTGTAACCTATTTAATCATTCTAAAATGACCTTTTCATGCCAGATATTTTTTCCTGAAAGGCACCATACTGTGACAAGTTAGTAAATGTGAACTGCTCTTCTCCAATTTCTCTACTATTTTTAAAGGTACTTTAAAATGCCATTACACTTGTTTTATAGCTGAACTAAAGGCTTTGGTGGTCATTTTCTGCAGCATCTCACATCTGAGCTATAGTATATGATGCACTCAAAGACAAAAATATCAAAATAAATAAAGGTGGAATGTCTCAAGAATTACATAGGCTTGAATAGTGCGTGACTTCACAGTTAATCATTTTGTACTAATGGAATAGTAGAAATATTCATACCCTGATAATTATTTCCTTGCACCATACACGGAGGAGACATTCACATAGAGATGTTGGGGGAAGAAGCGGGAGAATTACCTAAATATAGACCTCTACTGAGAAATCTATTTAGAGGACCTCTTGATATTCTGACTCCTATTTTTCTTTAGGTCCCAGACAGCCAAAAATCTTCAGAAGACTCTGGATCCAGACAAGATTCCTCTTCAGAGGTCTTTGGCGATGCCTCCAAGGAAGGATGGCTCTATTTTCGACAGCTTATCTCAGACAAGGGAAAGGTATTGTGCTTTCTAACTTACATAAAGGATAATATAAAAAATACGACTGCCAAAATTGAGGGTAAGAAAAGTCAAGCTATAGGCAAGAGCCATTCCTTGTAAAGCTTTCTTGTATGCAGTAAGAGATTATGTAAGGGGCACTAACAAAATGACGTTAAGCATTTAGCTTTAATCGGGCAACTTCTACATCTTCTTTCATAGATTATCTTCATAGCTGCCTTCATTTCTGTTGGTTTAAATTAAGAGCAATAGTGAGAATTTCATATCTCAGATCTAGTTATTTAGTGCAAATCAACTTCTAGAATGATGGGAGTGTGGCTGTTTCTTATGTTAACAGTGGGACAGATTTGTGTATTTACATCATTTTTGAAGTCGAACAGACCTCATAGACTCACTGGAAATTCATAGGCCAAGATTTTCAAAGATGAAGGAGCCTGATTTTCAGAGGGGAAGGGAGGTAGCTCGGGGCTTCTTACAATCAAGCCTTTTGAAGATGACATAAGTGGAGCACCCAGTCACTTTTGAAAATCTTGGTTATAATGCCTGCTAGTTCTGTAACTATCCCTTCTTAAAATTTCAGATCCTTTTGCTACTGTCACATTTCCACACATACAATATTATATGCTAAGGTAGGAGGGACAGTTGAGATTTCCCTTTTCTCTTGGTGCAAAGTGGTCAGTGACTAGTACTTTTATTATACAAAAGCTGAGTGTTCTGTGCCATCCTGTGTTCTAAAAGTTTTGTATGTGGCTTATAACTAGGTAACAATAACATGTGTGACGCACACAAACAAACTGGTTCATATTTTCCAGCGAGTTGGTGGCAGCATTCGGCCATGGAAACAAATATATGTTGTTCTTCGAGGTCATTCACTTTATTTATACAAGGATAAAAAAGAGCAGACAACTCCATCTGAAGAAGAACAACCTATTAGTATCAATGCATGTTTGATAGATATCTCATACAGTGAAACCAAGAGGAAAAATGTATTTCGGCTCACCACATCAGACTGCGAGTATCTATTTCAGGCTGAAGACCGAGATGACATGTTAGCATGGATTAAGGCTATACAAGACAATAGCAACCTCAATGATCAGGTAGCCATATAATATCTGTTGTATAACCGTATATGTTGTCTTATTCTATTGTATTTTCTTTTAATCATTATACTTTTTTATTTATAATAGGACAAATATATTTTTCTGGTTTTGGTTGCCATTAAATTGAAATACGGATTAGGGAGTAAAAGAAAAACTGCAGTGAAATTAGATACCCATATAACTACATCTATTTGCATAGAAGAAGAAATTCTTAATCTGTCTTGTGAAGTTTAAATATCCCAAAGAATAACTGAGTGATAAAAAGATGGCAATTTAATAATCTGATGTTTAGTTAATCTGTACTTACCTTTAGTTTTGCCCATTAAAAAGTTGTTTAAAAATCATTTTTAATTTAACTACAAACATTTGAAATTACGCTGTACAATACCTGTTAAAATCCCTATTTTACAATGTAATCAGATGGGAACAGTAATTTCTGGCCTGTTTTGTCCCAGCAGACTCCCGTTGGGAAGTAGCAGTATAGGAGCAGTTTTCACTTAGAAACTTTGCACCATTAATAGTTTACATAGTGAAATATTGACAGGTATTTCAAAAAACCTGTTTTGTAATTTTCATACTCATTTCCATAAATTCTAATAAACATATTAGAGGATAGAGCATGTTGTATGCATATGCACACATGCATATTATATATAAATGTTGATATCTGTCTCTATACATATTGCATTTGTAAAACATTTTTTGTATGTATTTTTGATAGGTTTACATTTTTGTTCCCCCAGAGCACTGCTTTACTGCGTTATATCCAAATTCGTGTTATATCGGGTGGCGTTATATCAAAGTAGCGGTGTATTCTCTATTCCTGAGAATACCCATTACATATTAGTGTACTGGAATTGAACTCTACAACTACCCAGTGTATGTTATCTGATTAGAATACACACAACTATTCCCATAAAGGTGGTTAGATAAGCTTTTGCAATGGTATTGTCAAAACGAGGATTATGAAGTAGATCTTGATGGATTTTTTTACAGGATACTGGTGTCACTAGTAGGGACCTAATTAGCCGGAGGATTAAAGAATATAGCACAATGATGAGGTAAGCAGTATATATGTAGCTGGCAGTTTTATTTGCCTGGTGCCTAGCTTCTCCATACCAAGTAATGTCTTCTTTCAGTTCTTCCAGCAGCAAAACAGAGCCATCCCCCAAAACACCTCGCCAGAGTCTCAGTATCAGGCAAACATTCCTTGGCACTAAAGCAGAACAAAGGACCCAAAGTCCTCACTCTCCCAAGGAGGAGTCGGAAAGGAAGCTGCTCACTAAAGGTATGTATTCTGCATACGTTATTGTTTGTTAAACCTATAAAAAATTAACGTTGTATAAGGTCAAATATTCAGGACATAAGAGTTGCTTTAACCCAGTTCTTCAGATAAGTGAATATACATATGGAAACAAGCATTAACTAGTTTTTTGAGCTGTATTTATAATCAATGACAGTCTGTGGGCTGTCTTCACTACCATGCTACATCAGAACAGCTCTGCCAATGTAGCACATCTGGTCAAGACACATTATGTTGATAGAAGAGCATCTCCTGCCAACATAGTGCGGTGTCTAAGTCGATGTAACTTGTCACTTGGAGGTGGTTTTTTCAGGCCCTTGAAGTTCTGTATTGCAGTCTCTTCTGAGAGAAGTCTTGGCTCTTTTTTCTGCAACTGTCTGTAGTGACAGCAGCCATAGAATACACCTGCGTTGTGCTTCTCACAGCCAAGCTCTACCAAGCTTGTCCCTTGCTTCAGAGAAGACTAATCTTATCTAGCTCTAGTCTTTCCCTCCCCTGGTTGACCTGCAAATGACTAGGTAGAACCATTTTTAAATTATTGTTAAGAAAACAATTTTTCTCCAAAACCTTTTATAACGGTAGAGGATTTTCTTGCCCCATGAATTTAAAGTACACAAAGGAGAACATACTATTTAGGGTGAGAAAAGTTATTACTTTCCCCAGAGCAAGAAATTAAGCTCTGCTGAGCTCTTTCTAATGTGCCACATATTAAATTGCACAGATGAGTGAGCTGCAACTCTAAACGTAAGTCAATAATTGATCTCCAACTGGTAAAGTCTCAGACCAAAATTTCTAAAGGTAGTTGTTGGTGCACAGCACTGCTGAAAATCAGGCCACTGATTTAAGTGACTGAGTACTCAGCTTTGAACATGTGCACCTGAACTCGGAGAATAAATTCCGTTTTGTGCCCCAAACAAGTTTTCCTTTATACTGACTATCCTTATCATACCGTATTATATACTAAAACTGCAATAGCAGTTTGCTGGAGAGGTAGTGGTGAGTAACCTTCAGGATCTTAAACAGCATTATTTCTCCAGAAACCTCTGAATAAGAGGACAGGATCACATTAGGAGAATTATGGTCCTAGTGCAGCCTCACTTACCTGTGTCATTGAGGGGAACCAAACGTGCATATGACTCAGTTTTAGCAATTGAGACTGCATCAGTCTAAGGGTAAAATTTTCAAAAGCATCCAAGTCCCACTTTCGAAAGTGACTTAGGCAATTAGAAGCCTGCGTTCCATTGATTTTTCAGTGAGACTTGGGCTCCTAAGTAATTTCTGAAAATGAGACTTGGACACTTTTTTGAAAACTTTACTGTTAGCATAATTAAGTCACACAGTGCAAGCCAAGTTTTTTCAGCTGTTTCTAGCCCTAAGGCGTAGTCTACACTGAGGGAAATCGATCTAAGTTATGCAACTTCAGTTACGTGAATAACGTAGCTGAAGTTGACGTACTTAGATCTACTCACTGCGGTGTCTTCATGGTGGTGAGTCGACTGCTGCCGCTCCCCCACCGACTCTGCCTGTACCTCTCACAGAGCTGGAGTACAGGAGAGCACTCAGGGATCGATCGCTGCCCACTGATCTAGCCAGTAGTGAAGACATACCCAAGTCTTGGGATTGGGTGTATCCAAAATCGGTGGTGTTTCTTTGAGAGCTTGCTCATGAGGATTCCATTCTAGTTGTGCATATGCCCACGTGTGCGGTCATTGGAGATTTTTGCCTTAGTGGTATCCGTAGGGTCGGCTGGGATGCCCCCTTGAGTTCCACACTCATGCGTCGATATATCAGGCGCTGCCGGCCCTGTGCCCTCTCAGTTCCTTCTTACTGCATGTGTTGGTGAGTCGGAGCGCCTTTCCTTACATAGCAAGGGCTAGCGGTTTCATCTCTTCTGACTTTGAGCCTTAGGGCCTCGTAAATAGTTGGTTTATAGT
The DNA here is from genome assembly GCF_007399415.2 of Gopherus evgoodei. Lineage (NCBI taxonomy): Eukaryota > Metazoa > Chordata > Testudines > Testudinidae > Gopherus > Gopherus evgoodei. The sequence continues at coordinate 34,858,335 of NC_044323.1, forward strand.
AGTTAGTGTTAAGCGCTTGTTAAGTGTAGTTAGAAGTTAGCGTCCCAATGAGGACTTCTCTCCAGGCAGAGAATCCCCCGGTCTCCAGTGTTTAAGCCCTGCTTGGACTGCAACAGGCCTGTCCCTGTTAGTGACCCCCCACAGCAGTTGCCTCAACGGCTTGGAGGAATTGCATGTGAAAGACAAGTGTCACAACTGTAAAAACTTTTGACCCACGACCCAGAAAGAGAGCAACATCTGTTTGAGGGTCCTCCTCGTGGAGTCTGCTCTTTGCCTGGCTTCTGAGCCGTCCCAGCTGGACTCTACTCCTAGGACCTTGGCCTCAGAGCAAGCACACCCCCGGCACCAGTGCCCAGAAAGAAGACCAAGAAACATGGCTCCCTGACACTGGGCAAGAAAGGCCACGGGGTATCGGGTAAAGGACCCAGTTCTGGCTGCCCACCCACACCGGAGCCACATGGACATGCCTCCCTAGTCGGGGCCCTTAGCCCCCAAAAGTATCCACTGCTGAATCCTGGAAGCAGTAGGGAACCCAGTCTTGTGGCGGGATCAGTGTTTTCCCAGGCTCTCCTGGCACCTAGAGAGCAGAGGCCTTTACCAGCGCTGCAGGCACCATGTGTGCCACAGGAAGCAGCAAAGGCTCCCTCCAAGGGCAAGCCAGCTTCCAAGACCCCCCAAAGGCAGTTGAACGGGATGCCCCGGCTGTTCATCCCCTGTGAGGAAAGTGGATTTTGGAGTGGGCACTGGCTACTCTACCCCAACTTCCGAGCATGTTTCCTGCACCAAGCCTGGTGCCATCAACATTGCTCCAAGGTGGTCACCAACAAGTGGTGGTGTGAAGGGGGCATAGGCATCATGGGCATGCCCCATGCACTCCAATAGGGTCAGTGTGCTGTCCACTAACCGTGCTGCCAAGGTGGTGGTGTAGAAGTGGATGCAGCCTCCAATGCCCAATCACGCCTGTGTTGCCTTGTGAGGAGCTAATCTGCCCTTCCATGCTGGAGGAATCCCTTTCCAGAGACCACGGTGGAGTTGCTGATGCCTGCATTTGTCAGCTGACGGTTGTCGCTGGAGACTGGTGCTAGGGAGGCATGTCCATCCCCCAGACAAGGTGGTGGCGGGATCCTCAAGGGCCAGCATGCCAGATGATTTTAAAGAATACCTGCACCTCTAGGCCCTGCATCAACGCGTGGCCAAGAACTTCGGTCTAGAGGTGGAGGAGATGGTTGAGCATGTGGACACCTTGTTCAACGTCCTCAGCCTCTACCTCTGTCCATGTCACACTACCAGTGCATGACAGGTCCTCAAAATTGCCAAGCCCCTCTGGCAAACCCCATCATTCATTCCTCCCACCTCCAAAAGAGCTGAAAAAAAGTGCTTTGTCCTGGACAAAGGATTTGAGGACCTTTGTACCCATCCACCTCCAGGCTCATTGGTCGTTTCTGTGGACAAGGAAAGGACAAGCAGGGGCACACCAGTTCAACCCCAAAAATAGAGGTCAAAAGACTGGACCTTTTGGGGAGGGAAATTTATTCGACAGCTAGCCTGCAATTCCAGGTGGCGAACCACAAGGCTCTCTTGGGCAGGTATAATTTTAGCTTATGGGACTCCCTCTGAAAATTCAGAGTCCCTTCCCCCAAATTAGGCCCCAGAATTTGGCACTCTAGTGGAGGAGGGTACCACGGCAGCAAGATGATCTCTTCAAAGGGCCTTCAACCCCACATAATGGTGCAGGCCCTAGCCAGCTTCAGATGCTGTCGACACCCAAAGCTCTTTGAGTGGCTCAAGAGAGCCTTATACTCTCTGTGCCGCCCACACCGGCTCCCGTGGTTCCTCGGTCTCAGGGAAAACCCTATGCATGTGTCCCAGTCTCAGCGCTACCAATCCGCATTGAGAGGGATGTCCTGCCAGCATTTGCCCGCCCAGAGCAGTCACGCCTCAGGACTGGAGAGGCAGGCTCAGCGGTCGGCTCTTACACCCCAACCATGGGTTCCTCCATCTCTTGGTGTGGATACTGTGTGGCTAAACCTAGAGGAGTGGACCTGTGCAGAAGGAGTCCAACAAGTCCTCCTGGAAAGTAGAAAGCTCTCTACTAGACTGACTTACGTGGCCATGTGGATGAAGTTTTCCCTCTGGGCGTCTGAACGGGGCATCTCTTCTTCACGTTCCTCCATACAGGCGGTTCTGGACTACCTGCTCCATTTGAGGAACCAGGGCCTGGCGCACACTTCCATTAGAGTGCATCTTGCGGCCATCTCCACGTTTCACCCGCCAATCCCATGACATGACGGTCAGATTCTTGAGAGGATTGGAGAGACTCTTCCCACAGGTGCAGGCTCCCGTCCTGCAGTGGGATCTTAACTTGGTTCTCTCTAGGCTCACCGGCCTGCCCTTTGAATGGCTGTGTTCCTGCTCCCTTTCCCATCTGTCATGGAAGGTTGTGTTCCTGGTGTTGGTGATGTGGGCGAGACGGGTCTCAGAAATTAAAGCCTTGGCCTCAGAACTGCCACACACTGTCTTCTACAAAGATAAGGTTCAGTTGCGGCCCCACCTGGCCTTCCTGCCAAAGGCGGTCTCCACCTTCCATATGAACCAGAACATTATCTTCCCAGTGTTCTGTCCCAAAGCACACAACACCAGTGAAGAGAGGCGTCTTTATGCCCTGGATGTCCGGAGGGCCTTGGCTTTTTACTTAGAGCATACTACAAGCCTTTCTGTAAATTGACTCAACTCTTCATCACTACAGTGGATAGGATGAAGGGTCATCCGATGCTCAGGCATCTTCAGCAGCCTTCCTGGCGCACATTCCTATCCAGGACATCAGTAGAGCCACAATGTGGTCCTTTGTCCACACTTTTACTGCTCATTATGCCATCACTCAACAGGCCAGGGATGACACTGGGTTCAGCAAAGCTGTGTTGCTATCTACATGACCGTGAACTTCTACCCACCTCCAGGGGTACTGCTTGGGAGTCACCTGATATGGAATGGACATGAACAAGCACTTGAAGAAGAAAAGACAGTTACTTTTTCCATAACCGGTGTTTTTTGAAATGTGTTGCTCATGTTCATTCCATGACCTGCCCTCCTTCCTCACTGTCAGAATTTTCAGCAAGAAGGAACTGAGGGTGTGTGGAGCAGGCAGTGTCCCTTATACCGCGTCATGCGAACGCCACTCCAGGGGGTGTCAGAGCCAGTCCCCTACAGATACTACTGAGGAAGAACTTCTGGCACATGTGATGCGCACACACACCTAATATGGAATGGACATGAGCAACACATGTTGAACACCAGTTACGGAAAAGATAACTGTCTTTTTCTCATGGTCTCTCCGGCCTCCATCCTCCCCTCCCTGGATCTGGGAGACTGGTACGCCACCCTCGGCTTGAAGGATGCTTATTTCCATATTTCACGGTCACAGATGCTTTCTCTTTTTCATGGTGGGTGGATGCCGTTTCCAGTTTACAGTGCTGCCCTTTGGCCTCTCATCTGCACAGAGGGTGTTAACAAAATGTATGGTGCCAGTGGCTGCTTGCTTATGACGTTGAGGGGTCCAGATCTTCCTGTATCTCGCTGATCGGCTCATCAAGAGCAGATCTCCAGAACACATGCAGAGGAGTCTTAATCTGGTGCGCTCACATGCCGCAACCTGAGCCTGTTGATAAACGACAAAAAATCTACCTTAAGGCCTGTGCAGCAGAGTTCATGGGAACAATTCTCAACTCCACGCAGGCCGGAACTTTCCTTCCAGAGGTGCGTTTTCAGACTGTCAGACCTGAGCTCCCATTTGAAAAACCACCTGCTCACCATGGCTCGCACCTGCCCGCGGTTGTTGGGCCGCATGTAATATGTGATCAGTCATGCCAGGCTCTATCTTTGGCCTCTGTAAGCGTGGCTGGTGTCGGTCTACATTCCCAACAGACACGATCTAAACCAAGTAGTTGGGGTGCTGGATCGCATCTTCTCATTGCTGGATTGGTGGTTGGACCCCAGGTCAGTGTTGGAGGGAGTTCCCTTCATGGGCCCGAGCCTGTTGCTGATCCTGGTCTCCGATGCGTTGGACCTGGGCTGGGAAGCCTATCTGGGCGAGCTCAGCATGCAGGGCTGCTGGTTGTGGGACAATCTTGCCCTCCACATCAACATCAGGGAACTCAGAGCGGTTTGCTTGGCCTCCCAGGCCCCACCTGAAGGGCAAGGTGGTGCAGGACCTTACAGATAATAACAGGCAGGGAGGAGCCAGGTCGTTGGCCTTTTGCCAAGAAGCTCTCTGCCTTTGGGACTTGTGTAAGGCATGCCATCCATCTGGTAGCCGCACATCTACCTGGGACCAGGAACATGTTAGCAGATCACCTCAGCAGGGACCTTCTCGTCTCACTGCGAGTGGTTGCTCCATCCAGAGGCGGTCAGTACAATCTTCCAGAGGTGGGAGACTCCTCAGGTGGACCTGTTCGTGCCCAGGCAGAACAGAAGTGCCATTTGTTCTGTTTGATCCGGGGGATGGACAGGAGCTCCCTGTCAGACGAGTTTCTCATCTCATGGTTGGGAGCGCTGATGCACGCCTTCCTGCTAGTGCCATTGATTTACAGAGTCCTCCTGAAGATCAAAAAGGACAGGGTGAAGGTTATCCTAATAGCTTCTGCGTTGCCTCACCAGCACTGGTTCAGTACGCTGCTGGACCTTTCGATAGCCGCCCTGCTGCAGCCCCTTTGGCTGTGTCTGCTGTCCCAGAACCATAGCAGCCTTCTGCACCCAAACATGCTGGCGGTACGCTTCACAGCATGGCTGCTGCATAGCTAAATACAGATTAACGATAATGCTCAGCCCAGGTTCAGCAGGTCTTGTGGGGTAGTAGGAAACCTTCCACCAGAGTGACTTACCTGGCCAAGTGGAAAAGATTCACGAGCTGGACCTTGGAACAGCGTATCTGGGCCAAGCTAGCCTCACTGCAGGAGATCCTGGATTATCTTCTGCACCTCAGACTCCAAGGTTTGTCCTTGTTATCAATCAGGGTCCACCTGGCCGCTATTTCAGCTTTCCACCCTTCGTTCCAAGGCAGATTAGTCATTGCTTATGACATGATGGCCTGGTTTTTGAAAGATCTGGAGCATCTCTACTCACACATCCGGGATCCCGCTCCCTCCCTGGGACCTGAACCTTGTGTTGTCAAGGCTCTTTGACCCTCTGGCTTCCTGCTCTTCCCTGGAAGGTTTCATTCTTAGTTGTGATAACGTTGGCCTGCAGTGTGTCCGAGATCAGGGTGTTTATTCCAGAAAGATAAGGTCCAGCTGCGACCGCACCTGGCACTTCTGCCTAAGGTAGTTTCCCAGTTTCATACTGGCCAGCACATCTACCTATTTCCTGTCCAAAGCCCCATGCGTCACAGGAGGAGTGCAGTCTGCATGCCCTGGACGTCAGGAGGGCGCTGGCCTTCTACATAGATAGGACAAAGCTGTTCCATAAATCAGTGCAGTTGTTCATTGATGTGGCAGGTAGAATGAAGGGTTGCCCTGTGTGTCTGCTCAGAAGATTTGTTCTGTATCACTGCTTGCATCTGCTACTGCAGTGAGCTGGCAAACATGCCTCCGCTGGCAGCTGTGACAGCACACTCGACTAGGGCACAGGCATAGTCAGTGGCCTTCCTGGCACAGGTTCCAATTCAAGAGATCTGTGGGGCCACTACCTGGTCATCTGTCCACACATTCGCGTCTCATTAGGAACTTACCAGCAAGCTCGAGACAATGCTGGCTTTGTCAGAGCAGTGCTGCAAACTGCATGACTGTGAACGCTGAGCCCACCTCCATGGACATTGCTTGTGAGTCACCTAGAATGGAATTAACATGAGCAAGCACTTGAAGAAAATGGTTACCTTCCTTTTTGTAACTATTGTTCTTTAAGATGTGTTGCTCATGTCATTCCATCACCCAACTCTCTGCCCCTCTTTCGGAGTTGCGGGCCAGAAGGAACTGCGAGGGTGTAGGGCTGGTGGCACCGGATATACCAATGCATGAGTGCAGCACTCATGGGGGCACCATAGCTGACCCTACGGACACTGCTAAAGCAAAAATCTCTGACCATGCATGTGGGCTTGCGCACACCTAGAATGGAATGGACATGAGCAACACAACTCGAAGAACAACAGTTACAAAAAGGTAGATAACTGGTTTTTTCCAAGTCATGTGAAGAGGCAGTAGTATGTGTTTTTAGATAGACTAAGGGAGGCTGGCAAAATCCAGTCAGACCTTTTCAATGGAAGCCAGATGCCTGGTCTTGTCTGAGAAACTCTGCATATTTACTGAGTGTCTGCAGGGAGTTTGGACCATGAAACTGATGAAAATACAGCAAATCATAAAAAACTAAGTGGTTGGCCGTTTTGGTTTGATCAGAATTGGTTTTGATTGTATGACTTGAACATTTCCATTTTCTCCCCATTTGCTTTATATTAACAAAAAGATGAGACAAGTCCACCAAAAGACAAGGGAACATGGCGAAAAGGCATTCCAAACATCATGAGGAAGACATTTGAGAAGAAGCCATCTGCTTTAGGAACCTTTGGCGTTAGGCTGGATGACTGTCCCCCAGCTCTCACCAATAAAGTATGAAAGTAGTTTTTCTTTTCACTAGTTTGAAAATACTTGTATGTTCTTACTTGTGAGAGACATTTTTTAAACAAAAGCAACAATCTTCTCCCTTCTCTGCCTCCCGCTCCCCCCAGTATATTCCACTGATAGTCGACATATGCTGCAAACTGGTTGAAGAACGAGGCCTTGAATACACAGGTATATACAGAGTCCCTGGAAACAATGCTGCTATCTCAAGTATGCAAGAGGAACTCAATAAAGGAATGACTGACATCGATGTTCATGATGATGTAAGTCGGTGTTCGCTATATTTCCATGTAAAATAATCTCTTCTAGGAGGTTTATTATGAATATAGCAATACAAAGTCTGTGTGTGTGTCTGTCTGTCTCTCTCTCTTTTAAATACATAGAAATGGCGAGACTTGAATGTGATAAGCAGTTTACTGAAATCCTTCTTCAGAAAGCTCCCAGAACCACTTTTTACTAATGGTGAGTTGTCTTCCCTTTTGGGCTTGTTTTAGGAATTTTTTCATCAAATATTAATCCTCATTAGGGCCTTCAAATGATTGAGAGAAAAAATCAAGTGAAAATAACCCAATGAAGTAATAAACTTCCACATTTCTGTATTAAAAAGGCTGATGATTGTGATTAAAATGGCTTACACATGTCAGCTGACAGTAATTTTTTCTCTTAACTGCCCAGGAATCACTGTAAATGGTTCCAAAACAGGAACATGCTTTGTTCATGTCTACATTGCATTGTATGTAGTAGGTTAGTACACGGTTAGTATCCTATTAATTTTAGCCCTCTGCCAAACTGAGCTAACACATTTTTCCTTCCTCCTCCCCTCACTGATCTCCTCATGCTTCTGAAGTAGTTTGAAATAGTGTAACCGTGTGTGTCTGGATGTGTGTGTAACCACTCTTCAACTTTGGTAGAACAGCTGTGGGAATGGAATTTGTTGACTTGGAACAGCGTATGCTCCATCTGCATTTATTTATAGGTTTAATAGAAATAGTGGGGGTTTTAAAGAATTGTGTTTTAAATTAGTAGTAGGTTAACTTTTATAATCACAATCCAGTGATATTCCCAATCAAATTATTAGAATTTATCAATTTAATTTGACATAAATTCTTTGAGCTATTTTTCCATTACAGCTGCTAGATATATTATGTAAAAGTTGAAACTGGTTAATTTCTGTTTTCTACGAAATTTCTGTCTCTCTCATGCAGTAAAACAGATTGTTTGTTTGTTTTCTTTTGTCAGACAAATATGCCGATTTCATAGATGCCAATAGAAAAGAAGATCCTATTGAGCGGCTGAAAACACTTAAGAGGCTGGTATGCTGACTTTGAATACATTTTAAATGCAGTACAATTTAGCACTAAAATATTTTAAACTCCATACTAAATTTTTTTTATTTCAGATTCACGATTTACCTGAACATCATTATGAAACACTTAAGTTTCTTTCTGCACATCTGAAGACCGTAGCAGAGAATTCAGAAAAGAACAAGGTATCAAACCAAATATACAAGACGTTTTGTTCCGTTTTACTTATTTGAACAAATTTAATTGAGTGGGATTATTTCAGGTGATAAACCCATCTGTGTCAACCCAAGGTTTTATTGGTTAAGGTCGGTAAAGTCAACATAAGGCTCTTCGCTCTGTTGAGGAGCTTTTGGATTAGATGCGTCTGTATACAAAGTGTGCACTGGTGTAACTAAAATTCCTTTTTATTTACTTGAAACTGGGTACGAATCACCTGTGTGGTCACAATTAAGTTGGTTTACGACTGGCTTATGTTGAAGTTACAGAATTAAACAATATGTATATAAAGCCAGTCGTAAACCAACTTAATTGTGACCATCCGTGCGCCCATGCAAGGTTTCAGCTAGTTGAACTGAACAGTTCAAAACCAATTTCAGTTAAAATGGTGCACGTTTTGTGTGCAGACCTGAGAAGTCTGCTCAGTCTGTTTACTGTCTGATAATTAATGTTAAAGATCTCCATGAAAATAGGGGTCTGCCATTATTTCGTTTAAAAAATGTCTCATTTTCCCACTGTTTGTGTAGTATGTTATGCTGTACTTCATTTCAGTGTTCTACAGTTCTCAAGATTGGGCCCATGCTTTGTGTAGGGTGTTAGGATCCTTCAGAATAAAATGCTCTGGGTAAAACATAAAAACCGCCTAAGTCTAGTTAATTTTCAGTGAGACTTAAGCTCCCAAGCACCTATGTCACTTTTGAAAATTGGACTTCATCTCCTAAATCACTGAAATGATTTTGAAAATTTTACCCTCCATCTAAGTAAGTAAGATTTTGTTACAAATATTAATCAGATTTTGTGGGTGAATAAAAGCAAACCTGTATAAATGGTATGTGCTATCATCATTTCTTAATATACATTTTTGTGCAATGCTTAAAGCACTGTTCAGGGTGCTGTCTGATAGTAATTAGACCTTATAATAGCATTTTATATATCAGAAGTGTTTGTAAAAATTTCAGCTAATGAATCCTCATAGCATAAAGAACTAGCATTTTACAGAGCAGTGATCTGACTTGACCAAGGCAATGCACTGAGTCAAAGCTAGGATTCAGACTCAGAACATCCAGACTTGCAGTCTTGTTCTCATTCTTGTGGATCATGGGACCCTCCATTTATGAGGAGCTTATTCCATGTCATGAGCATGAGAAGATAAACTGTAAGCCACAATATATAATAATGCATAGTAGAAGTGCTGTGCTTATTCTTAGAATCATAGAAGATTAGGGTAGGAAGAGACCTCAGGAGGTCATCTAGTTCAACCACCTGCTCAAAGCAGGACCAACACCAACTAAATCATCCCAGCCAGGGCCTTAAAACTCTTTAAGGATGGAGATTCCGCCACCTCCCTAGGTAACCCATTCCAGCGCTTCACCACTCTCCTAGTGAAATAGTTCTTCCTAATATCCAACTGCAACCTGAGACCATTGCTCCTCGTTCTGTCATCTGCCACCCACTAAGAACAGTCTAGTTCCATCCTCTTTGGAACCCCCCTTCAAGTAGTTGAAGGCTGCTATCAAATCTCCCCCTCACCCCTTCTTTTCCTCAGGGCTGGTCTACACTACGGGGGGAAATCGATCTAAGATACGCAACTTCAGCTACGTGAATAACATAGCAGAAGTTGCGTAAGTATCTTAGATCGAATTACCTACCGTCCTCACGGCGTGGGATCAATGTCCGCGGCTCCCCATGTCGACTTTGCTACCGCCATTTGGGTTGGTGGAATTCCAGGATCAATAGGAGCTTGTTTGGGGATCGATATATCGTGTCTAGATGAGATGTGATATATCGATCCCCGAGAAATCAATTGCTACCCGCCGATATGGCAGGTAGTGAAGACATAGCCTCAGACTAAATAAGCCCAGTTCCCTCAGCCACCTTATAGTCCATTTATCCAATCCATACTTTTTAACTTGCTGGCAAAATACTGTGGGAGATCATACCAGAAGCTTTGCTAAAGTCAAGGTATATCATGTCCACCGCTTTCCCCATATCCACAGTGTCAGTTATCTCATCATAGAAGGCAATCAGGTTGGTCAGGCATGACTTGCCCTTGGTGAATCCATGTTTTCTGTTCTCATCACCTTCCTCCCTTCCAAGTACTTCAAAATGGATTCCTTGAGGACCTGCTCCGTGATTTTTCCAAGGACTGTGGTGAGGCTGACAAGTCTGTAGTTCCCCAGATTCTCCTTCCCTTTTTTAAAGATGGGCACTATATTTGCCTTTTTCCAATCCTCCAGGACCTCCCCTGATTGCCACAAATTTTCAAAGATAATGGCCAATGGCTCTGCAATCACATCAGCCAACTTCTTCAGCACTCTCTGATGCATTATATCTGGCACCATGGACCTGTGCATGTCCAGCTTTTCTAAATAATCTTTAACTTCTTTCACATTGAGGGCTGCTCACCTCCTTCCCAAACTGCACTGAGTACTTCAGCTTTTTCCACGTCTGTCACTAGGCTGCCTCCCCCATTCAGTAAGGGTCCCACACTTTCCCTGACCACCTTGTTGCTAACATACCTGTAGAAACCCTTCTTGTTATCCTTTACATCCCTTGCTAGCTGCAACTCTAATTGTGCTTTGGCCTTCCTGATTACACCCCTCTATGCTCGAGCAATATTTTTATACTCCTCCCTTGTCATCTGTCCAGATTTCCACTTCTTGTAAGCTTCCTTTTTGTGTTTAAGATCACCGACGATTTCTCTGTTAAGCCAAGCTGGTCACCTACTATATTTGCTATTCTTTCTGCACTTTGGGATGGTTTTGTTCCTGTGCCTTCAATAAGACTTCTTTAAAATACAGTCAGTTCTCTTGGACTCCTTTTCCCCTCATATTAGCCAACCAGGGGATCCTGCCCATCAGTTCCCTGATGGAGTCAGTCTGCTTTTCTGAAGTCCAGGGTCCATATTCTGCTGCTCTCCTGTCTTCTTTTTGTCAGAATCCTGAGCTCAACCATCTCATGGTCACTGCTGCCCAGGTTGCCACCCACTTTTACTTCCCCTACCAATTCTTCCCTGTTTGTGAGCAGCAGGTCAAGAGAAGCACAGCCATTAGTTGGTTCCTCCAGCACTTGCACCAGGAAGTTGTCACCAACACACTCCCAAAACTTCCTGGATTGTCTGTGCGCTGCTATGTTGCTCTCCCAGCAGATGTTAGGGTGATTGAAGTTCCCATGAGAACCAGGATCTGTGATCTGAAAACTTCTGTTAGTTGTCCGAAGAGAGCCTCGTCTATCTCATCCTCCTGGTCTGGTGAGCTACAGCAGACGCCCACCACAACATCACCCTTGTTGCTGTCACCTCTAAACTTAACCCAAAGACTCTCAATAGGCTTTTTTCCAGTTTCAAACTGGAGCTCTGAGAAATCATACTGCTCTCTTACATACAGTGCAAGTCCTTCACCTTTTCTCCCCTGCCTGTCCTTCCTGAACAGTTATACCCATCCATGACAGTGCTCCAGTCATGTGAGTTACCCACCAAGTCTCTGTTGTTCCAGTCGCAGCATAGTTAATTGACTGTGCCAAGACTTCCAATTCTTTCTGTTTGTTTCTCAGGCTTCTTGCGTTCGTGTGCAGGCACCTAAGATAACTAGACGATTGCCCTACTTTCTCAGTATGAATCAGGAGTCTCCCTTGTTGCACTCTCCTCGTGTTTCCTCCGAGTATCCCATTTCCCCATTTACCTCCAGGCTTAGGTCACCATCCTGTCGAACCTAGTTTTAAAGCCCTCCTCACTAGGTTAGCAAGCCTACCTGTAAAGATGCTCTCCCATCTCTTCGTTATGTGGATCCCATCTCTTCCTAGCAATCCAACAATATCCCATGGTCGAAGAATCCAAAGCCCTCTCTCTGACACCACCTGCATAACCACGCATTTACCTCCACAATTTGATGGTTCCTACCTTGGCCTTTTCCTTCAACAGGGAGGATGGACAAGAACACAACTTGTGCCTCAGAATCCTTTTATCCTTCTTCCCAGAGCCATGTAGTCTGCAGTGACCTGCATACTTGCTTATGGCTTTTGTCGTAAGGTGTAGTTTAAAAAGCAGATATACAGAATGAGTGATTTGTGTGCTGAGGAGATTGGACACATTTGGGTATTTAAGTATGATAGACTCACATAAGGTCCAAAATGCTGGTTGCCGTCTCCAGAGGTGAATGGGAGTGGAATGGGTTCTGTGCATCACAGGCTAGTGTGTGCACGGACAGTGGAGATTTCCATACCTTTTGAGAGCAGTGTTTGATTAATAATTGAAATTCTTCCCTGGTTGAATAAAAGCACTTTGAGATAAAATACAGTTTGGAAGTTTCCCAGTGCTTAAGGTGTCTAGAAGATGCTTGAATACCTTAATTAGAAGGCACTGTTTTTTACAGTGTTACTATTTTTACATAATCTAGTTTTAATGTAAAATCAATAATGCAGGTGGAATATATGAGAGAGTCCTTTTTAATTTAGCTTTTCCCTGGTTGTAAGCAACAGTTTGGGTTCTGAACTCCAATAAAGGAGTATATATGTTCCACTGTACAGAAGTGGACCAGGTTTTGTATAGCGGCATCTTTGCCTTTTTATCTGAAATGTACATTTTATAAAAGGTTTAATGTAAAAAAGTTTTATGTATCAGACTTCTTGAGATGGTAATATGAGCACTACTGAATCTTTTGAATGTCATTAGTTTAACTGGCTTCAAAAACAGCAGCAGTAATAGCTATAAACTGGTTGTTATGCATTGCACAAATAAATCCTAAGTTAGACAGACTTCAGTGGCACTTAATGTATTTTATTGTAATGGGTATTTATTGTATATCCCTATTATAAATGTGTAATGCAGATCTACTTCCATTGCTTGATAGATGGAACCAAGAAACCTGGCTATAGTGTTTGGTCCAACCCTTGTGAGGACATCTGAAGACAATATGACACACATGGTTACTCATATGCCAGACCAGTACAAAATTGTAGAAACACTTATCCAAAAAGTAAGTGAATTCATTTCATTATTTAAAAAAAATTTACACAGACAGACCTGCTTTCACATATTACACAAGTTTGGCTCTGAGTTTTGTCCCTGAAGTTTTCTCAAAATTGTCTTTTTTTTTTTTAGTGATGTCCACATTTGATTGTTTCACTTCCTGTGGGGTTTTCACTTTTTTTATTTTAAATTGTAGCATGACTGGTTTTTCACAGAAGATGGTGCCGAGGAGCCTCTTGTAAGTATTGTTCCTTAAATATTTGTGTTCTAATTCATTTTAGTTTAGAACACAGTCCAGATATCCTTAGAATGCATAATATTTTTTGCTGCACCACTGTATGCTTTGCTGTTCAGAAACACCTTTCTAGCTCTCCAGACTCTGCAGTAATGAAAGAACTAATAAGTTCCATGGGTTTTTGTTAAAAGCAATAAAGCAGCAATGTGGAAAAACTAGAGCTCATGGGGAAACTGTGTCCTCAGGTGAAATAATGCTGTTTTCTAAATGTTGTTGAATCTCAATGAACTAATTGTGAAACGATGATGAAGAGATCTTTGTTTATTAACTGTAGACAACAGTTCAGGAGGAAAACACTGTAGAATCTCAGCCAGTGCCAAATATAGATCATTTACTCACCAACATTGGAAGGACGGGAGTATCTCCTGGAGACGTATCAGGTAACTTGCCTGGACAGTGTTAGTCCGTAGGCTAGAATAACCTACTCTATTAATTCACTGCAATTTTCTATTTTCTTTTACTAATAAGTTGAGTTTTTTCTTCTAAACAATCATGAGTATTTTTAAGTGTCTGTAGTGGTGCTTGTATGCAGTGAGGTTTTCGGCGTGTTGGTTCCAGGATATTACAAGGGCAAGGTGGGTGAGGCAATATCTTTTATTGGATCAACCTCTGTTGGTGAGAGAGTCAAGCTTTTGAGCTTACACAGAGTTGTATGATATAGACTGGAAAGTTTTGCTGACCAATAGAAGTGTAATTGTTGAAAGACTGAGGGCCAACAAGCATACGTACACTGTGTTTTTTATTTATTCACAATTTTCCATGTAATAATCATCACAGGGTCAAATAGATATATGCTGCTGTGTAAGTGGTTGCTGTGATGGCAGAAAGTTTTACCTTCTATACTGTTCTAAATAGATTGGAATTCAGTTAAAACTTGTTACTTTGCTTGTCAACAGATATTTTCATAAGTATACTGCAATATTTTTATATTAAAGCTGATTTCCTTCTGTTTATCAATTGCCGTCCTGTCGGTTTGGCTAAGTACTAGCATTGCAGGCGTGTTCTTGGTAACTCTTTTACTCTCACTGTACTGTTGCACTAACCCAGCATGTTGTTTCCCACAAAAGGTATCCCTTTTTCTCTAGCTTTTGTTTTAGTTTTTCAAGGGTTGTTCAGCACTTACTGAAACAGTCACTCTATACTGATGTTGAAACAGGTGAAATGGGAGGAGTCTATCACACGGTGATGTCACTAGTGGATTCTGTGATGTCACTGATGGACAGCTGGAACTGTAGGAAGAAGGAGGACTGTTGCCCACATTGTAGCTGCCTTGTCTGCAGAAACCCCCGTTTCCTGTAAATGCCCCCCCACCCCCCCAATTGATCTGTGCTGTAAATTTTCTTTTAAGAGTATTTTAAACAGATCAATGCTACTTTTTAAGTCTTTCTGCTGTTTCTTGTTATTTTTGAAGCAGACCCTGAGGAGGAATAGCATGGTATGGTCCACCAGTTTTTCTAGTCATAAAGCATTAGCCATGTGTCAAAAAGGGGTGTGGCATGGGGCTCAGCTCTTTAATTCTGGGGGAAAAGTCCCCCAAAAGTTGGAAAATGTCAAAGAAAACATGTTCTAGTCATTGTGCTAGCCCTTTCCTACCTCCTTTATAACTGTATAACCTCAATTTTTGCTCGACAATAAAATTATGGTGTTCATTTTTCATTTCATAATAACGCTTGTTATAGAGAAATACAAAACTGGTAGCTGCTATACTCTAGCTAGGTAAAAGTAACATTTCACCAATATGTTACTTAGAGGAGAATACAGATGTAAAATTGGGGTTTAAAACAAAGCACAATGTTAAAATGCTACTCCTTATGTCAAATAACTTTTAAATAGTTTGACAAAATGAATGCAACCCTGAGAACCTCAATTTGCAGCTAGGGCAGCCAGCAATATTAAGATGTTCAGTTTTGCATTGTGTATCGCATCAGTCATAGGAGAGTACTCAGGACAATCCTGAAAAGGTCTCTCAGCTGCAGTTTTGCAGGGCTGTACACTTAAACATGGAATAAACATTAGTATCTTTGTGTTTTGTTTAGAAGAACAGGGCTCCTTTGCCATTCCTGTCATTGAGCTGGTTCTGCCTACAATTCACAGCATCCTTTCATGGCGGTGGCTTTCTGTGGTGCAGCTTGCATCTTTGTGAGCTCTGATTATCCACTCTGTTCTGGTTTTATTTGCTCTCACATTTTGGTCTGTGCTTGTTTTTTTTGTTTGTTTTCCCCTCCCTCCCATAAGTCCAGCATTGTCTGTAGCAAAAACAAATTTTGCACAGAACTGACCATATTATATCTGATTTTTTTTCCACAGACTCCGCTACTAGTGACTCAGCAAAATCTAAGGTAAATCTTTTGTGAAATTTATACAGAACAAACTTCTAATCTACTTCAGATCTTTGCATTTTGTTGCATCGGTTGTTTATACATTGACATATATGGCATTAAGATTTTATTGTAAACGTGGTGCTATATTCAATATTCCTTCTTCAGTTTTGGAGCATTAAAGTGGAAAAAGTCACTCATTTGTAAAGATTGACTCTCATGATGAAGGGAAGCTGCAGACTCTGAAGCAATGTTTGTTACAATTGGGGTCTATATGCTATAAACTACTGTTTGTTTATACATCTTGTTTAGGCTATATAGTATTGCTTGCCTGCTGTTGACACTCAGACTAGAGTAACAACTTTTGCATGTCTGTCTCTAGTTCAGTCTGTAAAGTATGTGTAGAATACAAGGGCAGCTTCTGCTGAAGGTCATGGATCCTAGCTCCATAAGAAGCCAACTGGTATAGCCAAAGATTTCTCTGCTAAAATCCATTAGAAAGCACTTTTGAGATAGTGAGGATGGTCTTGTGGGTATGATACAGGACTGGGACTCAGGAGCTTAGATCCAATTGCAGGTTCAGCCGTAAACTTTGTATAGGTATGTCTACGTTGAAGTTAAAAACCTGCAGCCAGCCCAGGCTGTGGGACTGTTTAATAGCAGCGTAGACATCTGGGTTCAGGCTGGAGCCCAGGCATTAGGACCCTGTGAGATGGGAAGGTTCCAAACATCTACCCTGCCATTAAACAGCCCCTTAGCCTGAGCTCTGTGAGCCCGAGTCAGCTGGCAGGGACCAGCCACAGGTGTCTAATTGCAGTGTAGACATACCCTATATCAGTGGTTCTTAACCAGGGGTCCCCTGGGGGGCCGTGGGCAGGTTTCAGGGGATCCTCTAAGGATGACTGGCATTGGGCTTGCTAAGGCCCAGTGCAGAAAGCCAAAGCCCTACAGTGCAGGACTGCAGCCCGGAGCCCCAAGCCCCATCACTTGGGGCTGAAGCCGAAGCCTGAGAAACTTAGCTTCCCGGTGCCCCCTATGGGACGGGACTCTGGACTGTTGCCCTGCTTGCTACTCCTTAGTGCCCGCCCTGGCTTTTATATGCAGAAAAACAGTTGTTGTGGCACAGCTGGGCCATGGAGTTTTTATAGCGTGTTGGGGGGGCTCAGAAAGAAAAAGGTTGAGAACCCCTGTCCTATATGACTGTAGGTCAGTCTTTTAGTCTAGCATGTACTTCGATTCCCCATCTCTGTAAAACAGGAATACTACTTCCCTACCTAACAGTGGTGGATTGAAAATAAAATCTTCTAGCGATTGTGAGGCACTTGCAGCCATTGCCATTGTGGGGTACATATCTGTAGCTTATATAGCAGGTGAGATTTCCACTTCCCTTAAGGCTTATTTTACTCCATCAGCATTTGTAATTGCTAGGTTGTAACTCAGCACAGCTGCAAGTGAGTGGATTGGCTCAGCAGCTGCCACTTCTGTTTTAAACAAAATCTATTATTGATGGGGGAACCCCAAAACTTTAATGCCTTGTGGTCAGCAGCATGCTCCTCCTTTGGGACCTGCATGCTAATTACTGCTCAGGATTTTCAAGATTCTGGAGGATTGTTCCCTCTACTGCTCTTCTCTGGTAGACTGAACTTTCCATTCCTGAGGTCAGCCAGGGAGAGAGAGACTAGAAATATGGATGGATACTTAGATGCAAATAAATGGCACCTACAAGAGGTCTGGTTAAGAGCAGAGTGCTCAGCCCTGGAAATGCCAACCTACAAACTTCAGAGTCTTGCTATTTTACATATCAGAGGGGTAGCTGTGTTAGTCTGGATCCATAAAAAGCTACGGAGTCCTGTGGCCTTATAGACTAATAGATGTATTGGAGCATGAGCTTTTGTGGGTGAATACCCACTTCGTCATGAAAGCTCATGCTCCAATACGTCTGTTAGTCTATAAGGTGCCACAGGACTGCATCGCTTTTTGCTATTTTAAAGCTTCCCAGACTGATGAAAGCTTCCCTGACTGACCTTATTTATGTCGTTGTTGTTTTTTTCCTACTATTGCTTACAGGGTGCTAGGCAATGATGACACATAGGAGGGGGCTTGGTCCTTGCCCCAAAGAATATTTTCTTATTCTTAAGGTGTCCTAAAATGGGAGGAAAAATAAAGAACGTCTCTCCTCGCTGGCCTCCCCTCTCCTTCCCCCCCCGCCCCGCTTTGTGATGTACAAAGGCAGACTTAAATTTGTGCCTGTTTTTTACGTTTTTTATGATGTTAGCACTCTACTGTGTCTCCACTCATGAGTCTTCCAGTCTAGACACAACCAGAGTTTCTAAGAGAGAGTGAGCTGGGTAGTTCAGAGGGAGAGGAATCATGAGTCACTGGTTGTCTACATTGACCAATTAACATTTGGAACAAAGGAAGACTTTGTTAAATAATCAGAAACATCAGCCCTTCAGTTGATTTATTAACAGCAAAAATTCTCACAACCCTCCACCAGTGGCCCTTTGGCAAAACCAAAGACCACCAAATTCGGCATTGTTTTTACCCTAAGACCTGGTCTACATTTTGAAAGTTTTATTGGTATAACTTTGGGTTAGGGGTGTGATTTTCTTTTTAAGTCAAAATAGTTATACCAGTAAACACCATAGCATGGATACCAGTTTATACCAATGCGATTGGAATAAAAGTGACTTATATTGGTATAGTTATTTCCCTTCATGTACAGAAATTGCTATTACTGTATAAAGCACTGTTATACTGATAAAACTGCATCCAAATTAGGAGGTTGTACCGCTTTAACAATACCAGTATTATTAAAGCGGTCCAACTGTCTAGTGTGGACAAGGCTTAAGATAATTAAGCAGAAAAATCACTTTAAAAAAATCAAACATGTTACACCTAAAACTTTCAGACTGCCTTTAACTAAGAAACGAAACCAAAAAGGGTGTACAAAATTTTAAGGAAAATCTTCTGGAGTGCATCTTTAATTGTAGTGATAATTAAAACCAAACAAAAAGGATTGTCCCTAAGTACCTCACCACCCGCCTTGCCATAAGCATCCCATTAATTTTTTGTAGAAGTCATGGTGGAAGTGGGCCCTCGGAATGGACTTGAACGTGGAGAGGGTAGTGGCCTTGAGGATGAGTTCAGGGAGTTCCATGCATAGGGAGTGGCCTTGGAGAAAGCCTAGGGATTCTTGTGGCAGAAGCAGACAGATGGAGGGCTGAGGTCAGTGGGATTGGAGTCAGGTAGAAGGGGGACACACAAAGAAATAGCGACAGAGCTATACAGGACCTTTTAAGCAAGCTTGAATTTGATGCAAAGGAGGAGGAACCAGTGAAAGGATTCCTAGAAGGGTACCATGGACAGGTGAACAGGCAAGGAAATTTTATCTTAACCCGTGTATTGCATGGTGTGGAGGGGAGTAACTAGTCAGGGAGGCCTGAGAAGAGGTCACACGAATCTAAACAGGAGATGAGGACATAAGCAGGAGCTTTAGCTAGAGAGAAGGAAAGAAAAGCTGCATCTCCTGAGTGCCTTGGAAGCAGCAGCGGAATTTGAGCAGACTTAGGTAATACGGAGCAAGGGAAAAGGAAGAGTCAGATATTACCCTCCTCCAGGTGAATAATGGTGAGATTGGTGATGAGATTAGTGACAGAGAATCTGGGGAGCAGAGAATGCTTCATAGCCAAAACTGATCTTCCCTGTGTTAAGCTTAAATTGCTGATGATACGTTCAGGAGGCACTGTCAGAAAGATGGGCCTAGATCTGGGATTGAATGGACGGAAACAAGTCAGGAATGGAAAGATGTATGTAAGGCCTTGGCTACACTCACACTTTACAGCGCTGCAACTGGGGTGTGAAAAAACACCACCGAGCGCTGCAAGATACAGCGCTGTAAAGCATCAGTGTAATCAGGGCAGCAGCGCTGGGAGCGTGGCTCCCAGTGCTGCACGCTACACCCGTAAGGGATGTGGTTTACATGCAGCGCTGGGAGAGCTCTCTCCCAGCGCTGCCGCTCTGACTACACTCACACTTCAAAGCGGTGCCGCGGCAGCGCTCCCGCAGCGCTGCCGGGGCAGCATTTTGAAATTCCAAATGTAGCCATACCCTAAGTCGTCAGCATGGAGATGGTAGCTGAAGCTGAATGACATCACTCAAAGGGTATAAAGTGAGAAGAGGGAAGGACTGAAGTTAGAGCCTTGCAGAATGTTCTCTGTCAAACAGATCACACTGGATGCTGATGTTGGAGAGGGTCTTTTTAGGCTTCCTGGAGTCTCCTTAACTACTTAATCAAGCACCCAGTTAATAATTGCAGTTGGACTGTGGCAAGTCAGAGGGACTCTGCTGCAAAGTGGAGAAGGGAGGATGCAGGGTGCCCAGTGTGGCAGTGCAGGCCCCACACACACAGCAGAGCAATGTTCCCTGAAGAAACAGGAATGAGCACTGTGGCTTTGGAGACTAGAATACCCATATAAAATCTCAAACAATGGCACACATGTACATGTTTTAACTGCTAACCTTGTTCCTTGATTTTTGTTTAAAACAGGGTTCTTGGGGATCTGGAAAAGATCAGTATAGCAGGGAACTGCTTGTGTCCTCCATCTTTGCAGCAGCCAGTCGCAAGCGAAAAAAACCAAAAGAAAAACCACAACCAAGCAGCTCAGAAGATGAGCTGGATAATGTGTTTTTTAAGAAGGAGCTTGCTGAACAATCTCATGGTGATGTAACAAAAGAGGACACAGCTAAAGAGGAATGTGAGAGAGAGATGGTAGGAAGAAAACAAAGGATGTTTGTTCCAAAAGAAAAAGAGAACAGCATTAAAAAAGACATGAATGTTGCAAAGGATGAAAAGAAATCATTCAGGAAAGAGAGCAGCCCCTTAGAGGAGCCTTCACTACCTTACCAACAAAAATATACAAAATCACCCAATCTTGGCCATCGGCTAACAATACTGAACAATAGTCATAAAATGCCTATTTCACAAGCCTCACCCCAGGTTGAAGAGACGGTGTCTGACTCTGGCACTATGCTAAGCACTTCTTCCCAGGCTTCCTTGCACAGATTTCCAGGCAAAAAATTAACCAACCCTGAAATTAAATGCAGTGAATTTTTAGCTGCTGATGTCAGTTCTATCACCTCAGATTACTCAACCACTTCATCTACTACATACGTAACTGGTTTTGATTCTATGCTGACCCCTGAAGTGCAATCGGTGACAGAAAGCAAGGGGGATGAGGCTGATGATGAAAGAAGTGAATTGATCAGTGAAGGTCGTCCCATGGAAACTGACAGTGAAAGTGATTTCCCTGTCTTTGCTACAAGTTCTGCTGCTGAGAGGATATTCAGGGGGAAAATGCAAGACGTGCCAAAAACAAATCGGAGGAACTCCGAAGAAAGCGAAGTAAGTTGTACTGAGGGAAGTTCAACACCCAAGTTAGACAGCCGCAGACTGTTTAGCTCTCACAAACTTATTGAATGTGATACGCTATCTAGAAGAAAATCTGCCCGGCACAAAACAGATAGTGAAGGATCAGGGGATGCCAAGAGTGAGAAGGAATCGCCTGCAATGACCAAAATGTTTGATATAATGAAAAAAGGAAGATCAACAAGCAGTTTAACTACATCAACTAGAAGTGAAACTGAAAAACAAGAACCTACGTGGAGACTTAAAATAACTGACAGATTAAAACTGCGTCTCAAAGCATCTGCAGATGATATGTTTGGTATAGGAAATCAAAAATCTAGCTCTGCAGAGACCTCAAAGAAAAAAAATATCAGGCGAAGGCATACGCTCGGAGGGCAGAGGGATTTTGCAGAAATAAGTGTTTTGAATGCATGGAAAGCTCAAGAGCAGGGTCAAAGTAGAGAAAGAGAATCTGAACTTTCAGCTGTGAATCGGTTGAAGCCAAAATGTCCAGCCCAGGACCTCTCAATTTCAGAGTGGCTTGCACGGGAACGTTTACGCACTAGCACAACTGACCTTAATACGGGTGAAACTGGAGAGCCCAAACTTGAGAACACTAGCTTAACAGATGTATCAAAGGCAGATCTGCCTTTATCTGCAGAGATGCAGGCAGATGAAGGCAGTTCTTCTAGTAGCTTGACTTTGATCAATAGAACACCACCTCTGTCAGGACCACTCCAGCTCCCTGACCAGATAAATGGTGAAAGTTACCAGAGCATGAACAAAAGCAACTTCAGTGCAGCAGTCGATGCCCATCCTCATAAACTCTCTGGGACGCAGGTGGTTAGATCTCGATTTTACCAGTATCTTTGAAATGGGGAAAGGTCTACTACAGCAATTCAGTAGCTTACTGTTACACTTCCCAATAGCCCTGTATATATTTTCCTGTACTGTTGTTTTTATGCAGCCTTCATTTGGGCTGGATTCATCCATCTGCACTGTGGAAAGTCTTCACAGTGCATTACTACAGCCAGAAGAACATTTTTTAAAAAGTTAGTCTATATCTATTTTAAGAAAAAGTATATTTGATGGCTGCATACAAATGTTGAACAAAGCATCTGATGCAACATGCTATGTAGTGTGTAGATGGTTTTATGACTGAAAGTTGGCCTTGCATTAGTATGCAGAAAAAATTGTTCTTTTGGGTTAGTCACTAACAAGTGCCTCATCATAAATTCATTTGGTTTGTTAGGGTGCCATATTGTTAATTGTTAAATTAGAGAAACATACCACAAACACACACACATTTTATTGGTAACAAATTTCATTACATTTTACAGATTTTAACACAGGTGGGTACAGAGCTTCCATTCCTTAGGCATTCCAGTTGGATCTCTGAGTTTTATATTCCAATTTTAATACAGTTTTTGAGTTTTATGTGACTTGAATTTTTAATCTTTCTGTAAAATAAGTAACTTAAATGTACATATTACATGTGTATCTTTTCTTCAGATACCAGATTTGATATAAATGTTGTAACATAGGCGTGTAGATAGTGGATCCTGGATGGAACTGGTTTCTTTTATTGAGAAGAATATAATTCTGCATGAAGACTTAACGAATCCAAACTTGTATCATGCCTGTGTGCATCTACTTAAACACTGGAAATAAAACTGTTTTTGTGACTCCTTGAATGGCCTGAATTTCATTCTAGTGAATAGTTTTAAATGATTGCTTATAAGTTGCAATCCGCAACTGCACCTAATATCAGAAAACCTGCAATTATTGTCTGGAGTGAATGACAGTCTGTGTATGGAAAGAGGCAATTCAAAGGTTTTGGGTTGCAGAGTGTAAAGAAACAACTATTACAAATGTGGGAGTTATTCAGAGGTAAAGGACTCTGTGTTGTTCAAACCTTTCATGTCCATGGGACAGTATCACAAGTATAGCATGACAGAACGTTCAGATGCTGAAATTTCTTTATTTTGATTTTTAAACTCAGTTTACAATCTGGCCCTATCTCATATACCAACTGAAATGTATTTGGTTAGGTGATCTTCCTTCAATGTGCAGTGTCTGTGGTACTGAGGAAAACATGAAAATATCAATAATCCTTCAGAATCACAGAATGCTGAATATCTTAACCCTTAGATCTCTGGTGTTTTCCATACCACCAGCCAAATCAGTGCTGTCTTTCATAATTCATTGTAAAGACCAGCTGATGGATTGTGAAAACTCAGAAAACGTTCTATTTACAAACAGTTCTTCCTACATGTTATACTTGGTTTCTCCTATTTATTGCCTAGCATATTTGTTCCTTACTTTGTCCACTGCTGGGTATTTGCCCTCTAAATCACAATCCTCTGTTGGTGACAGGAAAGTTAATTGCTCTAAAGAGGGTAACAATAATCCAGTGTTGATCATAAATGGGGAATGAGCAGCAGGATCGCATAGACTCTATGCAACAAAATTCTGTTTGCATGCATGTGTTCAGTACTAACAAAGCGCGATGCGTAGGCAGGCTTGGTTCCATATAGAGTCTTTTTCATTATGTTCAAAATGGCTGTAATAGTTCGGTACTTTAATCTGTATCTACCTTACCGGTCCTTGTGAAGACACAACTATAAACATTTATTACCACTGCAAAAAGTATCTTGTTTGATAATGTTCCATGAAAATTCTATTTACTGAAGTTTTGTGAATGTCTGTGCCCAGTAGCAAGTGAAATAAAAATGATTTCTGTTCCTACTGTCCCTCTAACAACTTTTAACTAGCACCTTTCCCAGATGCATAGTGATGCTGGTGCATAAGTAGCATCTCCATTTGAAATATAAGGAAAAATCAATCTTCGCTAGCTTCTCAAAGTCAGTAGTTGGCAGTTTAATTTCACTACAGTCAGGACTAAATTCTCCTTTTAAAGTGCATTTTCTGCAAGGGACTTCAACACCATGGATACTATGTTGCTCTGATATCCACATCATACATATTTTCATGTACTTTTATTGACTGCAAGTGGCCTTTAGACATCTGTTTACGGTTGAAGCAGCTTCTCTGTTAATTAGCGAAGTGTGTGCTAATACCTGTGGACCATGAGAGACCCTCCACAATTCATACTTCCTAAATAGATACTTGAATTGATTCAGCAGTGATCAAATGGAAAGAGGATGGCTCGCTTGATGGGAAATAAAAAATGGGCATTCCTGGGATAGTTATAAAAATGAATAATGCATTTTTGGGGACTGTAATTTTTGACATCTCCAAAGCCATGTTCCCCTTTAAATGGGGTAGTGGGGGAGACTGTTTCGTTTGAGAGCAACCACACACCTTTCCTTCCAACCTTCCAAATTAAACTACTCATGAGTGTTGATTTCGAGCAAACCTTCTGTGACATTTACAGTAAGCACTAAGAAATCTAAGGGGCCAATCTTCAACCACCTTCCTGCTTTTCTCTCTCACGGTGTGTCACAGAAGAAGGGGAGGGCCACCACCAGGCTCCCTTGTTGCTGACCCTCCCGTGGAACTGCAGTTGCCCTTATTAAATTGAGAAGATGATTCTTCAGTGTCTTGGTCATTTGGAAGGTAGAATGAGATGTGCACCCTCCAGGTCCCCCTGGAGATGGAGGCTACAGCTGCAGCATAGTGACAGCCTCTCTGCTTCCTTTGTCCTATATACAGTAATGTTCAAGCATCGGGGAACTATATTAAAAAAAAAAAAAATCTCTTGGGATTCCTACCCCCACACTTAACCTTGCTGTGATTTTTTTATCCTCTGGGGGAAGCTGCCCAAGGCCAAAGTGAGGGTGCATTTCAGGTTCAAAATCCACCATGCAAAAATGCCGGTGGAGGTGTGTGGGTGGGGGGAATTCTCTCTGTTCTGTCTGTCTTGGGGTTGGTGCTGTCTCCTCCCTCATTCAGAATTTCTATCCATGCTCTCCTACAGTCTTTCTTCCCCCATGCTTTTATATTCTCTTTCCATGTTTTCCTTTGTCTTAGTACCCTTCCTCTGTTGTCCATATTCTCCTACATGCCACCTTCCCAGATTGCTTTGTCACATCCTACCCCAGCCCCACCCATTTCCCTGAAAGTGAGATGGTAGCCCTCTTTCCTACTCCCCTCAGTCTCATGTTCATGTTATTCCTTCAATGTTGCTGCCCCCAGCAATTCTTCCCTTTTGTACAATAACCTCTCACTCAATCTCTTGCTCTCTACAGCCTTACTGGGTTTCACCTCCTATTCCTCAACCACCGCCTGCCAGTCTTAGAGGGCAATCCTGGCTTCAGTCCCCCAAAAACAAGGTGGTGTTGATGACGGTTGGAAGGTCTGCCTCACTGCTCCAGGGGAAGGCTGGAGCCTACTGGTTCCCAGACTTCAGGAAGCTGATGGCCCTGCAATAAGAAAAGCTAGCTCACCCTAACCTAGTTTTCCATCCTCCCTTTATTTGCTTCTCTGTGCACCACAGCCCCTCTCAGTGAGGGACTGGGATTAGTAACAGCCCTCTGCTCCTGCGGAGATGGTGATTGGCAGGGATGATGGGAGGGGCCCTGCTCCAAAAGTTGGGAGTGGGTGAACATTCCAGGGCAAAGGACTTCTGCCCAGCTATAAGGGAAATGGGGGAAAGGAGGGGGACACCTGGGTTTTGATGGGGGCATGGTGGCAAATTAAAATAAATTCATGTCATGCCAGCAGAGTAAGTTTACCCCAAAACACCCACCTTATGAGAGAGATCCTCCAGACCTAGTCTACACTGGGGGATGGGGGTTGATCTAAGATACTTCGACTTCATGTAGCATCTTAGTTTGACTTACGTGGCTGTCCTCAGGGCAGCGAGTCATCTGCCACAGCTCCCCTGTTGATGCTGCTTATTCCTCCTGCTGACATGGAGTACGGGCGTTGATTTGTGGATCGATTTGTCACGTCTAAATGAGATGTGATAAATCAATCCTTGATTGATTACTACTTGCTGCTAGTAGAAATGTGCCCAAAGTTGGCAGGGCAGGTAGGATACCTGTTCCCTGTACAGAGCCACCTGCTGAGCCTTCTCTGCTGCAGCGCTGCCACCCATCCTGCAGCAGTTGAGATGCAGTTTGGTCAGGAATTCCTTGTGCCAGGACATGAGTCACAGAAAGGGTGGGCTGTTGCTGAATAGAAAAAGGCCCCATTTATGAGGTATAGCCACTGCTCTCCAGTTCCCTAGTGCAGAGAAACATGCATAATAGTGTGTGCTTTTTTTTTTTTTTTTTTTGGTATGTGCAAGTTTTGTGGTTGAAAACCTTTCATTCTGTTAGCTGTTCCCTATGGGCTGCTGTGTCCATTTTGTATACATCTGTGAATGATAAATTTCACTTATAAGTTTGTATATACAGCCTTTATTTTCAATGCTCAGCATGTGCAGAGCAGCTATAATGACATAGCTGAGAGGCTCCTATGCCTTACACTAGCATAACCCTATGGACAACTGAGTGGAAAGGCAGGGTGACCAGATAGCAACTGTGAAAAACATTTGGGGGGGGGGGGGAATAATAGGTGCCTATATAAGAACAAAATCCCCAAAAGGAGGTATGTCCCTTTAAAAATAGGCTATCTGGTCACCCAATGGAGAGGTGACTAAGTAGCCTTTCACAACATAACTCATTTTTTTCCCCTGCACCACAGAGTGGTATGAGCAGTGCTGGGCACTGGGCCAAGGATACACAAGTGGGTGCTAGTATTGTAGCCATCCCCTATGCCTGCTGCTTCTGGCTCAAATTTAGCAAAGAGGGCTGTGGGGGCTGGGGTAAGGCAGGGACACACAAAGCATGGCGCTTAGCTGCAGTGGCACCTCACAGCCCAGGAGGAAAGATGAGGCACCAGTGGCAATGGATGACAGTACTGCAAAAATGGAGGAATGTGACACAGGGTAGTCCTGCATAAAAGTACATTTGTCAGTGCATTAAGGAGTGCGCAGCCATAGGTGTTAGTCGAGGCAAGATTAGGATGGCCTCAATTTTAGATTTAGTATTTTATACATGACTGTATAGTCCACGGGTCCCCAATGCAGTGCCAGCGGGGGCATCTAAATGCCCCTGCATCCTGGCCAGCGGTTGAGCATCCGCCGAAATTTGGCGGCGACGCCTCTGGATGATGCTACTTGCTGCCGAAATTCAGCGGATGCTTGACCGCTGCCATGGTCCGTCATCTGGCACCCGCCAGACAAAAAGGTTGGGGCCCACTGATATAGTCTGACACTTGAGGGAAAATAGCCATGTCTAAAACCCACTTAACTAGCTCCTTTCTTAGTTTGCACAATCAATCATTCCCCCTCCCCCCCATATTTGGTAATAGACATGTTTTGTAAAAGGTAACCAAGCTCTGTTTGGATAAACTCAACGCTAGCAACAAATTGTCAAGCCTCTGACTACATGTGGGAATCTGTCATGGGCTCTTACTAAGCAAATGGAGTGTCACTGCTAGGAACATGGAGGGATAGCTCAGAGGTTTGAGCATTGGCCTGTTAAACCCATGGTTGTGAGTTCAATCCTTGAAGGGGCCACTTAGGAATCTGGGGCAAAAAAAATCTGTTTGGGGATTGGTCTTGCTTCAAGCAGGGGGTTGGACTTGATGAGCTCCTGAGGTCCCTTCCAACCTTGATATTCTATGATTGGTGTTTGATATTATTTTCACTGTCATCTAAGTGTCTTTACCAAAAGCCTGACCAGTACATTAACAAAGATCATGTAACTTGTTCATACGTGCAGATGTTTAAACTAGAGCAGAGTCATTGACCTAACTCCCACCCAGAGCTGATCTCTTCCTGCTGTGACTGACATTCAGTAAATTAGTTTATATTAAGACCAGAAAATTTTGGGGAATGGGAAGTTCAGTGGAAATGCTTTGATATCAAGAGCACTGTTGTTTGCAAGCAACAGAGTAAAATCTTCTAGCAGCAGTCTTACCCTAAAGTTGCTAGCCACCCTTTCAGTACGCAGAAGAAGTTTCTAAGGCTGCATACAAAGAATAAATCCACTTCATGTTAGTTTCTCAAGTGCATGGAGAAACACAGGTCTGTTGGGAGGGAAGCATCAATTGATTAACCCTATTGTCTTAAACACAGAGGGCAAAGGAGACAGATTAGCAACAAATCAAGGGGAGAGGATGGAAGCTGCTTATGTCCTTGCCTGCAAAGTAATCTTACACAAGGCAGTGGGTGTTTCTGCAAAGGCAGCGCTTACTAACCATCATGCTGACAAGCCTTGCTGCTGTCTCAGTTCTAATCCAGAGCAGCTCTACTTGACCCAGAGTTGGTTCAGGTATTTGCTACTGTAGTTGCATAGATACTGGTGTGATTACTGAAGTCGAAGGCTTCCACTGACAATATTACTGCTGCCAGGGACTCCATGAACCTATCTGTGTGTAAGGGATCAGGGCCTCGAGTAATAGCAACTTGCTGGGGGTTTTTTCTGTTAAAGAATAATAGACATAGGAAAGAGAAGGAGGCAGTCCTTTTTGATTAGAGAAGGGGGGTTTCCTCTTTCGCTGTTTGGCCGGGTAACTCTTCGTTGGCATTAGAAGGTACGAGTCCAGCACTCAAAGGATTACAATTTTACTCATTATGTCAGACTGTTTGTTAACATTAAAAGTAAAGTTTTTAAACAACCATTTGAGTTGGAACCATTGTAAAGTTATTAGTGACAAAATACAAAAACAGAGCATGCAGCCCTTTATTTTTGTAAAGTTCTTTGCTTAGCACAGTTCTGTATATTACATTGTGTTAAACAAATTTACTTACAAAAATGCGAGCTATGCAAACTTTTTGCTCCTTTCCATTTGCTCAATATTCACCTCTCCCCATATATATATCTCTCTCTTCAAAGCATGCATAAAAATTAATTTTGGTGTAGTAAAACTACTCTGTGCCCAGCCACATACAGTATTTATTTATATATATATATTTATAGATATGTACAAAAGGTTGCCAGTATACATAACAGTACAGAAGTGTACATCTTAAAATCCACACTGCAATACATGTTACCAGGTCTCAATAAAACAAAAGAATAATGGTGGATTTAGCTAAGAATAAAAGTAATGAGCAAATACTTATGTAAAAACAATTTATTTTTTTTTGGATAGGCAAATTATTAAATATAATTTGAATGGCAGTGCAATATGTTAAGTTACCTCATACACACTAATACCAGTCTTACTCTGTTTCTGGTGTAGAGGTTTACTGTTCAGCATAACACTTTCAAATGTACATTATAATAGTATCAAAATGTTCTGGCAAAAAGATATTGAAAGGAACCATGATGTTTTGTTGACAAAAATAGAGATCTGTAACAAAGCTAAATAACACTAAAAGAAAAGAAAAACATTTCGTTTCAGTTTTACATTTGTGTATAATCACACTTTAGTATATCTCTGTTCACTTGTAGTCCCCATAATGAAAATAGCTTTATACAAAACAACTTACTAAAATTTCTGGAACCATACATTGTTTTTTCCATGCTCTATACATTTCTGTGCACACACACACGGGTTCACTCTCATACACCTTCTGCACTTTTTGTAATAGGTGCTAGATATAGAAAGAAAATGCTCTATTATCATTAACAGCAACAAAGTTTTACAGAACACCTTCACTCTAGTCTATGGTATTAATCCAGTACTTAGCACATGTTTAATATTAAGTCTCAAACAATAAAACAAAATGATACATTCTCTTGCTAAAATATTAGTTGCGGATTCATTGATAATAAACAGAAGCTGTGGTGAAGTTGCGCGCACTAGCGTTTAGACTTTAAGCAGTCTCCTTGGCTGAGGAGGTGAGTTTGCTGGCGTTTCCATTCTGTGACTTGTAGCTGGTGAAGCTAGGTGTATGGATTGTCCTGATGCTCTTCAGGCCTTGGGTCAGTGAAGTGGGAGAGGTAGACAAAGGGGGGGAAGAGGAGGAGGAAGGGGGGGATGGCCGGCCATTTTGAGTCTGTAGTGAGAATGAAAGATGGTGACCTTTACCTGTGTAAGTGGGGTTCTGAAACTTTAAGGAGCCGTTAGAGACCGAAGGAATTAGGGAGGTAGAGTGAGCAGTGCGACCTGTTTGAGGACTCAGAAGGCTAAAGGAAGGAATGGACGTTTTAGTAGGTGGATTGAGAGGGTTAGAGCTGTCACCACTAGAAGCAGGCACAGAGCTGCTTTTCCCACAGGTGGGAGAAAAAGAAGGGATCTTAGAAGCAGGTAGGGTAGGGGAAGTAGCCTTATAGTCCCCACCAGCTTTCTTAGCACTTCCATTAGCCTGTAAATAAAGATGGCAGGAGACAGTTTGTCAGAAAGCTAGTAACATAAGTAAACAGGGCCTGGGAAAACAGCCCTACAGAAAATAAGAATTAACAGTTCAAGGCCTGAGCTAAGTCTTGCAGCTGTGGACTGAACCTGGTAGAATCCCCAAAGTGCAGAACAAAGAATGCATAGAGTGCGAAGAGAGAGAACAAAGCTTGTGTGAGAAGTCACATCAATCTACAGACTATTTACAACACTGGTCATGCTTCAGGATTGTTAATGTGAGAATGGAAACATTTGGATGCAGCATTAATGTGCATCTAATGCAGTCCATTAAACCAGAGGTTCTCAAACTGGATTGGGACCGCACAGTGGGTCACAGCCCTGTTTTATGGGCTCACCAGGGCTAGTGTTAGACTTGCTGGGGCCCAGGGCCAAAGCTGAAGCCTGAGCCCCACTGCCCAAGGGCTTCAGCTCTGGGCAGCAGGGCTCGGGTTACATGCCCCCTACCTGGGGCTGAAGCCCTTAGGCTTTGCCCCTTCTCCCTCCTATCCCTCACCCCCACGTGGGGTTTGGGGCCCCTCCAATCCGGGGCGACAAGCTCAGATTTCAGTCCCCACTCATGGGGTCGTGCAGTAATTTTTGTTGTCAGAAGGGGGTCGCGGCACAATGAAGTTACAGAACCGCTGCATTAAACACACAGGTTAGTATCCGCGCTTCCTTTAAAACGCTTTGAACAGAGGATTTCCTAGCTGTCCTGATAGATCACATTTACCAAAGGGAAGTAAACAGGTCTGGCATCCTAAGCTGAACACTGAAGTAAAAAGCAGATGTTTTATTGCAGGCATGCAAAGTATGGTGAAAGTGTAATAAGGATCATAAAGAGATTTTCATGCCCCCAAGATCCAGGATGTCTAGTTAGATCTCATTTGAAAGAAGAAATCCATTATTTGGTAGAATCTACGTCAGTGACTTGACTTACATTTTTTTAAAACAGCTTTAAATGTCCATCCAAAGATTTGGTTTAGGGTAAAACTACCTGTCTGTATTGGCGTGGATCCTGTAGCTTGTGCTGTCTGCCTGCTTTATCCAGGCTTCCTTGTCTACTTTTTGTAGCCATGGGTATTGGCATCCTGCTGGTCTGTGAAGTGGTGCTTGAGCCCTGTTGAAAGTATTGTAGAGACACAGGAAAGACAAGGAAATCGTGGTAAATATGAGTGCATTTAAAAAGGGGAATCACACACCATGCCAAAAGAAGCTTTGTGTGAGAAGCCAAAGTACTACATGCAGGGGAAACATCAGAGATTCACGTCATGAGCCACACCACTCTTGTTAATTCCAAGAATCAAATGGAGGAATCTGCTCAACTACTGATCAAACTGGATTTAATGTCAGTGTCATTTCTCATTTCACACAGCAGATTATTGACCCAGCTTCCCTGCATTGCCCGTCACCAAACAGCCGCAGAGGTAAAACAATCTATTAGCTGTTAGACACCTAGTGGGAAGACCAAACAAGCCACCTGAAAAGAAGCAAACAAATCATGAGACACCTCTTGCTTAATGGTGATTATTGCAGATTTTAGAAAGCAGCTGGAGTTTGATTTCTCCTAAGGTACCTTACGTGAAGCTGATAGGATTGACGAAGGGGATTCTGCACCAGCATGGCTCTCGTCCAATACAACAAGTTCTCTGGGTGCAGCCTCTTGTGTTATATGGGAAGAATAGGGGGCTCTGCTTCTTACAGAGCCACATGCAGGTTCAGGGACAGATCTTGGACTCATCTCACTGATGGTATTCTCTAGCTGTTTAATGGTCTGCTCAAGACTGTCCAGAGTCCTGTACGTATTCTTTCGAATTTCATCAGTCCTAGAGCTCTGTGCTGAAGTCTCAGGAATGGGATCTTCCTTCCCAGAACTCTCTTTGGTAACATCCTCAGGCTGAGACCCTGTGATTTCAAATCTTTTGGCCTCCTTGTGTTGCTTTAGAGTCCCATCTTCTTCCTCCTCCTCTTCATAAACCACCACCTGTAAGGTCTTCTTCCCAGTTTTGGTCCCTGTACGTATTGCTTGAGTCAGAGCAGCCAGCTGCTTTTTAGGGAACTTAAAT
This sequence comes from Gopherus evgoodei, assembly GCF_007399415.2. Classification (NCBI taxonomy): domain Eukaryota; kingdom Metazoa; phylum Chordata; order Testudines; family Testudinidae; genus Gopherus; species Gopherus evgoodei. The sequence goes on from NC_044323.1 coordinate 34,890,806, forward strand.
TTAAATTTTTTCTTAGCATCCTGCCTGCTTCCAAACTGATCAGGAGAGTCCACTTCTGAATTTAGACCATAAATTTGACTAAATTTGTTAAAACCGGTCTTTGCTATTTCTTGTTCCTCAGGAGTTTTTGTTTCTGTAGAGTCAGAATTAGACTGAAGTTTAAATTCATATGATTGCTCAAGCCCATGATTTGCTAAATAATCTGTAGCAGCCCTTCCATTATTAATTGTCTGCAGTGCTTCATTCTCTATCACAGGGGTTTCAGATATTTCATTTTCTTCATCCTCCTCCTCTTCCTCTATCTTCTCCTCTGTCATCATTTTCTCTAACTCCTCATCACATTCTTCAAATATGGTTGAAAGTCTTTTATAAGCCGATCTAATATCCATTGGTTCTTCAAAGATGATGATGACTGGTTTTTTGTCCAGGCAAACTACTGGTTCTTCATTCTCTGTACTCTGTAGTACACCTTGTTGGGATGTCTTGTCCTTTTTGGCATCTATATTAACTGTTTGTACATCTCCTCCCTTCCTGCTTACTATATCATGAACTTCTCCAGTCGACAGAACCTGGACAGTTGTCTTGGTAATCATAAAAGCAATGTTGTCTGTTGGTGGGTTTTCTTCAACTGGAGAGCTAGCTGGAGACTCTCTCTCCTCAATATAGTTTACATTGGTATTTTTAGATACTTTAGGCCTTAGCACAACCTGACTGTAGTCAATTACGGGCATTTCTTGCTCCTGTGGTGATCTGGAAGCCTCCTGAGTTTGCAACTCTGTTTGCCTGACAAGAGGTGAAACGTTGCTGATTGGGACACATTTGCCTGCACACTCTAGTGGTTTGTTCTGAGGCATGTCATGATCAGTGTGTCTCAACATTCCATAGTTCAGCTTTTGTTTTCCAGTTTCAATAGCTGGATAATGCATTCCTAAGACATCTTGACTCCCTTTTCTTCTGTCACTTTCTGGCAAGCTTACACTAGAGAAGTTTATGCTGATATTATGGGGGTTCTTGCTGGAATAGTCTTTATTCCCTACAAACAAATCTTTACTGAATACAGAATTCTCATTAATTGAAAAGCCAGTTTTATTTTCAGATATACTGGAAGCATCAGAACTCCTCTCGTCTTCAGTTTTCCCTTCCCTCTTCTCTTTAGGGTGGTCACTATCTTTTGGAGATCCTGTTGTATCCCCATATACCTAAGGGGGAAAGTTGGATGACTTAGTTAATCAGAGTTGTTACTTGCAAAGATTTTTTTTCTCCAATTAATCACCATATCCTCAGAGGAAGTGAAGACCTTGTGAACTCACTGCTCTGTCCATTGCTACACAGCCATGTCTATAATAGTCTTCTGATTTTCTGTACCTCTTCATGGGAAAATTCCAAATTCTGGTAGGACAGTGTATAACATAACACTGCACAAAACTATGCATGTGCCCAACATGTACTCTAACCAAAGACTGTCCTTTTTATAAGGGCTCCAGAATGTGTTGTGCAAAAGCCTAAGTTATCTTATCTCTAACATTGTTTTACCTTGATCTGTTTAGACACCAGCTTTCAAAAATTCCTTAGTTTGCAAGACTGAATAAGCTCTGTCGGGAACAAATCAAACCATAAGTAAGGGAGGTTGACTGCCACACCAAAGGGACTGATTTGTAACTGTGAATATTGACAGTCCGTGCAGCCTGAAGGGTCTCTGGGACTGTCTCTGTTACACCTCCCTTCCAGGGGTCGGCACCACCTTGTTGCATGATGGACACTTGAAAAATTTACCGTACTTAGTGAAAAATTACCATGGATATGTTGCTGCTCCCTTCTCAATGTCACCATGGTACAGTCTAGCTCACCGTGAAAGTAAGCTTTGAAATGTAAACAGCTGTTTTCTAACTGCCTCTAATATTCCTCTTAAGAGGTGATGTTCTGTGTCAATGTAATTGCTGTCTAACCATACCAAAGTCATTCTACAAGTGACCACTGCAGATAAAAATGGTGTTTAAGTGAAGCACTAAATAAGTGACATATTTAACACCCTGAAAAACACAGAAAATAAAATTAAACCTATTTCTTTAAAGAAACAAGTCCTATAGGCACATGATGACTTCATCCAGTTTACATAGACACACTCCCAGGGAGGCTCTGAAATGAGGAACCTTGCAGACAATACTTCAGAGCAGTAAGGAGCAGGGCAACGAAGCTTTTTTTTGTTTGTTTTAAAGAGCAGATATATTCTGTTGCAGCCGAGTGACAAATCCCTGTGAGAAGGCTTGCCCTTCATTATTGCTTTGTTGTTACTTATGGTTTTTGCTGTGGGTATTGGGGGTGAAGAGGCACCATGCTTATAACTGATGTAAAATAATCATTTTACAATCAGATTTCTAGTAAAAGTATTGACAGAACAAAAGTCTGAATGAAAAAAATGGTTCAATTACATCAAAAGAACAATATACCAGCAACAACTGCTTGATCCAAGCTGCAAACTATCAGTCATGAAATTGAATCTCCAACACAGAGGATGCATTAAAATAAAGGTACAGTAACTTAAGTGAAGTCATTTAATGGACTTCAAGTGCACACTGTCTCTTAATGCATGCTTCTCAGTATTATATATAAAGCTCAGAAAGAGGAAAGTCAGCTAGCAGTGGGCTAGGTTCATAGTTTAAAATCTGTACTCAACATGCTCACAGTTCGTTAGCACTAACAGAGATTATGCATGGAGGACACAAACAACTGAATGGTTTGAACAGGGAGGAATTATCATGCAAAACAATTAAAGCCAGAGAGGAATTAAAGTTCAGTGTGACACTCCAGCCACACTTCACATAATGGTTTGTGTGTCAGAAATAACATGTCAGCTCTTACTTGTTTCTTAAAGGCCCAGACCTGCAAGTTGCTGAGGGCCTTCAGCTCCCATTACAATAAAGGGCTCAATATATTTAATGGCATTTTTGTAAGAGTGGGGAGGTTACAGCTGGGGCTCTGGCTGCATTTCATAGCAAGTGATTACATTCTACCTATCCCCCATTCCCCTGGATTTTCAGTTTTTCTATTTTACACTGCCTGTCCCAAACTTTAACAATGCCTAGAGACACTATACCAAACAGCCATGCACTTCACCCCAGACATGGCTGCACTCATGGGGGAAATGAAGTGATACTTGTATAGTCTTTCTTTATACCAGTTGGTTAAGTTTGTTAGGCTCCATTGGACTGAAAGGTGCCCATGAATGTCATGCAAAATATAAGCTCAATTAACTTTAATTGCTGGGAGTTTGTGGTTGTCACAACCATTATTACGACACTGAACAGTATTTTTGAGTCAGTTCTTCGGAAAAAAATGTTTGCACTATACTTTAGAAAACGTGCAATAGCTGAGTGCTGACTCAGGCTGCTGGGTGACAGTACAATCATCTGGCCTTTTCAACACTGAAGTTGCACTGTCAAAGAAAGCTGACATTTCTCCCAAAGAATATTTAGCTATAACCCCTCCCCTCCCCCCCTGCCCAAGTCCTCTGTCATGCTCAACCTCAGGCTTTATCCATGCAATGGAGAAAGCCAAAGACCAGGTTGAAAGGCTCCCCTTGAGCTTCAGTGTTGTTTCAAGATATTACAAATCTCACTTCACTTGTCATGTGATGTAAAATTTGTACTACACTATCTGATGCTGCTGCAGGTTTATGAGTTGGGGCCAAAGAGAGAAACAGTGCTGAAGGCAAAACTAGGCCTTCATAGCCTGGTTTTCAGAGGTGTTCACCTTGAGCTTCCACTGATATTTAAATGACACTTACAGGTACTCAGCACCTTTGAAAAGCAGCTGACTGGTTCCTAGGACTGGCACACTGACTTAGTGAAAATGCTCTAAGCTGCTACATGAGATGTGGGTTTTAATCCTTAGGCCTCGCCACTCCACTGAGCAGTGGTGGTGTATTATAAAATGAGTCTGTCAAGCTCGCCTCACCCAGAAATCTTATGTAAATATTAACGATGAGCTGACACCCTCTTCCCCAACTTGGGCAAATGCACAAATATAACTCCTGTCTGCCAGCCTCGGGGGTAAAAGCAAATAAGCCTCTGGGACGGGGTTAACGAGGAAAGGACACACACGACACAAAATTAGTCTTGAAGCAAGGAAAGAAGGTTATGCGAAGAGGGGATGGCATGTTTGTAAGCGCCACTTGTTACCTTCTTGTCCTTGTGGTGTATTAGAGCGCCAGGCCTTGTGTCTTTAACATGTGTGTCATTTCTGGACTGTTCAGCATGACTGTTTGAATTTACATCCATAAAAGAGCACTTCTGAAAAGCCTAAGGAATTAAAATACTGCAAGTTAGCAGGACACCCAGTTGGTTTTGACAGACACCCGCAAAGGAGTTCTGCTTCAAAGAGGGTATTTGTTTGAACATGGAAAACTGGTACCTACTGTCACTAATTTTGTAAAGCATGAGATTTAGATTATCAGCAAAACAAAAAACAAGGTTTAATTTATGCCCGCTACTGCCCTGAATGTCTGAGTGAAATGCTATTTTCAGATCAGGTAGCATCTAAGGCTGGCAAGCTCAAACTAACTGCATTACAAATAATGAATTTGTTAGACAGTCTGCTGAGTCCCACTTTACAGATGGGGACTCTGTGGCACACAGCGGTGAAAGGAGTTGGCCAAGGTTAAATGGGAAGATCCTGGTAGATCTGGGGACAAAAAACCAAGCTCCCACACCCATGTCATAACCACAAGACTCCCCTTAATGAAATGACTTCATTTCTCAGCATCCCTGCCTTTAACTTGTATGCCTAAACCTGCAGCATCTGACATTAAACTAAGCTTTCAGCTAAAGAGGCCCAATGCAAGAGAGAGAGATCGTTAAGGACATGGCTGCACTGCATCAGGGAACAGGCCTTCCATCCTGGGTCCACAGACCCATGCTCTCAGGGCTCATGCTAGCTCTGTTGATCTTGTGGCTTGGGTGCTGAAACCTGGAGGGGAGGGAAAGGGGAGTGACCTTGAGAGCCCAAGTTCCAGCCTGAGCCATGCTGTCTATACAGCTATTTTTCTAGCACTAGGGCAAGCCCTCCTAGCATAATAAGCACTATAGAGACACCCTAAATGTCTGACTCCCCCTTACTGCCTGAAACGCTTTTCATGTATGGGTAATGAGCTCTATTTCCAGGAGGTGAGGAATGCTGTTTTGTCAGCCCCTGGCTAGCCCCCAAATTCTACCCTCAGAAATGCATTTTATCAGCTAAGCTGCTGACAGGCTCAGTTGTAACATGTGTAAGGAAATGGTGGCATGTGGGTAGGGTTTGGGCATTCAGAGAATTAGAAAGGAAAAATAAAATTCCACAAACACACCCCCGAGTTCTCATTTTCCACTCATTCTGTCAGGCCCCAATACCAGGCCTAACGAACGGCATTTCCACTGCCACAAAACTCTTAAACCTGGCCCCATGTGTGTTCTATCTGCAAACATGGAACCTATGGGAACCTGCAGGTGATTTTAAGATAGGCAACAAGAAGCCTGATGAAGTCACACAGCCACGTGACCCCACTGTGTGAGCTGAGGCACAGAAAAGCCTATGCTAATGAATAGTAAATACAGTGAAGTGTAACTGAACACAAGTTCAAGTTGGAGGAGTGGCGTGGAAATACCACGCAGGGCTGCATTGCACATGGTAACACGGGACAGCATCTCTGGCGTACATGTTTGGTATTGTGACAGACCCAGGCCAGTGGGGTACAGGAGTCTGGTAGAGGGCAAATATACTGGTCACTGGATAAGTAGTTTTCTGTTCCCTGAGTGACCAGAGCAGGAGCTGCCCTAGAGTAATCAGGAACCTGCTAGAACCAATTAAGACAGACAGGCTGATTAGAACACCTGCAGCCAATCAAGACAAGCTAATCAGGGCACTTGGGTTTAAAAAGGAGCTCACGTCAGTTTGTGGGGGGGGTGTGAGGAGCTGGGAGCAAGGAGCTGAGAGTGAGAGGGTTTGCTGCTGGAGTACTAAGGAGTAGAAGTGTTATCAGACACCAGGAGGAAGGTCCTGTGGTGAGGATAAAGAAGGGTTTGGAGGAGGCCATGGGGAAGTAGCCCAGGTAGTTGTCGCTGTCATGCAGCTGTTACAAGAGGCACTATAGACAGCTGCAATCCACAGGGACCTGGGCTGGAACCCGGAGTAGAGGGCGGGCCCGGGTTCCCCCTAAACCTCCCAACTCCTGATCAGATACAAGAGGAGACTGTGGGTTCCACCAGAGGGGAAGATCACAAAGGTGTGCAAATCTGCCAATAAGCGCAGGACCTACCAAGGCAGAGGAGGAACTTTGTCACAACTGGTGTCAGGTGTGGGATTTGGTGTGCACAGCACGGCAGAAGAAGGAGGGTGATTAAAAAAAAAAAAAAGAGAGAGGGGTTTTTTTTCCCCACCACAATGGATGACTTACTGCAGGCACTGATACAAGCTACGGCGGCCCAGCAGGAGGTTACCCGTGTCCAGGCAGCTGCCCAACAGGAGGCAGTGCAGCTGCAGCAAGAGACTAATCGCCTGCTGATGGACCAGGTTTCTCAAGACCGGGCTATGTTGCGGGAACTGGTAAACCAGGTAAAGACCCTTACAGAGCTGAACCGCGGCCATGATGGGATGCAGATCGTACAGGCCAACCATTGGCTGCAGAAAGTGATGTGGGAGGATGATGTAGAGGCATACCATCTGGCCTTTGAGAGGACAGCTCTACAAGAGGCCTGGCCTCGAGATCAGTGGTCTGGCATCCTTGCCCCATTCCTGTGTGGGGAGGCGCAGAAGGCTTACTATGATCTGCCTGAAGAGGCTGCAGCTGACTACCCCCAGCTGAAAGCAGAGATCCTGGCCAGATCTCGAGTAACAGCTGCAGTGCGGGCCCCGTGGTATCACGAGTGGAAGTACCAGGAAAATAAAACCCCATGGTCCCAATTGTATGACCTCATCCATCTCACACGAAAGTGGTTGTGAACGGAATGCTGGAGTCCGGAAGACATACTAGAGGTTCTGGTCATCGACCGATACGTGAGGGGGCTACCGCCAGACCTTCGTGCTTGGGTAAGCCAGAACGGACGCTCCACCTATGATGAGGTTGTTGCACTGGTAGAGAGGCGAAGGACAGCGAGGGAGCTGACCCGACCAGTTAAGGAAGAGACACTCTGGGTTAAACTAGAAGCACCAAGCCCTAGAGCTCGGGTGACTGGGCAACCAGGAGATCACAGGTGGAAAAAGAGAGGGGCTGAAGGCCCACCAGAAGCCACAAAGAGTCGAAGCACTGAGGGAGAAGAACATCATGATGTTAGACTGCCCAAACCAAGAGACTGGAGAATGCCTAAGGCCCCATACAGATGTTATGCCTGCGGGGAGTGGGGACATATAGCTGCACAGTGTCCCAATGCTGAGGAGCCGATGCAGTGTAACCTGGGGAACTGGGGAAACCCATGCTCCCTAATCCACCCTTGTGGGGGTCTCACTAACCCCACATATGTACAACAGACCAGTAAAGCTAAATGGGGTAGAGACCACAGCACTGGTTGATTTGGGGAGTGCGATCACACTTGTCTTGGGGAAGCTCATGAAGAGTAGTCAGCTGCTGCGGGCTAAGCGTACAGGGATAACATTCGTCCATGGGACAGTTGGTTATTACCCCACCATCCCAGTAAAAATCGAGATTCTGGGGAACACTACTGAGGTAGCAGCAGGTGTAGTCCCTAAACTCCCATACCCGGTGCTCACAGGGAGGGACTTCCCAGGGTTTGGAGACTTACTCCCAGTAGGAGGATTGGAGAAAGAGGGAAACCCTGAAGTTAGTGAAGCATCCACAGTAGACTGTCAACCCCCAGTCTTCTCTGAAATATCCCCAGATTTATTTTCCATTCCCAGATAGGGTAGGAAGTCAAAAAGGGAAAGGAGGGCAGCTAAAGCCTTGGGAACCTGAATACTGACTCAAAGCCAGAGGGTCGCTCTTGTAGGTATGCGGGCCCGAGCAGCTGAAAAGGAGGCCACCCAGGAGAGAGAAGGACACGAGTCTGACCCCCACCTTAACGTTTCTGAACCAGTAGAGGCAACAGAGACTGGGCCCCTAGATCTTGGGCAGATTAGCCCCGGGAGAGGAAATTTTGGACGGAACCAGACTGAAGACCCAAGGTACGACAACATTAGAAAGGAGGTGACTGAAATAGATGGGGGTCCCCGTGGAAGGGAAAACCCAGGGACCAGGACCCTACTTCATAAGGAAGAAGAATCTTTTATACTGGGTTGCACCAGTACAGGGGCAGAAGGTACAACAGATCCTAGTACCTCAAGAGCACCAGACCGCTGTATTAAGTCTTGCTTATAGTCATCTTTTTGGGGGGCATTTGGGGGTAGAAAAGACCCTGGCACGAGTCCTACGACGGCTCTTCTGGCCCGGAGTACATGAAGAAGTGCAGAGGTACTGTGCGTCCTGCCCAGAGTGTCAGCTGCATAGTCCCCGTCCCCACCTGAGGGCACCTTTAGTACCCCTTCCCATTATAAAGGTCCCCTTTGAGCGAATAGCCATGGACCTAGTGGGACCCCTGGAGAAGATGGCTCGGGGCCACCAATATATACTTGTTGTTTTGGACTATGCTACTCGCTACCCAGAAGCCGTCGCCCTGCGGAACACAGCCTCTAAAATGATAGCTAAAGAGCTGGTGGGGATCTTTGCCCGAGTGGGGCTACCAAAGGAGATATTAACAGACCAAGGACCCCCCTTTATGTCAAAACTAATGAAGGACCTCTGTATGCTGCTCCATATACATAACCTGAGAACTTCAGTCTACCATCCGCAGACTGATGGGTTGGTAGAAAGGTTTAATCGAACTCTCAAGGCTATGATAAGGAAGGTGGTAAGTTGAGATGGGAAGGATTGGTATACCCTACTATTTTACCTTATGTTCGCAATCAGGGAGGTACCTCAGGCCTCAACTGGGTTTTCCCCCTTCGAGTTATTATACCGGCATCACCCCGTGGCATACTAGATATCGCCAAAGAAATTTGGGAAGAGGAACCCAATGAGGGGAGAAAAATAATAGAACATGTAATACAGATGCAAGACTGGATAACCCGTGTCACCCCGATTATATGGGAACATTTGGAAAAGGCACAGGAGGCCCAGAGAACCCATTACAATCGTCAGGCAAAAGTCTGACAGTTCCAACCAGGGGATCGGGTGATGGCATTGGTACCCACGGCAGAAAGCAAGCTTCTGGCCCAATTGCAGGGGCCCTATGAGGTGATTGAACCCGTGGGGGAAGTAACCTACAAAGTGCAGCAGCCAGGATGCTGAAAACAAGAACAGATTTATCACATCAACCTTCTGAGACCCTGACACGCACAAGAGGTGTACATAACTGTCCAAAAAGATCTAACCCAGGCAAACAAGCCTTCCAAACACCACATCGTCACGAATCCTGGGGCCAGAACAACAATGAGGCCCTATCGGGTGCCAGCAGCCAAAAGGGAGGAAATAAAAGCAGAAGTAAAAAAAATGCTGGAGTTGGGGATCATCGAAGAATCCCACAGTCAGTGGTCCAGCCCAATCGTGCTGGTACCCAAACCTGATGGCACCACAAGATTTTGCAATGATTTCCGGCGACTAAACGAAGTATCCCAGTTCGACGCATACCCCATACATCGCATAGATGAGCTAGTAGACCGTCTGGGTAATGCCCGGTACTTGACTACCCTAGACTTGACAAAGGGGTACTGGCAGAGTCCCCTTGCGGAAGACGCAAAAGAAAAGACTGCGTTCTCTACTCCAGCGGGTCTTTTTTTTCAATATACTGTCCTCCCTTTTGGACTACATGGGGCCCCAGCTACTTTCCAGCACCTCATGGACAAGCTATTACACCCGCATAACAGTTATGCTGCTGCCTACTTGGATGATGTGATCTTTCATACCCCAGACTGGGAAACCCACCTAAAGAAGGTGGAGGCAGTCCTTGATACTTTCAGGTGAGCTGGCCTTACAGCAAACCCTGCCAAGTGCACTGTAGGGTTTACGGAGGCCAAATATCTTGGCTACATTGTGGAAAAAGGTCTGGTAAAATCCCAAGTGAACAAGCTGGAGGCCATTCAAAACTGGCCCCGACCATGTCGCAAGAAACAAGTCCGGGCATTCCTAGGAGTAGTGGGGTATTACTGACGATTTATCCCCCACTTTGCCACAAGGGCTAGCCCCCTGACAGATCTAGTGAAAGCCCGTGCACCTGATCTGGTGAGATGGTCTAATGCAGCAGAGGAAGCATTCACAGACCTACTGCCTTCTGCAGTAATCCCATACTGATAGCCCCTGATTTCACCAAGGAATTTATCCTGCAGACAGATGCATCGGAAGTAGGGTTGGGTGCCGTTCTATCACACGTTCTATCACAGATGGTCGGGGAGGAGGAACACCCAATTCTCTTCCTCAGTAGGAAACTCCTTCCGAGGGAACAAAAATAGGCAGTGGTGGAGAGAGAGTGTCTCGCTATAAAATGGGCCATGGAAGCATTGTGCTATTACTTGCTTGGGCGCAGATTTGTCCTCGTGACCGACCATGCCCCTCTTCAATGGATGCAGCGGAACAAGGAGAAGAACACAAAGGTGACCAGGTGGTTCTTATCCCTCCAACCTTTCCAGTTCCTTGTGCAACACAGAGCAGGGAGCCGTCACGATAATGCCGATGGCTTGTCACGTGTGCACTGTCAGGCATCCCAAGCTGCCCAACCCCTTGGTGTTGAGCAGAGGGGGAGGGATATGTGAGAGACCCAGGCCAGTGGGGTACAGGAGTCTGGTAGAGGGCAAATATACTGGTCACTGGATGAGTAGTTTTCTGTTCCCTGAGTGACCAGAGCAGGGGCTGCCCTAGAGTAATCAGGAACCTGCTAGAACCAATTAAGGCAGACAGGCTGATCAGAACACCTGCAGCCAATCAAGGCAGGCTAATCAAGGCACCTGGGTTTTAAAAGGAGCTCACTTCAGTTTGTGGGGGATGTGTGAGGAGCTGGAAGCAAGAGACACAAGGAGCTGAGAGTGAGAGGGTGTGCTGCTGGAGGACTAAGGAGTGGAAGTGTTATCAGACACCACGAGGAAGGTCCTGTGGTGAGGATAAAGAAGGCGTTTGGAGGAGGCCATGGGGAAGTAGCCCAGGGAGTTGTAGCTGTCATGCAGCTGTTACAAGAGGCACTATAGACAGCTGCAGTCCACAGGGCCCTGGGCTGGAACCCAGAGTAGAGGGCTGGCCCGGGTTCCCCCCCAAACCTCCTAACTCCTGATCAGATAGAAGAGGAGTTGTCCCAGACTGTGGGTTCCACCAGAGGGGACAATCACTGAGGTCAGCAAATCTGCCAATAAGCGCAGGACCTACCAAGGTAGAGGAGGAACTTTGTCACAGTATGTACACATGACAGTGATATTGCCCTCATGCAGGTCTTGGCTTAAACTTCTTGTTGCTATTCTCTCTCTCAGTTACCTCGGATTCCTGGTTTCTTTGCCTCCTGAACTACCATCACCTTTCTAGTCTGCTGTGGTCCCCACCAATCACGTGCTTGCACTTTCTGGATCCTGTCACTGTCCTCAGTGCCCCAAAATGTGTCTGTCTCCTTCCCTGCCTCCAGCTCCCCTCAAGCACTCCAGGTCCTGGCCTACCCTAGGCTGTGGGTTCTTCAGGCTGGTATCAGCCGCACTATAGCAACCATGCTCCAAGGTGGTGAGGTCTAAGGAGTTCAGGTTCTTCAGGGCCTATGGACCCTATATCTTCCTGCAGCAATGCTCTGATATAAGTCAAGTCCTAGGAGAATGGGTCTGCTACTAAGTCTTCCTCCTACTGCACCACAGAGTGTGGGCTCTCAAGACCTTACTGAGCAGAGCTGGCTTCTCTCTAATTCCTTGCAGGGTCCAGGCCAGCTCTCCCACTAGCTCCTAGTTCAAGAGAAGGGGCTAAAGGCCATTATTGCTGGTAGCTGTACGATGTACAGGTGCAGAACGCCAACAGCAAGTCCTGGTGTAGCACACTGGGAGTGCTGCTGACATGCACTTGCACGTTGCGTTATCAGTAAGGTAAATCAGCAGTGCTGTGGAGGAAAGGTGCATGCCAGGGAGGGAGTGGCAATGAGAATTAATTACACTATTGCAGGTAAGGAAGTGATATTGGTGTGGCAAGTATTGTGGTAACTATATAATTAATTTATCTCACTATCATGCAATTTATAGTACTAAATTACTTGATACAGTCAGGCACTTCCTCCAATATAACATCCTTCCCCTCTCAGCCTCTCTCTTGTTACTCCCTTTAAACACAGGACACTCATAGTGGAGAACTGTAGCAGACTCTCCTAGTATTCTTTTTTAAACAAAGTTCTCTTTATAGATCCCTCTTTTTATTTACATTCATAGAGTTTAAGGCCACAAGGGACCATTAGATGATCTGTTCTGACCTGTATATCACAGGCCATTCAATGTCATCCAATTACCCCTCCATGCAGCCCAATAACATGTTTTGCTAAAGCATATCTTCCAGAAAGACATCAATAGAGGAAGAATCCACTACTTCCCTTGTGAATTTGTTCCAATGGTTAATCACCCTCACTGCCAAAATTTGTACCTAATTTGCTTTGGTCTGGCTTCAGCTTCCAGTTATGCTTTTCTCTGCTAGATTAAAGAGCTCTTTAAGACTCAAAAACAACGAGGAGTCCAGTGGCACCTTAAAGACTAACAGATTCATTTGGACATCAGCTTTCGTGGATAAAAAACCCACTTCTTCAGAGGCCTGGATCTTTAGGACTCAGTATTTTCTCCCTATGCAGGTACTTCTACACTGTAATCGTATCACCTCTCAGTCATCTCTCTGATAAACTAAACAGACTGAGCTCTTTTAAGTTTCTCACTAAGGCATTTACTCCAGCCATCCAATACTTTTTTTGGCTCTTTTCTGCACTCTCTCTCCAATTTTTCAACATTCTTTTATAAATATGAACACCAAAACTGACTGCATTATTCCAGTACTAGCCTCACAATGCCTTTTACAGAGGTAGAACCACTTCTCTACCCTATTCAGCACTCCTCTCTTTATATAATCAAGGCCTGCATTAGCCCTTTTTGCCAGAATGTTGCACTGGGAGCTCATGTTCCATTTGCTTATTCACTTGGACCCCCCCAATCCTTTTTAGAATCACTGCTATCCAAGATACAGTTGCCCATTCTGTAGATATGGCCTTCATGCCTTGTTCCTAGATGTAAAACATTGCCTTTATCTCTATTAAAACACATTTTGTTTGAACAGACACACTTTATCAAGTGATCCAGATCACACTACATGATTGCCTTGGCCTCATCATTATTTGCCACTCAACATTTATGTCATCCACAAATTTTATCAGCCTGATTTTATATTTACTTCCAGATCATTAATGAAAATGTACAAATCCCTAAAGAACCCAAGTAAAAACACCCCCAACTTGATGATGATACCCCATCGACAACTATTTTTTGAGATCTGTCAGCTAGAGAGCAGTGTGGAAGAAAACAATTCTGTTTCACAGCAACTTTCGAGTTTTCATTTTGTATTTATTAATCCATTTAACGTGTGCTCTCTTGATACTGCATAGTGCCAGTTTCTTAAATCCGAATGTTGTACAGTAATAAACCAAATGCCTTTAAAAAGTCTAACTGTATACAGTTTTAGCAATCTAACATGTAATCTCTTCAAAGAATGAAATCATTCTTTTGACTAGATTGACTATTGTCCATAAAAACACATTGATTGTCATTAATTGTATTCCTATCTATCTTTTAATTCTTTTAATTGAATCCCATATGAGCTTTTCCTTTATTTTTCCCAGGATTAGAGTCATGCTAACTGACTGGGTCATCCCATTTGCCCTTTCTGAGCACTGGCGCAACATTAGTATTTTTCCAGGCGTCTGGAATTTCCCCGGGACCCCAAGATTTATTACAAATTAATGTCAGTGGGCTAGAGATCACCTCAGCCAACTCTCAGGACTCTTGGGTGCAAGTATTCTGGATCTGATTTAAAAATGTTTACCCCTAGCAGATATTGTCTGGTATCCTCCTCTTCAGTACCCTGACTCTGACTTTCCTTCACACCCTCCTTCCAAACCCCATATTAGCCTTGTCCCTATTAACCCTCCCATTCACTGCCTTGCAGAGGAAGAGCAATTGCGCAGCTGGGCTGCCTAAAGAGAGACAGGAAGAGAAGGAGAGGCAACCTAACTGCCTGTAGACCCAGCGCCTGGCAGCCAGAAGGACACACTGCAGGGGAAAAACTGCTCTCTGCCGGCTGCGTAGTTATCTAAGATGGCAGTGGCTGATGCCTGAGAGGTGTGGAGAGGCAGGATGTGTGAGGGTCACCCAAGATGCCTATCAATTTGCAGGCCTGTCTCGTGTATTAGAAGCATTTTAAAGACATACTATACCCACAGCTGAGTGAATTGATTAGATAATTCTGTATAGTGCTTTTGAATGCCTGAAGTGCTCCATAGAGCCTATGTATTGTTACACAACCCCAATCTGTCCTAACCCTAGTCCAAACCCCCATTTGCTCAACCTGTTTCTCCTACCATAGAATGGAGACAGTACCATATAGAGTAGTGGTCTCCAGCCTTTTTATGCACAAGATCACTTTTTGAACTTAAGATCAATCCAGGATCTCCCTTGCCACTTCCCCGAAGCCACGCCCCGCCCTCTCCATTCCTCGTCACTCGCTCTCACCAGACTGGGGCAGAGGGTTGGGGTGTAGGAGGGTGCTCCGGGCTGAGCCAGGGCAGATGGTTGGGGTGCAGGAATGAGGGTTGCAAGCTCTGGGAGGGAATTTGGGTACATGCATCATATGGTCACACTGCACATAATCTCATAGAATCCACTGGACATTTCATGAGTTTTATTTTTTATTAGTGTCCTTTGTGGTTTATAGATCCAAAATCCTTCAGGGATTGACAAAAAATCAGTGTAATTCTCAACTGTCGGGTGTGCACTGGTTGAGCCTGGGACAGGGGGTCACGGTGCAGGAGTGAGGGGTGCAAGCTCTGGGAGGGAGTTTGGGTGCAGGAGGGGGCTCCAGGCTGGTCCAGAGTGTTGGGGTGCAGGAGAAGGTGAGAGGTGCAGGCTCTGGGAGGGAGTTTGGTGCAGGGGATTGGTGTGTGGGACAGGGTTGGGGGTCTGGGAGGGAGCTATGGGCTGGAGTGCAGGAGGGGGTGCGAGGTGCAGACTCTGTCTGGGAGGTGCTTACCACAGATGGCTCTCAGAAGTGGCTGGCTGTTGGGACATCTCTGTGCATGGCTCCTGAGTGAAAAGGGGGTGTAAGGCAGCTCCATGTGCTGCCCACGCCTGCAAGCACCACCCCTGCAGTTCCCATTGGCTGGTTCCCAGCCAATGGGAGCTACTGGGACAGTGCTGGGGGCGGAGGCATCATTTGGAGCCGCTCACCCTCCCCTTTCCCCCAGGGGCCGCCAAGATGTGCCAGCAGCCAGCCGCTTCCGGGAGTGGCATAGGGCCATGGCAGGCATGTAACCTCTGAGCCCCGCCAGACTTTTAGCAGCCCGGAGATTGCAATTGATTGGCTAAGGCTTCAGGATCGACCAGTTGATTGCCATCGACAGGTTAGTAACCACTGATATAGAGTATGCAGCTAGGAAACACTAGAAACTCACTGACTGCAGTTTTAATGTTTGTTTTTTTACTACAGTGTCATTATCAGTGACCTAAAACAGTTCCACCTGTTGCAAAACGAAAGACCACGGAGTGAGTGTCTCTTCTCAGAAGCTGCTGCCAGAATGATGCATCCCATTATGGAAAGCTAAATTCTGTGATGTATCAAGAACTTAGACACACATACATGGAAAGGGGACCAAGGTTTAATGTGATGAGCCTAATCAACCCTGTAAGCCTAGTATCCGATGCTCCCATCAACTTCCACAAGAGCGGAGGGCACCAGGCACCATGCAGGCCTGGGTCCTGCGTGACAAACTCAGGTCAATGCTGAACACATTGAATATGTACAGCACAGTAAACCTATTTGTGTATGTGTCATGGAGGATTTGTCCAACTGCAGTGCCAATACCTCTGAATAGTGAGCCACAGAAACCCTGCTTTTCCAGGCCAGAACAGTGTGGTGATTGTGTTATGTAGATATTTATTCACAAAGAGTATTTGGGTGAGCCACCACACTCATTTTCTCTTTGTGATCCTAGCTAAGAACAGAACCAAGGTCTGTAGAAGAGAGTGAGACTGTATAAGTATATCCATGTGCAACTCAATGTGCATACCTGCAATTCTGCCATTATCCTGTCTCCTTCCTCTTCCTCCTCGTCCTTTGTGGCAGATGCTGTGACAGGCAGTGGTGCCCGGGATGAGACTGGATCTTCTTTAGGTACTTTGGACTGTGCTGTTTGGCAAGCATCTTCGCTGCCTTCCTGAAAGGGTGAAGAACCACAGAGAGCCAATATATATAAACCATGCTAGTGCAAAGCAAACACAGTAAAGTCAATAATAATGCAATTCCCCTTATTGCAGGATTTCAGGAGGGGCTGAGTTGTTTGTTTGCTTGTTTAATGTCATGTCTTAGGAGCTCACTTTTTATCAATTTAAAATAAAAAAATATGGTGCTAGATCAATATAATCCTGATGCTGTTGATATAATGTGTATGAGATGGAGAGGCATCCCCATACTGCCTCCCTCCTCTTTTATTTCACTTCAAATGTAACAGGTGGGTAAAATAAGCAACAAGAAACTCTTAAAATGTTTCTGTGGAAACTCTTGACTCTCTGAGCTGATCTTCCCCATCTGCATAAGATGGGCTTTTTATTTTTAATCTTCTTATGACACACTGGATGAAAGCTGCTTGTGATTTGCATTTTACATTGTTGCAGAGATAAGTGGAAGGATAAGAATTATGAGAACAGGACTGGACAAATCCTATTGGCTGCTTTTTCTGATCAGTAGAATTTCCTGGTGACCTATTAGTCACCTCTCTGAGCCATGGCCCTGTCTCAACTTTTTCTATGGTTTAGACAAACAGCTGAAGTCTTGGAATGTTTCATGTGCCAGTCATTAGTCACTAAGTCAATTAGCTATTGCCTGAATCATCAAACCTTGACAATGGTGGTCTCTTTTTTGACTGCATAGATGACGTCTCCTGATCTCGTTGTGGTGAGGCCAGATCCCGGTAGGTAGCTGCGACGTGGAGGTGGAGGAGGTGGTGACTTCACCAGCTTGTCAGCTTCCTGTTCTGCACCGGGAGCATCTTCTGCAAAGTAACATGGCATCACAGAATGATCATTGCTAACGGGGAATGGCTCTGTTTTTTGTGCCCTCTACTCTACATTAGAGAAAAAGTCCAGCTGCTAAGAACTCTGTGACCATTAGCACATTCAGGATTCTAGCTTTAAAAGGTGCTCCTCCACAACTCTGAAAACACCTGCATTTACATAGAGAAATCAGTTCACTCCACATGGAAACTTGCAGTGATGCCCTGCTTCCATTAAAGTCAACAAGGCCAGGATTTCACTGGAGGTGTGCAGTTTAGGCTGCCCGACATACCTAGGCGCACTTCTAGCTGGTACATTTTGTAAGTGCATGTCTGCTTTCACAAGCACAAGCAGTGTGTTACGGGGGTATTTTTGTCATTACCCTGCCCTCTCTTGTGCCAGCCTCTGAAAACCAGTGAGCCTCCTTCTATTCTTCCAGTACATGGCCAGTTAAAAATCAGCACATAATCCTGTTCTATCAGAGGGGTGCTTTCTGCACTGTGCTAGAAAGGGATTTAAATGCCACTGTTACAACTCAGGAAACACTGGGTTATGCTTGGACAGCAAAGGCACCCAGGAAAATAAAAAGAGTACTCTGCTCCAGGAGCAAGTAGGCACCACCTCTCCAATTCACTTAGTGCACTGAGCCCTAGTAGCACGGGGAGGGCCGAGGAAGTCCAGGTCACCAATTATACCCTCTCCCCAGCAATGCAAGCTTTCATTTTTTATTTTAATTACAAGTTTCAGTAGCACACAGATTTGCCCCAAAATTACAACGTACTGACTCTAATGTGAATGCTATGCCACCAAGAGTTTCCAATTTATGGCAGATTAAAGCATAATCCAATAGCTCAGATATGCAACCCCTGCATTTTGACAGGGGCTCCTGACTGTTCTGAAGAGGACAGCAGTTTCCTCAACCAGCCACCACCACCCCTTACAAACTGCTACCCCATAATTCATTCCTATTTGAAGGTGTATGTTTGCACGCAACCCAAGCAGGACACACTGCAGCAAGAAACATGCATTCAGGGTTTTTCTTCTTATTATTTACAAGCTTCATTTAAAAAAAAATAGATGTCTGTTACATAAATAGATCGGATAGACATGTACAAGGGAGTTAAAACCTGTGTTCAGGACTACTAGCTGCTTGGGGTCAAGAAGCAACTTTCCCCATGGATAGGATATTGCATAACTGTCAATTATGGAGATTCAATACCTCCCGCTGAGGGATCTGATACTGACCACTATCAGAGACAGGATACAGGACTAGACAGAGGTTAGTCTAATCCACAATGGCAGTTCCTATTTTTCTAATGTGAACAGCCTTGTCTTTGTTCTCTTGTTAGCTCAAATGTTCTTCAGAAAACGTTGAACGTAAAGAAATGTTCTGTTGTATTATATAAGTCACTCTGTCCCTCCCTAGTTATCTGGCTCTGACTCACAGGGTTACAACAAAAGTAAACCTCCAGATATGTTTTACATTAGAGCTTTTCTCTTATCACCACATACCATTAAGAAGCTTGTAATGAATTCCATGTATACTTCTTCCAGGACAACTGAGAGATTTTCTTGAATTCCAGGCTAAAGGAATTAGAGTTATTCTCTTATCCCTTACACATGACACAGAGCAATTTGGCTTCATAGATGCTTACAACTAATGGGTGGTAGGTCTTGTGGAAGTCACAGCTCCTTCACAGGCTTGCCCAATCTGCCAGCCTTACAAATGCAGCAATCCTAAGTGCTAGAGCATCCACAGTTTTCCCTGCAGTTACTTGAAAATAAGAATGATGAAAGAATAGGAGGCATTGACGGAACGGCGGCAGATTAATTTCTATTGTGTAACCCACACTAGTGCCTTCCCTATCTTTAAAACTGGAAAATAAAAACGAAAGAGACAGGGAACCAGGAGGAGGAAAAATTGAGATGGTAAGTCAGTGTGACAGGTGCAGGTGCAATACCTGGCCTCTGGTGAACAAGGAGTTAATGTCAGATCAGCTTCCACACCTCTCTTTGCGTGGGAGAGGCTGTAATACAGCATAAGACTAGGTAGAACCCAATGTTGGGTGATGTTCTGTTGTCTCTGTTAAAGTTTTTTATTTTTATGTTATAAACCTTTGAGGAAACAGCAAGCATTTCCCCCCCTGCAGAGTCATGCTGCTAGAGTGCAGAGGAGGATAAGGGTAAAGATATAATTCAGTTTGGCTAAGGTTATTAAGAGTGATTTTGTGTGCTTAATTTGAGACACTTTAACAGTTCATGATTTTCAAAAGGCAGAGGCTCAGCAGTTTGTGAAAAATCAGGCACCTCGAGGGCATCCCATGTTGGGTACCCAAAACTATGAGTCATTTTAATAATCTTGGCACCTTTTGTGTCAATTCTTTCCCATCAGGTAAAGTAACAGATGAAATATTGGAACTGACTGATGATTTAGCTTTATATCTCCACTGGAAATAGGGTGACCAGACAGCAAGTGTGAAAAATCGGGACAGGGGCTGGGGTGGGAGGATGGGGGGTAATAGGAGCCTATATAAGAAAAAGACCCAAAAATCAGAACTGTCCCTATAAAGTCAGGACATCTGGTCACCCTAACTGGAAAAATTAGAGACAATGGTTTCAAAGAAACACTGAATAAGCATCTCAAAAATACACAGAGCCAAGATTTCAAAAACAGATGCCTAAAATCAGGCCCGTGTCCAAATTTAGACACCCATGTTTGCTCAGCACTTTTGAAAATCAGGCCACCAATGAATGTAAGAGCCTGACTTCAAGCACTCATTTTTTTAAATGTTAGACTTAATTTTCCATGATAAATATTTCAATTTCTTAATCTGTTCTGGATGGAGAGCAATTGAGAACATGTTTTCTAGCAACATGATCCATCCGTGCTCTGTGTAAGAGCATACAAAGCACTCTGTTAATTGGTTGCTAACATACTCTGTGCACTGTATTAGTAAAGTAGGTGGTCTGTCTTCCCATATGTCACTCATTTTTCTAGCCTAGAGTAGGCAGTAGCATGTTGAAACTTTCTTTCTGAACTGTAGAAGATTTGGGTGGTATGTGAAATGTTTAATCATGGAATTAAGTAAGACAAAGCTTTGTTATTCCTTTAAGTTATGTGACTATTATAGGATTCATTATGCAAAACAGAAGGCAGATGTCCCATCATTTCATCAAATTTCTCCATAAATCTGCTAGCTGGACACCATGCAAATGCTTATTCTAGAAATGGATTCGCTAAATATGTGAGTAACAAAAGCTCCTCTTTGTTATCATCTTTTGCACTTTCTCAGACATTGTTACAGCTCAGTGCACCCATATAATATTTATTTTCTCTGATTTTTTCTGTGCTGTGCCATTCGCCACACAAGCAAATGCTGTTAGAAGCCAGTCATCTCACTGAACTGCACACAAGACCTGGTAGTAAGGGGGGTGAACTTTAAGCACCTAGACATCTGTTGGAAATGTAAAACACAAAATCTAGGACAACCTTTTGTTTCAGAAAGTGAAGCAAGTAACCAGAGGGACAGCCATTTTAGATTTGATTCTGACCAACAGGGAGAATTGGTGGCAAATCTGATGGTGAAAAGTAATGAGGGTGAAAGTGATTATGAAATAATAGAGTTCATGATTCTAAATAAAGGAAGCAGTGACAGTAGCAAAATAAGGACAATGGACTTCAAAAAAAAAAGAAAAGAAAAAAGCAGACTAACAAATGCAAAGAACTGTTAGGTAAGATTCCATGGGAAGAAAATCTAAGAGGATAAGGAGTTCATGAGAGCAGGCCATTTCTCAAAGAGATTAGAAGTCACAATTGCAAAACTATCCTAACGCGAAGGAAAGCTAGGAAGAACAGTACGAAGCCAGTATAGCTCCAGCAGGAGCTCTTTAATGACTGGGTCCAGTACTATTCAGTATTTTCATTGATGACTTGCATAATGGGAGTAGAAATTTGCTGATGACACCAAGCTGGTTGGGGCTGTGAGCACTTTGAAGGTTTTGATTAGAATTCAAAACAACCTTGACAAATTGGAGAACTGGTCTGAATTAAACAAGATGTAATTCAATAAAGAAAACTGAAAAGCACTTCACTTAGGAAGGAAAAAATCAAATGTACAACTACAAAATGGGGAAAAGACGGTTACTCACCTTTGTAACTGTTGTTCTTCGAGATGTGTTGCTCACATCCATTCCAGTTAGGTGTGCGCGCCGCGCGTGCACGTTCGTCGGAAACTTTTTACCCTAGCAACTCCAGTGGGCCGGCAGGTCGCCCCCTGGAGTGGCGCCGCCATGGCGCCCAATATATATCCCTGCCGGCCCGCCCGCTCCTCAGTTCCTTCTTGCCGGCTACTCCGACAGTGGGGAAGGAGGGCGGGTGTGGAATGGATGTGAGCAACACATCTCGAAGAACAACAGTTACAAAGGTGAGTAACCGTCTTTTCTTCTTCGAGTGATTGCTCACATCCATTCCAGTTAGGTGACTCCCAAGCCATACCTAGGCGGTGGGGTCGGAGTGAGAAGTCGCGGCCCGGAGCACTGCAGTTCCGAAGGCCGCATCCTCCCTCGACTGCTGGACCAGGGCGTAGTGGGAAGCAAAGGTGTGGACCGATGACCAGGTCGCTGCCCGACAGATCTCCTGGATGGGCACACGGGCTAGGAAAGCCAGCGACGACGCCTGCGCCCTGGTAGAATGCGCAGTCACACGGCCCGTAGGGACATGGGCCAAGTCATAACAAGTCCTGATACAGGACGTAACCCAAGAGGATATCCTCTGGGAGGAGATAGGAAGACCTTTCATACGATCTGTTACCGCCACGAAAAGTTGGGGGGATTTTCGGAAGGGCTTAGTCCTCTCTATGTAGAACGCGAGAGCCCTACGGACATCCAGCGAGTGGAGCTGCTGCTCCCTGCCTGAGGAGTGAGGTTTTGGGAAAAAAACCGGAAGGAAAATCTCTTGGTTGATATGAAAGGCTGAGACCACCTTGGGCAGAAAAGCAGGGTGTGGCCTCAGCTGCACCTTATCCTTGTGGAAGACCGTATATGGGGGGTCTACCACCAGAGCTCGGAGCTCCGACACCCGTCTAGCTGAGGTGATAGCCACTAGAAAGGCAGTTTTCCAAGAGAGGTAGAGCAGGGAGCAAGTAGCTAACGGCTCAAAGGGGGGCCCCATGAGCCGGGACAACACCAGGTTAAGATCCCAGGTTGGAGCAGGGGGACGGACGTTAGGGAATAAACGTTCCAGCCCTTTAAGGAATCTCGACACCGTCGGGTGAGAAAAAACGGAGCGACCGTCCGCACCCGGGTGAAAGGTGGAGATAGCTGCTAGGTGGACTCGCAACGACGATAAGGCCAGACCTTGCCCTTTGAGGGACAAAACGTAGTCTAAGATTTCGGATACCGAAACTTCCATAGGGCGGAGATTTCTCTCTACGCACCAACAGGAGAAGCGCTTCCATTTCGCAGAATATGTGGCTCTTGTGGACGGTTTCCTACTGCTCAAGAGCACCTCTCTCACAGGCGTAGAGCAGCGCAGCTCGGAACCAGTCAGCCACGCAGGAGCCACGCCGCTAGGTGCAGCGACTGCAGGTCTGGGTGACAGAGGGTCCCGTGGTCCTGGGTAATCAGGTCCGGATGAAGGGGCAGGGGAACTGGGTCGGCTATGGCCAAGTCCAGCAGCATGGTGTACCAGTGCTGCCTGGGCCACGCCGGGGCCACCATGATCACGAGAGCCCTGTCCCTGCGCACCTTCAGGAGGACCTTGTGGACCAGAGGGAACGGGGGAAATGCATAGTACAGGTGGGTCGACCACTGGATGAGGAAGGCATCCGCTATCGACCCCGGCTCCCTGCCCTGAAAGGAGCAGAACGCTTGGCACTTCCTGTTCCCCTTGGACGCGAAGAGGTCCACCCGGGGATAACCCCACCTCCGGAAAATGGAGGAGAGCGACGTCCGGGCGAAGGGACCACTCGTGTGACAGGAAGGATCTGCTCAATCGATCCGCCAGCGTGTTCCGTACTCCGGGAAGGAAGGAAGCCCTGAGGTGAATGGAGTGGGCTACGCAAAAGTCCCAGAGTCGTATCGCCTCGAGGCACAGGGAGGAGGACCTGGTGCCGCCCTGCTTGTTGATATAATACATGGTCGTCGTGTTGTCCGTGAACACGGCTACACAACGACCCTGAAGCTGATGACAAAACGTTTGGCAAGCAAGGCGGACCGCTCTCAACTCCCTCATGTTGATGTGTAGCCCCACCTCCTCCTGGGACCATAGGCCCTGCGTCCGCAGGGTCCCTAGGTGGGCCCCCCAGCCTAGATCTGAGGCATCCGTTGTCAGGGATACCGAGGGCTGAGACGGGTGAAAGGGAAGACCCGCACACAATACGGACTGGTCCAACCACCAGCCGAGGGAATCTAAGACCTTCTGGGGGATTGTGATTAACATGTCTAACGGTTGCCTTGGCCTGTAATGACTGATAAGCCACAGCTGGAGAGGCCTCATGCGGAGCCGAGCGTAGTCGGTCACAAAAGTGCACGCCGCCATGTGGCCTAACAGGGTTAGACATGTCCTCACTGACGTCAACGGGGCTGACCGCAAGCGTTGAACGATCGCCGCCATGGTCTGGAACCGCTGCCGAGGCAGCGAGGCCCTGCCCACAGTGGCGTCCAGGACGGCCCCGATAAATTCCACCTTCTGAGTGGGCCTCAGGGTGGACTTGTCTGTGTTTATCAAGAGGCCCAGACTCGCAAACATGCCGGTGATCACGCGGACATGGCTGTTCACCTGCTGTTCCGACGTGCCCCGAATCAACCAATCGTCCAGATAAGGGAACACGTGGACACGGTTGCGCCGAATATGCGCCACGACAACTGCCATGCATTTTGTAAACACCCTCGGGGCCGTGGACAGGCCAAACGGGAGGACCGCAAATTGATAATGACGAGCCCCCACAACGAAGCGGAGGAAGCGTCTGTGGCGTGGCCAAATGGCAACGTGGAAATACGCGTCCTGCATGTCGAGGGCGGCGTACCAGTCTCCCGGATCCAGGGATGGAATAATGGTCCCCAGGGATACCATGCGGAACTTCAACTTCACGAGGTATTTGTTGAGCTCTCGCAGGTCGAGGATAGGCCTGAGGCCCCCCTTGGCCTTGGGGATCAGAAAATAGCGGGAATAAAACCCCTTGCCTTTCTCGTTTTCGGGAACCGCCTCTATAGCTCCTTTGCTGAGGAGCGTCTGCACCTCCTGCCGAAGGAATTGCTCGTGAGAGGGGTCCCTGAAGAGGGACGAGGAAGGAGGGCGGGAAGGAGGAAACGAAACAAACTGCAGGCGGTACCCCGTCTGCACCACGCTTAAGACCCAGCGGTCCGATGTTATTTGGGACCACGCCGGGAGGAAAAACGAAAGGCGGTTGGAAAACGGGGGGGAAGGATCCATAGGGGAAACTGTTACTGCGCCCTCGAGCGCACCTTCAAAATGAAGGCTTAGGACCAGGCGGGGGTTTTGAGGAGCCTTGGTTCTGCCCCCCTTGGTTCCCCGACTGCCTGCGCCTCCCGTTTCTGCCGCGGCGCCTGTAAAGGTCCTGCCGCTGGCGGAACTGGGAAAACGGCCTGCGTTGTTGTTGTTGTTGTTGTTGCGGCCGGAAGGATCTACGCTGCGTCACGGGAGTGTGCATCCCGAGGGACCGCATAACGACTCGGTTGTCTTTCAGACTCTTGAGTCTGGGGTCTGTTTTGTCAGAAAATAGGCCCTGGCCTTCGAAAGGAAGGTCTTGTATAGTATGCTGGAGTTCCGGCGGAAGGCCGGAAACCTGCAGCCAGGAGATGCGACGCATCGTAACTCCTGACGCAAGGGTACGGGCAGCCGAGTCCGCAGCGTCCAAGGAGGCTTGCAAGGCCGTGCGTGCGACCTTCTTGCCCTCGTCCAAGATGGCCGTGAACTCTTGGCGAGCATCCTGTGGCAGCAGCTCCTTAAATTTGTCCACTGCCACCCAGGAATCAAAGGCATATCTGCTCAGCAGGGCCTGCTGGTTGGAGACCCTGAGCTGCAGCGCCCCAGCCGAATACACCTTACGGCCAAGGAGGTCCATCCGCCTGGCCTCTCTGGACTTGGGGGCCGGAGCCTCCTGGCCGTGACGCTCCCTATCGTTCACCGATTGCACTACCAGTGAACCGGGAGTGGGGTGAACATGTAGATATTCATAGCCCCTAGAAGGGGCCATGTACTTTCTCTCGACTCCTTTCGCTGTCGGAGGGATGGAGGCCGGGGACTGCCAGATAGTATTGGCATTGGCCTGGATGGTCCGTATAAAGGGCAGGGCGACCCTGGTGGGAGCATCAGAAGAGAGGATGGTAACAATTGGGTCCTCTATCTCCGAGACCTCCTCTGCCTGCAGATTCAGGTTTTGAGCCAATCGCCTGAGGAGGTCCTGGTGCGCCCTAAGATCCAGCAGGGGGGGACTGTTGGAGGAGGTACCCGCCACCGCCTCATCCGCGGAGGAGGATGATGAGACCCCAGGCACAATAGTGTCCAACTGAGGGTCTTCCTCAGCCCTCGCCTCTGTCTCCGGAGCCACAGCGGAGTCCTGCTGTTTGGACCCTTCGTCCCCTTCCGGGGAGGGAGGGGGGCGAGACAAGGAGGCTTCAGGGGCCCTACGCTCCGCAGTCGCCGGCCTAGCAGGGAGCTGCTGGGGGCCCTGGGCCTGATGGTACGCCCAGGGTGTCCAGAATCCCCACTGTTGAGGGCCTTGGTCCTGCAGCGGCGGATCAGCAAACAGCGCCACCTGCCGGTCGGTGCCCAGCGCATAGCCGCTGTCCGCCTGGGAGGATACGGACGGCTGCCTCGAGGGCCACGGTGGGGCCGACCCTGGATAGTACGGGTCTGCGCGGGCCGGCACAGAGGATCGTCTCGGTGCCGGGGACCGGTGCCGGGAGTCATATCGGTGCCGGGAGCGGGACCGGGACCGGGATCTGTCACGGTGCCGGGCGCCGCTTCGGTGCCGGGCACCGCTTCGGTGCCGGGACTACTACCAGCTCGGTGCCGGGAGATCGACCGGGACCGGGACCTGCCACCAGCTCGGTGCCGGGAGGTCGACCGGGATCTGCCACCAGCTCGGTGCCGGGAGGTCGACCGGTGCGGCGAGTAGCGTCGGGACCTGCTCCTGGAGTCGCGGTGCCGGTGTCGGCTGGAGCCTGACCGCGACCGTCTCGATGCCGACCGGTGCCGCGAGTGCGACCGGTACCGCTGAGGGGAGCGGTGCCGGGACTGCGAGCGGCGTCGGGATCTGGAGCGCCCAAGACGTCGGGACCTGGATCGGGAACGACTGTCTGTGGGCGGTGCCGACATCATGGGCTTGCCTCTGGACGCGACCCGCACCGGAGGTACCGGGGGTGGCAGCCGAGTAGGCTCCGTCAGGGCAATAAGGTCCCGAGCCGAGGCGAAGGTCTCCGGTGTGGATGGGACCACTATCTCAACCCCAGATCTCATGGGGGAGCTCGGCGGCACCGGACTCAACGGACCCGCCGGGCCCGGAGTCAACGGTGCTAACGGTGCCGGCGGCGCCGCGGCCGATGTCGAGGCCGGGCGCTCTAGCCGGGTCTGCCTGGCCGGAGTATTAGACTTCGACGGCCTTGGCTCTGGCTCCAGTGCCGGAGAGGGTCGGTGCCGAGGAGTCTTCTCGGTGCCGGAGCGATCCGGTGCCGGTGCCGATACCACGGCCTGCGAAGCCGTCGGGTCAAGTGCCGCCTCCATCAGGAGAGTTCGGAGCCTTTGATCCCTCTCCTTCTTTGTCCTCGGCTTAAAGGCCTTACAGATGCGGCACTTGTCAGATCTGTGCGATTCCCCGAGGCACTTCAGGCACGCTTCGTGGGGATCGCTGGTAGGCATGGGCTTCTTGCAGGCCGCACACTGCTTGAAGCCCGGCGAACCAGGCATGAGCCCGGTGCCGGGTGCCGGGAAGGGCTAAGCCCCCGGCGAAGAAGTACTTTACAACTAATTAACTTAACTATCAACTTAACAGACTATTTAACAACTGTAATAGAACTAGAGAATAACAATAGATAACGATAGATAACTA
Organism: Gopherus evgoodei; assembly: GCF_007399415.2. NCBI lineage: Eukaryota > Metazoa > Chordata > Testudines > Testudinidae > Gopherus > Gopherus evgoodei. The sequence continues at coordinate 34,918,144 of NC_044323.1, forward strand.
GGAGAGCTAGGGACGTGGAGGACAGCTATGCCGCGCTCCACAGTTCCAACGACCGACACGGCGGTAAGAAGGAACTGAGGAGCGGGCGGGCCGGCAGGGATATATATTGGGCGCCATGGCGGCGCCACTCCAGGGGGCGACCTGCCGGCCCACTGGAGTTGCTAGGGTAAAAAGTTTCCGACGAACGTGCACGCGCGGCGCGCACACCTAACTGGAATGGATGTGAGCAATCACTCGAAGAATAATAAATGGCTAGATGATCTGGGGGTTATAGTAGATCATACATGGAATATAAGTGAGTGGTGTGATGCGGAGGTGAAAAAGGCTACTATCATTCTGGGGTGTATTAACAGGGGTATTGTATATATGATATCAGATGTAATTGTCCTACTCTACTCAGCACTGGTGTGGCCTCAGCTGGAGTAGTGTCCACTTCTGAGCACCACACTTTAGCAAAGGTGTGAACAAACTGGAGAGAGTCCAGAGGAGAGCAAGAAAAATGATAAAAAGTTTAGAAAATCTGAGCTATGAAGAAAGGTTAAAAAAGCCTGGGCCTGTTTAGTCTTGAGAAAGGACAAATGAGGGGAAACCTGATAACAGTCTTCAAAATATGTTAAGGGTTGTTATAAAGAGGATGGTGATCAATTGTTCTCCATTTCCACTGGAAGTAGGACAAGAAGTTATGGGCTTATAACTCCAGCAAGAGAGATTTATATGAGATATTAGGAAAATCTTTCTTACTATAAGGATAGTTAAGCTCTGGAATAGGCTTCCAAAGGAGGTTGTATAATCCCCATCATTGGACATTTTAAAAAACAAGTGGGACAAACACCTGTTAGGGATAATCTAGGTTTGCTTGGTCCTGTCAGAGTGCACGGGGGTGGACTTGATGACTTATCAAAGTCCCTTCCAGCCCTACGTTTTTTATGATTTTTTTATCATTATGAACATTTAGTCTGTCTTCTTGCATAACACAGGAAGTCTGACTAAATTTACACAGGATTTCTCCTAGTAATTCATGCATCAAGCCCATAATTACTGGCTGCACATGTCTTTTAGAAAGCCATCCCGTCTTGATGTAAAGACTTCAGGTGAGAGTGAATCCAACAAATTCCTAAATAAATGGTCCCAATTATTAATTCCCATCACTGTTAAAATGTTGTGCCTAATTTTAATCTGAATGTTTTAGCTTCATCTTCCAACCACTGGATCTTGTTAAGTCTGTCTGCTAGATTGAAGAAACATTAGTCACCTCTTACTCTTCTCCTTCATAAACTATAAAGACTGAGATTTGAAGTCTCTCACTGTAAAGGCATGTTTTCCAGACTTGAAATCATTCTTGCAGCTCTTTTCCAAACCCTTTGCAATTTTAAACATCTTTCTTGAAGTGTGGACACCAGAACTGGACACAGTATGCCATATACAAAGGTAATATAACCTGTCTACTTGTACTTGATCTTACCCTGTTTATACATTCAAGTGGTACATTCAGTGTTCCCCCAAAACTGTATATTTTGTATTGAGCCAGATACAAACTCCACTGAGCACTACATTTTTGTATAGGATTGCGTGTGTTTGTGTCGGGGGATGAGGGGGGTTATGAATGTTGTGAGAGGTGTGCAGGGAGGACTGTGTGTGTGCATGCACACATGGGGGGGTTATATGCGTGTGTGTTGAAGACTGCGCACAGGGTGGGGGGTTGTGTGTGTGTGCAAGTCCATGTGGGGGTGTGGTGAGGGGTCTGGGGGGGTATTGGAGTGTATGTAAGTGTGCGTGGTGAGATGTGGTGCGTGTACGTGGTGAGGGTTGGGGGGAGGGGCAGGGTATGGATTTGGGGTGAGGAGTCTGAAGGGGTGTCTATGGGAAGGCTGAGAAACATTCAGGGGAATTGTGTATGGGTGGGTGGGGTGCACATGTGTATGCATCACACACTACTCCCTGTCCGCACCAGTGGCAGGGTCCCAAAGGAAGATGATTCGCTCTGCAGCAGCTGCCTGAGGAGCCTAGCCAGGGGTCTGTATCTGGAGGGTGGGGGTGGTGTCAGACTGCACTTCCCTGCGGCTGGGGGTTTCAGACCACCCACCACCACCCCAGGTGCACCCAGGAAGGGGCCCTGGCTGCAGCTCCCTCTGCTCCCACTCCCACTGTGTCCCTGGAAACCAACTGCCAGGCATGTGGGTGGGCTGGGGCATCAGTACGTTGGCCTGATTGGGTTACAGCTCTGCAGCCTGCACTGCCCTGGGCTGGGCTGACAAGGCACAGCCCGTCCAGGCCCCTCACCTGAGCTCTTGCACAAGGTCCATTCCGGAGCTACCACCCCTTCCCAGCTGCGTGTGTCCCCATCCCGAAACACTCCCAACTCCCCTAGAGTGAGGAGGTGATGGGGGGCACACATGCCATGTCACAGGGTAGCGGGACCAAGCAGAACAGGTTCTTAAAGGGTCATGCCATATCCCTTCTAGGGCCACACTGAGGAGATGTGAGCAGCAGGGATTCGGACCTGCGCCATATACACAAGACTGCTGCACCACTGGGCAGTTTAAAGGGAACATTGCTCGCATTCGCCCTCTTAGCTACAGCATCACCCCAGGAGCTCAGGTTTAGCTGGTGAACCAGCATGACCGCTGCATCCTCTACAGAGTCCCTGCTTCCCAGGACATATCCCCCATTCTGTCTCACAGGGAAGGCTAAGATATTGATAAAGGTGCTAAGTAAATATATACACTTAAATTACCATTTTAATAAAAAAACTTTTGTCATTTAATTTTCTCAAAGATGCAAACCCTCAGTTCACAACTGCAAACCTTACCTGAAACCTCTAATTTATCCACTGCCTCCAATTTTGGCAAGGCCATGGACCGCGGAGGCATCTCTAAGTTAGGGATTGACTTCATGATATTGGCCTGTGCCTCTTCTAAAAGTTTTTCAAACTCCTTTCCATTATAGTGATCAAGGTTCTGTCTTTTCTCTTCCCATTTCTTTTCTGCTTTCTAAAAAGAAGTATAGCATTCGGTTAGTGTTCTGATTTCATCAGTCTCTACTCTGTTATTTCTACACCTCCAAATATAAACATTATGAATCAAAACTGGTTAGATTTCTTCAGCATTGGTCTGTAGTGAGGTAACAGAAGTTTCTGATTTCAGTTTGGTTTTTAGTGAGCAACATTTCACATAAAAAATTGACTGCCTACTGTTCAGCACACTTTAACATACTGTAAGCGTCTACTGCTCTTGCCTCCAGAATTCAGCTAGCACCATCGTTTCCTATAGAGCACTCCTTGCAAGTCAAATCAGCCTGAGAAAACTTACAGACTGCATTACCTCCCATGGGTTTCTTTCTGAACTACTGCAGGCACAAAACATTTACTCAAAAATTGAAGGAAAGCTATTATTTATTTGTTGGCAAGTCTCTGTGCCTCAGTTTCCTTATCTGTAAAATGGGGATAATAATACCCATCACTTCACAAGGGTATTTGTAATGCACTTTGAGATACACAGACAAAAAATGCTATAGCCATGCAAAATAGTGTTTAATGTTTAAAAACAGACAATGCCTGCTACATATTGTTTTAAAAACACACATCATAGTTAACATTGTGCTCACCCTGGTGTAAGCATTTGGGGTAACATGTTGCTAGGAACAACTACAAACAAAAAGCGTTGACAAAGCTCCATACGGGAGCAATAATTGTTTCTTTTTTAAAAAACTGATGAAAAATGCTCTGGCTCCAGATTAATTTACTTAGTTCGCTGTTTATTTTTGTTTTGTGATGGAGGCTACACATACTTTACTCATTGCATCAAAAAGTTATCTACCTGCACTGTAGCTTATGTAAGTATTTCTTGTGACTTCTTATAGCAACACACAGCAGATGCTGACCTGCAGATAGGGTCCAGAATATTTAGCCACTGCTTAAGGAGAAAGCCCTTAACAGCATGTTGTTTTTCCCTCAACAGCCCCAACTGGAAATTCCATGTTAAAGTGACATAGAAAAATAATCAAGCATTAGAAAATATGGAAATACACAGTGCTAAGGTCACCCAAACATCTTTAATTCTGCTCCTGTGTCTTCCCAACACCAAGCCGCCATAAGGAAGTCCTAGACACGCTGTGTGTCATCTTCCCATCAGTGACTCAAAATTGAGAGGTGACCTAACTGGGATTCCTTACTCGAGTAGATGGCCTGATCAGGCACACCTTTAATGGAAAGTGTTATAGAGCTACAGCAAAATACTCCAGCCATCTTTAAGACCAAATGCAGTGAAAGGAAAAAGGGAGGCCTTTAAATATCTTAATCAAAAGACCACATTCTGGAAGATTGGTCAAAACATCCCCCAATCCCAAAAGTATATAGGATTTCAAATTTAGAAGTGTGGCTACAATGCACTGCCTGCCATGTTACCATGACACTTAACAGACAAATACTTTTAACATGGTAAGGACTGGATTCAAATTAGGTAGATTACACACCTGGAGCATGGGATGATGGGGGAAATCATACTTGTGTATCACAAAAATGTGAAGGGCCAGAGCTGTGTACTACACAGCTCCCCAACTTCACAAAATTCCAGTTGTGTGGGTGACCTTACTGAGCATTTCCATACTTTTTAATATATATATAAAATCTTACCTAGGCATTTCCAGGCTGATGTTAAATCCTCCACTTAGCCCACTCCTGAAAAAATCCTACTTTAATCACTTAACCCCTGCCCAATAGTAACAGAAGGGGATTTATAGGTTTCACTCCTGGTTAACATGATTTTTAGTTTGGGATTTAAAAGAAAATAATCATCTGACTTTAGTAATCATTTCTTCAGTGTCAATAGAGCACTCAGAAACGGCACCTCAGGCTTTTGTCTTTTTTTAATGACACTACATTTTGTCTTGGTTCAAAATAAGGGGTAAGATTTTCAGAAGTGCTTATGGAAGTTATGGGCCCAACTCCCATGGACTTTCCTTTGGATATTGGACACCTAGGTCCACTGATATTTTGAAAATCCTACCTAAGGTTCCAAATGCATGCTGGCAGCACCCAGTAAAGCCAAGCCTGGGCCCAAAGAGAATATCACTGGTTAAAGAGAATACACTGTACCTCAATTGATACAGCTCGGTTCCTGGTACTTGCACTGTGAATTTCTTCAATAAAAAGGCTTTGCATTACGGAACCATTGACCTGCGGTGACTGAGATGTCTGTGATTGCTGGGTTGCTGCTGTGGACTCCAGTACAGTGACTGGCATGGTGGGGGTGTGATGGCTTGTTGCTGACAAAGCTACAGAATGGCTGGTGACCGAAGGTGAATTCTGGGTATGGTTGACCAGTGCTGAAGAGTGCTGATACTGATGTATGACTACGGGAGAGCTCTGTACATGATGAACTGTCATTAAGGGTAGAACTTCTGACTTGACTGAAGACCCTTGCAGCTCTGCTGTAACTCCAGCTATGGTTTGCTGTGGGTATCCAGGGACACGTATTAGCTCTTCTTGATTTTTCAGAACTTCGGTAGCTGTTGCCTTTTCCATGGCACTGTATTGCGTGACTTGAGAAGGATCCACGCCCTTCAGCAGACCTTCTGTAACATGTCTATCAAAACAAATCACACACATCAGCATTCATTATTTATTAAATTTGCATATAATTAGTCCAGTCATTTGCTATATATTAACTTTATTGGCTGTAATCTGCATACAAAATATATTTTTGGCAAAAACTCTCTTTTCTCCCACCCAATTGGAAACAGAAATCAATTTGGTAATTTTCAAGTGTGAGGAAACTAGAAATTAAAAGGTTATAGGTGTGACATTGCACTGCATATATGTTATGGAAATATACTAATGAGTGTGAATATAATGTAACTGGAATATGCTTCATGCAAAAGGTCTCTTGTAAGGTATCATTACAAAGCTTATAATCTACTGAGTGTTTTCATCATATTTGTATGTATCATTCTTGTATCTAAAGCTAGAAATATGAAGTATTACTCTAAAGTCCTATTGTAACTATGCAAAGTTTGGGCCATTAATAATGGCTTGGAATCTTAATGGCTCCCATTAACCAGGACAATTGGTTGTAAATGGCTCTGTTTACGTGTAAGCCTTCCTGTGTTCATGTAAGTCAGGCTGGGAAGAATGGAGGCTTGGGATCTCACAGGACATGTGACCATGTCACCTGGTACTGGAATTCATCTTAAACCTCAGAGGTGTAGCCATGTTAGTCTGGATCTGTAAAAGCGGCAAAGAGTTCTGTGACATGCTCCAATACGTTTGTTAATCGATAAAATGCCACAGAACTCTTTGTATCTTGAACCTGGGGCTTTTCCATTTAGAAGGAGGGGGTAGGGACCCAGAAAGACAAAAGATTCCCTCCTTGTGCCAAGGCTATAAAAGGAGCTGGAAATAACAAGAACTGTACCAGGGGAAAGGATTGGACCCAGCCTAAGAAGGAGTCTAGTCTGTGAAAGAAGCTTATTGGAACATCTCTGAGGGTGAGATTTACCTGTATTCAGTTTCTTAAATGTATTAGGCTTAGACTTGCGTGTTTTGTTTTATTTTGCTTGGTAACTTACTTTGTTCTGTCTATTATTACTTGAAACCACTTAAATCCTACTTTTTATACTTAATAAAATCACTTTTGTTTATTAATTAACCCTGAGTAAGTGATTAATACCTGCAGGAGCAAACAGCTGTGCATATCCCTCTATCAGTGTTGCAGAGGGCAGCCAATTTATGAGTTTACCCTGTATAAGCTTTATACGATGTAAAATGGATTTATTTGCGGTATGGATCCCATTGGGAACTGAGTGTCTGGTGCTGGAGATGGGTGACTTGCTGAGCAGTTATTGGTTAAAGTCTGCAGCTTTGTGGGCATGGACTAGCCCCTGGGTTTGTGTTGCAGCAGACTAGCATGTCTAGCTAAACAAGGCAGGGTTCTGGAGTCCCAAGCTGACAAAGAAAACGGGCTTAGAGGTAGTTTCAGCACATCAGGTGACAGTCCCAAGGGGGTCTCTGTGACTGAATCCATCACAATCAGTATTTTCTGATAAAAGCATGGCAGAATAAATTAATAATTAATAGAGTCAGAGAAATTAGAATAGAAAAGACAGTTTAGATGAGCTAGTCCATCCCTCTGCCAATACAGGAATATCTCTTCTAAGATATTTTCTAGAATAAAGATGCCAATCTTAAGCCTTAAACTCATCTTGCTTTGTTTCTCTCTTTCACACACACACAACATAGATTTTGCTATAGCGTAGGTGTTTAGCTGAAAGTTACTAAAATAATATACTTTGATCCCTTGGTGCTGACTATTTCAGGGTTGCCACTGGCAAGAAAATTCAATTTTCATTACCTCACAAAATTAGCATTTGTTTGCTGCTCATATTTTCTGACAAACATGGATAATAATTGTACTTAGTGGTTGAAAAATCTCAAGTATGGCTAATATGTTTCTGTCACATCTCTCATTTCCAAAGCCCAGAATAAAGAATTCCATGAAACCACGAGCAAACCCCAAAATATATGCTATTTGTTTCCCATTCTTTAGTAAAAAACAAAACTTGTTAGTGATGCTGTGACGAACTGGGAATGTTCTTAATGTTTTCTCTGAATGCTGTGTGGGTGCCTCAGTTTCCCCTATGCAGTTCTTAAGTATCTAGGTGGTGGGATAAGGGTGTATGGTTGCTGCAGAGCAGAGGGCCAGTGTACATAAATGCCCGACACACTGTCTCCTAGCAACTGATGGCCTGGGCCCCTCCCCTGCAAAGGTGCCAACTGAAGGTGGTGGAAACAAAGAGATCAAGTGACCTCCTGGCCCGGGAAAGAGACAAAGGCCAGAAAGGAGGGGCTGGAGGGGGTTTCAGTTTGGAGCTGGCTGGGGATGAGGAGTGAAGCGCAGACGTGGGGGTCTGCCTTGCTGGGCCCCAGAATAGACCTGGTGGAGGAGTCTTGTTGTTTGTACCTACAAGCTCTGTTTTAGACCGTGTTCCTGTCATCTAATAAACCTCTGTTTTACTGGCTGCCTCAGTCACATCTGACTGCGAAGTAGGGGTGCATGCAGGACCCTGTGACTTTCCCAGGACCCTGCCTGGGCAGACTCGCTGTGGGAAGTGCACGGCGGGGAATATGCTGAATGCTCCAAGGACAGACCCACGAGGTGAAGCCGTGTGAGCTTCTTGCCCTGAAGACAGTCTACTCCAAGGGAGAGGAGGCTCCCCAAAGTCCTGACTGGCTTTGTGGGAGCAGGTCCAGAGCATCGTCCGGGGACTCTGTGACAAATGCTAACATCATGTTAGCGATGCTTTGTGTTAGCTATTTCTTAGTGTTATATTTTGGGAGATTCATGCTGTGCACTCAAAGTATGCCTGATCTAACACCAATTGTTGTAAAATGTCTACAACCGATTGGGTTAGAGATGGGCACAAACACACATTGTATGGCTCCTGAGTTAAATGTCCCCAACAGTCAAGGATGTCTTGGTCAGGGGTTTGGATTCAACCTATCCCTAGTTAGGGTCTACTAGACTATTGTAGCTGCTTTAGACAGAGACTTTACATGGAACAACTGAAGTCACAATTTTCAGTATGTGGTTAGGAAGTTCTAAGAGGAACCCATATTTAACCCCCAGCTCTTGGCACTCCAGACTGAACCTCTAGGGGCCCTTACAGAAGGACTACAACAATAATGGCTAGCAAGATCCTCTGACCTCATTTCCCAGCGTGCTTGGAGTCAGGGGTGGGGATAGAAGGAATTAGAAAGCCTTGCTGGTGTGGTTTGGACAAGAAGGTCACTGGATCAACAACAAGCCAGAGTTATACAGCCCCAGTGAGGGAGTAGCCTGACTCTACTACCAATGAACCGAGTTTAGTCTCAGTTTTAGTTTGGAAGCTGAGAGAGACAGCACAGCTCAGGGAAGTTTCTGCTAAACTCTCACTCCTCGCTAAGGGAGATTTTGGACTTCTATAAGACTTCAACTGCATGGATCAGGCAGTTCCAACACTGAAGTGACCAGCATCCAGTAGAGTGAGAGAGAGACAACCTGGCACTAGTTACCAAGAGCCAGCCAAGACCCCAGGAGAATTCCAGACCAGGGTACAGCAAGTCCAGCAGGGAGAGGACCCTGCCAACCCAGGGGACTTCATTCTAAGCTGACAAATGCTACAGCACAGCAACACTCCATCTCAGGACATTCAACATCAGCCTACCATCTGCCTCAAGGAGGTGCCTCAGAGAGTGCCAGAGGCTGGTGAGTGTTAGGAAATGGAGAACTGGCTTTTTCATAAATGGATTAGTTAACCATAACCCTTTCCTTCCCCTATTTTCCTGTTCCCAGTAAGGCCCCCCCTTTATTATACTATTATTTTTGGTCTGCTATTTCTTTGCTGGGGTTTGTTTTCATGTATCTTATTATCCCCTATGTACAGGGCTTTTACACTGCTTGCTCTTCCTTCTCAAGAGACAGCACCCTGTGTATTGCCACAGTGAGGAGTCACCAGGGGTCAAAAAAAAAACCCAGGACCCAACCCATGCAAAGAGTGGGGAAAAGTTGCTCCAGGTATTGGTGATAGCAAGCACTAGAGAGAGAAAAGCTATGCCTCAGAGGAGGGGCTACACATACAACCCTATAAACAAGTCGTGGCTCTGAAAACCTTTTGACTCTGAATGGAAAAGGCTTTGCAGTGCTCCTTGCTGGAACTGTTCAGAGTTCTGAAAAACAACTCACCTCCTCAGCGTGGTAAGGATATCTGTCATGCTGCGGACTCGTTTCAGCAAGCTGTCTAGTTTATGGGGCTCCTCCTTCAGAAACCTCACGGCTTCCACTTCAATGCGGAGAATCGCCCGCATTTTATTCTGCAATGTCGGAAACTCACCTACGAAAACAAGAACCACCAAGTTCAAGAGAAAGTGACAAATGCTTTTTTTTTTTTTTTAAGAGTTGGATACATGTAAGTGTATTCAACAGTTACGTATCTGCCTGCACACAGAGATCACACACTCAGACCCCAAGACCTTTAATTGATTTTTTGAAGAAGGCAAAGACCAATTTTCAGATCAAGACACAAACCTACATCACTCCCAAGTGTTAGAACAATCAAACCAAACATAAAAGGGAAACTACACCTTTGAGGGTGGCGACAGCTTCTCCTACTTGCCGCAGAAGAAAAGCCCCATCTTCAACATCTTTCAACGTCACTATCTTGTTGGTGGCAGTAGAGTCCTTCTTCAGCTCTTCAACAAAAGCTTCTAGCTCACTGTTTAAAAAAACAAGCAGAAATAGAACCTGAACTGAGTTTTGTTTTGTTTTGTGAAAATAGTTAGAATTGAATGGACAAATCTGGATCAGAAATATCACAGCACCTTAAAACTGCTACTGACCCCTTACTAGCTTGATTCTGAAAATAACAATGAGTGCCTAAAAGGAGGGTGTGTGAGAGAGCTAGAACTCCAGATTCCCAGCAGGGCAACTTCCTCTCAACACACTGGGGTTTTGGAATATGCTGAGGATAATAAAATACCCAGAGGCAGTACATGTTATGAGAGGTTTTGCAAGGAACAGGCCACCATGTGAATACGCTGCCCTGACACCAAGGGGCACAAATGACAAACAAACTGTAGCACTGTGTGACTACCTCAGAACAAACGCACAACCCCTGTCCCCCAAGTCATGAATATTTGTTCTGATAAAAACCTGCCTCCATTCACACTCATTTTGTGACCACTTTCACTGCATATTTTAGCTGAGTTTACTAGCAGCAATATTCTCAGAAACAGCAAATGTTATGTTAATACTAGAGAATATCCTGAATACATTGAACTGATACATGTAAGTAATCACCTCTGAATCCTGAGTCTAAGAGTTACATGCATCCATTCAGTGACAAGCATGTGACTTACATGTCCAATTAAAATTGACACCAGAGCTTGACTATCAAATACATGTCACAAACACCTCATTAACAATCCACAGACCGAGGTTATTTGTACAAACTATTTGTCAGATAAGAGCAAATACCAAATTATATCTGAGAAAATCATAAGCTGCTCTTGGACAATTCAAAAACAGGAGTGGACACAGATGTGTTGAATTCAGCATTCATCTATCCATGCCTCAGTTTCTCCATTTGTAAAATGGGGCTAATTATATTTACCTCTTTTGTAAACCACTTTGAGTTCTATGGATGACAAGTGCTATTTAAGAGCTAGGTAATAACAACAACAATCAGTGACTGTATGAGACAGCCAGGCACTCAGGTATTGCAGTGACGGGCATGATACAAACACCTAGACAGATATGAGAGAGCCGTATTACACTGTTCAGCTGTCAAGAAAAGAGTGAGGAAATAGACAAAAGATTGAAAAAGGCATAAGCAGCCCAACTAATTAATTATGGAAAGCCAAGGAACAAATAGCAGCTTTTTGGGACTCCAGCACCTGTGTCCTGCACTCTGCCCTTATAAATGCATGCCTTTGCTCCACAATATCTCTACCCTAAGGACTAATCCTTGGGGCAGGATATGGCGAGCGAATACAGCATGTGAATTTCACAGTGCTCCTCTTAACTTCCATCTAGTCAGCACTCAACCTTTGTTATATAGCTGACACCGATGAATGCCTCCCACCAATTGTTTGCAGTGCTGTTGTAGCGACCTGAAGAAAAGAGCTCTCTGTAGCTCAAAAGCTTGTCTCTTTCACCATCAGCAGTCAGCCAATACAAGATATTACCTCATCCCCCCCTTGTCTCTCCCACCAGTTGCACACTCTTTGGATTCTACATTAGGGACAGTGCTGTGCTCTAGTCACATTTGAGATGCTGAGAGCTGACTAGAACTCGTTATCCCTAAGAAGAGTTTACTTGCTCCTTGTGAGCAGGCAGGGTCTGAAATGTACAAAAACCCTGTTTACAAAGATCTGGAGAGAAGGATTTGTGTTATTTCAATCTGGCTGCGCGCCAGAATGGAGCAGATGTGAATAAGACACACCTAAGCTGAGAGATCTCACTTTAGGAACACCAGCCTGGAAGGTCTCCCAATACAAATGCAGATGAGAGAAAACATCTCGCTTATTAACACAGGGATGATGAATCTCAAAAGAGGCCAGTAGGTGGCACCAACTGAATGATATTCTTCTGCTTTTACAGGGAACGAGGTAGTCGAATTTAAAACACTACAACACATATCTACTTCTCCTACATTTGCGTTCACAATAAAGAAGACACAAACAGCAGGATATCACCTCAAGAACAGAGCCAACACAGGAAGGATTTTGCATAAAAACCTCAGCTTTCCATCATCAAGCCCAGAAAATGTTGCTGTGAGCTCAAACCCTCTGGTAGGAGGTTGTTGCACAATCAAGGACCATTGATAGCTCTGTCACGCGTACCTGTGAACTTCATCTGGTTGAACAATGGCTTCAATGGCCCTGATACAACCAGCTGCCTCAGAGTCAGGAATAGAAAAGAAGCTTCTCTGAAATCTGAGTCCTATGCTACTGGAGACCTCAAAATTAGGACCAGAACTTTGAATTGGCTCCTGGCTTGAATGGGGAGACAGTAGGAGGCATGGAGCAGGACAATCATCTTTTGGCATGTAAGGGCCACTGTCACACAGACAGGGGTAAGGGAGACATCTAAATAGCAGGGGATGGTGTCTGTCTCACTTTTGTTCACATAGAGAGAGTTCTTTCCAGACTTTGGTACGAAAATGTGGGTTACACCAGATAGTAACATATAACAGTTTTTTCTAACTGCAATTACACATGATAATAAGCATTTGAACATAACAGAGAAATTTAGAATATATTTTAAATATATTGTTATATCTGGTTTGAAATAATATATTCATACCAAATTCAGGGTGCTGGAACAATTTTTATAGTGGGGGTGCTGAGGTCCATTGAACCAAACAAGCCATACAAACCCTGTGTATGATGGAAACCACTTCAAGCCAGGAGGATGTAGCAGCACCCCTAGTTCCAGCACTTATGACCAAATTTGACAAGTGTGTGGAGAAAATACTGATTCTCAGTCTACAGTTAATGAGAATGCAGAGGAGAGGACATTTTGTCAGCACTCACAATGCTAAGGATGTCACCTTGCAGGCTGATGGAAACCAGATATCCTGATTATGAAAATATGATTTTCCTAGAAAACCTGCCTACTGAAGGCAGAGATTCCAAGAGACTATTCAGCAATGCTGATGACACCTATTCCAATTACAGATGCAGGATGCTCCTAGACAATGCCGAATTGCTAGTGTTCTTCAAAATTATTGTAAAATCATAAATACTAGTATTAAATTCTGATTCTGAAATCTTACTTAAAAATAATCTGAGTACTTTATTTTTATGTCTGTTTGAAATTTGTCAGAAGGGGCACAATTATTCTAATTTTACTGTTATTAGAAGTGCTGTCAGCTTTCACCTATAGTTTATGTTCTAGCTCTGAGAGAGAACTTTGTACAATATGTACAGCATACCATGCATTGTAGTTTTACCACATAACGCATTGGTAAGTAATGCATTTTTACTGGATACATCTGTGTTTTCTGACTATCACAATAGTTTATAAATATGCTGCTTATAACTATGGTTTATAACCAACTACAACACCTTCTATTCATGTGCTTCTAACCATCTATAAAACATACAATTCATGTCTGTAATATGCTTATCACCTCTATTAATCATATATTAGCTTTTTCATAACCTATTTATAAATGTATCCTTCACTTAAATTGTGACTGACATATATTATCCCAATTTGCCTTTGGTATCTAGCAAGCTTTGAGGCTGGTATTTGGTAACTGACATCCAAAAAAGGTATTGTATCTTTGGATTAGATCCAATTTAATTTACTAAAAATGTCTGCCTGAAAGTACAATCATCAGGCATGCAAAATGATCTGGTTTACATGGAGTGCACTTTCTACATGCCTTCAAGGCAGACTGTCTAAGAGATCTCCCTGGACTTCATTGGATATCTCTATTTTCTGAGATGAAATTGAAGTCCCAATATCAGAGGGGTAGCCGTGTTAGTCTGGATCTGTAAAAGCAGCAAAGAATCCTGTGGCACCTTATAGACGTGTGTTAGTCTATAAGGTGCCACAGGATTCTTTGCTGCTTTTGAAGTCCCAATCTTCTTCTGACATAAATTGGCACAGGTCTACAGATTCCAACGGAAACAAACTAGTAGTGAATTTGATTTAAATTGGTTTGTAGAAATCTCCTTCATTTGTAATATGAAATTGCCATGATTTTTGTTTTTGCAATTGGAAATATTCCTCAAAGTAGCAGAGAGGAGAGTTAAACCAAGAATCAGAAAAGCTGGAAGAGTTTTTCTCTCTGTTCCTTCAGGCAATACTAAAGTTCATATTCCAGGGCAATTAACACATCTTTACAAATGTAGCTGAATCCCTGAAACTCCTTGATTCTGATGAGAAAGGTCTGTAGGACTATGATTTGGAAGAGGTCAATAGGACAATGATTAAAAGTCTGAGAAATGATAATTTTCGTGTCCTGTTACTGTGCATTTACTTTATAGGTCTGAAGTGGTGTCAGATGGAAAACTTCTATATAGAATGTTAACCTCTCTCTGATGTTACCAACTGACATTTAAAGTGTAATTTTATGGTGTATGTCCTGATAGCACCACTAAGTTCATCTAGGCACTATTATGAACAAGGAACACAAAGGGTACCTCTACATTGCAATTTAAAAACTGTGGCCAGCCTGTGCCAGCTGACTTGGGCTCACAAGGCTTGGTCTAACGGGCTACTTAGCTGCAGTGTAGATATTCAGGCTCAGTCTGGAGCCCAGGCTCTTGGACCCTGTGAGGTGGGAGGGTCCTCAGCCTGAATGTCTACACTGCAATTAAACAGCCTCTTAGTCTGAGCCCCGGGGAGCCTGAGTAAGTTGGCCTGGGCCAGCCATGGGTGTCTAATTGCAGTGTAGACATAAGAGAACTCCAGCCCCAGAGTGTACACAGTCTTAGCTAATACACAGTGTGTGAATAAACCGATGAACAGGACAGTGGTGGGGGACAGCACTGTCTGTAGCTCAGTTAGGATTGTGAGCTAGTTTATAGCAATATCCACAGTATATAATACTATAAATTCACAATCTTGCAGAAAAAACACAAATTCCTAGATTAATATTATCCTTTATAATCACAGGTGCGATACTTTTGTAGTAAATCTGAGTCATTTGACAACACATATATTAACACAGAAGATTGCTTTCCCTCTTTGTTTATAAATATCAGAACTGCTGGTATGGTAGAGTACCATGATTAATGTTTGCAGTGAGAAGCTGATTATAAAGTTTCTCTATACATAAAGGAGCAATATTTCAGGTGTGGCCAGATATACATTTGGATCAGCAATAAAAACTAATTAATTAAATAGTATCTTACAAAATCTCAGTGTTAGAATTATTTAGACTATTTACTGATTTTTTTTTTGAGCTAGATCCCAATTGCATCACATTTTCAAAATCAGAGCTGCACTAAATCACTGGCCATTGTCAATCTCAGTAAGCCAAAAAATTGAGAAACTAAGCCTCTTCTACATAATCTTAAATTATGGCATCCTGCAAATACTCTTCTAAATGTAGGGGTGTGCATGGACGATCCCAGCAGACAATGGTAAGAGGAACACTCATAGATTCCAAGGCCAGAAGGGGTCATTAAGATCATCTAGTCTGACCTCCTATATAACACAGGTCATAGCATTTCCCTGAACTAACATAACTGACATAATTTATTTTAATTAACATTTATTTTTCCTTTTCAAGTCCCCCACATCCCATATTATCAGTGCCCATTCCATGAGATATCCTAGCATGCACTATAGAACACTGTCTCTATACAGTATTTAACTCTAAGAATATTATCTCCCACTGCACCTCTTTCTCTCTTGAAGAAAATTTAGTCCCTCCTATTCTTTCCTTTTACAATTACACCTTATTTAATATCTGGGTACATGGATGCCACAGACAGTGTCTGAAATTGAGGGGTCATGTTTGTTGTGGGCATATGGATGGGGAGTTCTGAAGACAGAACCTAACCATCATCACTTAGCTAAGAACCCTCACCCAGTTAGAGGCCACTGATTTGCACAATATTTGGTCACTTAGAATAGAGCTGGTTGAATTTTTTTTGGTGGAAAATGCAGATTTGGTGACATCAATTTTTTTTTGTGAATTTGTGTTGATTTTGTCAAATTGTTTCAGTTTAAAAAAGGCTAAAAAAATTGAAATGGTTTGCTCTGACATTTTAAAAAGGAAATATTCTGATTTTTGGTTCAAAATGAATTATTGTTTGAAAATTTCCTTGAAACTTTACTTAAAAACCAACCAAATGTTTTAAAATGGTTGCAATCTAAATGAAATATTTCATTCAACCTAAAACAATTTTTTCTGACTTGATTATTTAAAATTTTCAAAAAAATTGGGTTTTGGTTTGTCCCAAAATGAATCCTCCACCCGCCCCCCGCTTTTTCAGCAGCGCCAGCAAACCAAAAAATCTGTTCTTTTCCCAGCTGTACTTAGATATAATTCTACAACCGTAATCAGACTCTCCCTGCTCTCTCTCAGCCTATGACAGTGCATGGAATTATGTAAAGAGGAGAAAGGTGTGCGTGCTAAGTAGCACTTACCTACATGAGCAGTCCCCCAGTGAAAGCATATTCTATAAAGGAAAAAGCCAAGCATGAACAACAAACAAGCTCAAAACACTAGGAGAGGTTTCCCCACCCACCATAACTTCTTCACAATCTTTTCCTCTTCATGGAGGTATTTCTGCCTTTCTTGCTCCACCAGGATGCGCTGTCGCTGCACAGGATCCTCCAGCCTCTTCGCTGTTTCAATCACTTTGCTATTGATTTCCAGCTCAGCCTTCTTCATCATTGCCCTCAGCATCTCCTGGTTCTGCAGCTGTTGCACAAAAGAAATCAACTTCAATTTTCCTGCCTGACTAACATCCCTGGCAACTGAACACATTGCAGCTCTCAGAAATAGGTTTGGATAAACAGCCCTACAGCTGAATGAACATACTCCCTCCCCCCTTAACTTTATCCATAAATGTTACGTCAAGGAGAAGGGGGGAAAGAGCACAAATTCCATTAACTTCTAAAGCGTGTGTCTGACTTACAGTAGCAAGCTGACAAACAGAATGTGTAGACTTCATTATGATGTACTATGTCTCGCACCAATTTCACCACATACTTCTGTAGGAACTGAAACTTTTATACACCATTCAACGTGCCATTAGAAGGTGTTTTATAAAATATCAGTGATGAGCTTCCTGCCTTGTGCCGTGTAATAAGAGTGCAGCCGCTTCTCTGAGAGCTGTCACACTAAAGGGCATGATTCCCTTCTGTATGTGCCTCTTACTAGTCCTTCACTAAACTTGCTGGACCATCATTTGAAAATATCATGAACGGTAGTGTGAAAGCTGAATGCCATTCTTTGAGGGGCCCTTCTCAGTGTTGTAAGCAGTGGATACACTACTCAGTGTGACGGAATGAAAGACGTACAACTAATTTGCAATATACATCAACAACAAAGAGACTTTTAAAATGTGGGTTTTCTCTAAAAAGTGACTATTTAGAAAGGAGACCTGCTTTCTCCAGAGATCTGCCACAGATCTTCTCACTTTAGTGGGCAATGTAAATTGTAATACCTTTTATTCCTGTTAACCTTGCAGAGCCGAAACAGTTAGGAGAGCGTGAATTGGATCATACTTCTACTTGTGCATTAATTGCGCACTGAATTTTACCTACAGGGTCAATCAGTTACACTTGTACAAAATGGTTTGAAGGCACTGGGAATCCACAGGTGTCACTGAGATCATAATTGGAAGATAATTAGAGTGCACAGATATCACTAAATACCTACTTTGGCCTGGAGAATCTTCATTAGTGGAAAAGGAAAGACGCCACCTTGGCTATGCTGCCCAGGATGAGCTCGCTGGGCAGACAGTTAAAAAAAAATCATCTTTTTACTTGCAAACCTATCACATTTTCCTTTAAAGCAGCAATGTCTTTTAGAGAAGAACTGCTCTTTAAGATGTAATTTTTCACACTACAAGTAAAAATCTTCTAATAGAAGATGTTGCAAATTACAGAGGCCCTGGGTGACTCGTATATAGGCACTGAGCAAGTTCCGCTTATATGTCTAGTGAGCACTTCTTATACACTCTTTCACAAGTATGTTTAAGAAATTCCAACCGCTCTTCATTGGGCATGGAGTGCTGGGGAGAGGAGATGAAGTACAGTAACTCCTCACTTAAAGTCGTCCTGGTTAATGTTGTTTCACTGTTAGGTTGCTAATCAATTAGGGAACATGCTCGTTTAAAGTTGTGCAATGGTCCCTTTTAATGTCATTTGGCAGCTGCCTGCTTTGTTCACTGGTTGCAGGAAGAGCAGCCCGTTGCAGCTAGCTGGTGGGGGCTTGTAACCAGGGTGGACTGGAAGCCCCCCTATCAGCTCCCTGCTCCCTTAAGTTCCCTGTGCTGCAGCTGCCCAGCAGGCTATCAATTGCAGGCTATCAATGGAAGGCAGTTCAGCTGTCCCTTCCCGAACTGCCATGTGCTGCTCCTGCCCTCTGCCTTGGAGCTGCTCCCAGAGACTCCTGCTTGCTGGGGGCAGGGGGGAAGGGGAAGGCTAATGTCAGGGTGTCCCTAGGGCAAGTGCAAGTATATTTTGCACCCTAGGCGAAACTTCCACTTTGCGCCCCCCTCCCGGAGCATGTATATAGCAGGCTATATCCATTGCTCTCAAATGCTTTACAAATGGAGGAAAGTTTCATTATACTCATGTTACAGATGGGGAAACCAAGAGAGAGAGCCACCCTGACTTGCCCAAGATGACACAGTAAGTCAGTGGCAGACCTGGGCACAAAACCCAGGTTCTGCTCATTCCCAGGTCTGTACCCTTTCCACTGAATCCTTCTGCCTGCTTCCCTCATGGGTACAGTGTTGGGAAGAGGGAGGTGATCTGCTACTTTTCCCTTGGTCTCTCCACTGCAGCAATGGGGCTGTTGCTGGGTTATTTGGTGAGCAGACCCTGGCTCTCTCCTCTGCCCCAAAGCATTTATAACTGAATTAATCTGGATACAGGTGGCCCAAAGGCCAATGGAAGTTTTGGAGCCATGTCTTGGTCACTCGGCAAAGCCGCAGACGTCCTAACCTCTTCACACATGTCAGCCCCTCCATTCCGCCACCGCCCTCAGCCTGTCGGGCTCCCCAGTGCACCGGGACCTGCCCCTGCCCCTGTCCCTGTGATCTGACACCACGTGGAAGGCAGTGTCCAGCCGGACCCCGAGGTGATCCGCAGCCCCTCTCCAGCCAGCTGTGCATTGGCACCCCGAGGCGCCCCCTCTCCCCCACGCAGTCCCAGCCCCAGCCCAGGGGTAGCTGCAGCTGGCGCTGGGGGATGTGAGTGGCCAGACCTCCTCGCCCCGCTCACAGGCTGCTCCAGGAGCCCCTCCATGAGCCCCAGGCGCAGCTCTTTCTGCTTCTCTCCAGACGCTGGCTATACGGCTGCCCCTGCTCCTCCTGAGTCCTCTTGCCCGTGCTTGCAGGGCCGCATTCTGAAAGGGGCTTTAAAGCTGCAGGCAGGGCCCCAGGGCCCCCTTAGCCCAGAACCCTGCAGCCCCTAAAGCCCTGCGTTCTGAGTGGCCTTGCCTGCCGAGGGGATGGGGGGCAGTTCCCAGAATCGCGGCTCCCAGAATCGTGGCCATGGGGGCAGTGCCGCACTGCGCAGAGCCACCTGCACACTCCCTGCACCAAACGGGAGCTGCCTCACGTAAGTGTTCTGCACCTTCTGCCTTCCACAGCCTTGAGCCTCCTCCCGCATCTCCACCCTGAGAGCCCTCCTGCACCCTACTCCCTCCCAGACCCTGTACCCTCAGCCCTGAGCCCCAGGGATGAGCCGGGGCACCTCCCCACCACAGTACAGTACAGTATATAATGTCTTTTGTCTGCCTCCCCAAAATCTCCTTGGAACCTAACCCCCCGCATTTACATTAATTCTGAGGGGGAAATTGGATTCGCTTAACATAGTTTCGCTTAAAGTCACATTTTTCAGGAACATAACTACAACGTTAAGTGAAGAGTTACTGTATCTATTTTTAGGTTCAACTCTGGGGCATGATCTTCTGTCTCAGCAGTAAACATTTCTCAACACTATTACAAATAGAATTCCAAGTGTAACAGCCCCCAGGAAGGCCCGATATTACCGACTTTCCATGGCTAGGGTCTCCTACTTTCAGTTTTATTGAGGTCACAACATGAAAAGTCGTAAGTGAGTCATAAGTTAGCACATTTAGGATCTGTGTAGGCATGAGAATGATTCTGTGATCCTAGCAATGTTCTAGATACAGGGTAAAATTTTCAAAAGTGCCTAAGAGTCTTAGGAGTCTAGTGACTTAAGCACTTCCCACTAACTTCAAGATTTTATTTCCAAACCCCATCTGGATTTCCACCATACTGAACAAAAACACAACAGTTTTCATAAGAGCATTAACAGTATAACTTGAAAAGAAATGCTGCTGCCTAAAAAGCCTGGGAATAGTCACCCAGTCTTGCAAAGATGTTCAAGACAACAAAACCACCTCAGAAGCTGACTTAGGAAGGAAAACAGAAATCAGAAATTGAAAAGGCCTGTTACATCACTGTTCATCTTTCCAGTCAGTGAAAGAACTAAATAAGACAAGTCAATACATTGCTTCTGGCTTTCCAAATTTGTATTATCCAATCTGTCCTCTGCTATGCACTCCTACCTCCCCATTAACATCAGTGGGATGCACACTGAGAGGAATGTTAGCTCTTCAGTGATAAGGCTCTGGGTGTCCAGTGTGTTTAGGCTGTGAAGATTAGTCAGAAAAGTTGGGAAATGTTTCCTTTTTTTTTAAATTGTATGGAATTCTAAAAGTTTGCAGCTGCTAAATTCCATACTAAATCATTTAAAAGGCATTTTGCATATGTTATCGCTCAGTGTGGGATCAGTGTTTTGATTTACATTGGTGTAGGCCAGCATGGTAGTTTGAGACACACAAATATGCTGTGGTGCAAGGCATCTAGACTTGGGAACTTGTCTCTTTATTCATAGCTCATATACATACATATTTGAACCCTGAGGTCGGAGCAGAGGTCGAGGAAGGGTAACATAAATAAATAACTATATATAGCCTATATAGAAGACCTCTTATATAGCACTTTTTACCACAGGTCTCAAAGAACGTAACAAAAGAGATAACCATCATCTTACACGTAGGGAAACTGAGGCACAGAGGTGACCTGACATGCCCAAGGTCACCCAGCAGGCCAGTGGCAAAGTCAGGAGCAGAATCCACATCTCTGGAGTCAAAGTGCACTAGATCACATTGCCTCAAGATAAAAGCAAAATGATGAGGGCAATGGAAGGCACATGTCATGTTACGTTTCATATTTTTTATTATTATTACAGGTGACACAGGTCACCTGCCCAACACTTCCCATTACGAGATCCTGTTTTCAATTGCTTATAACTTTGAGAGTCTTTTACCACTGCGGCTGCAGTTTCTCATGCCGGATGTCTGCCTCAGGCTGAATCTATTAATATTTATTTATTTAATGAAAAGTTCCAGCTAAAATAGTGCAGCCATTTTTGAGAATAAGATTAGAGAAAATAAATTATTTTGGCCTTCTTAAACAAAAATTCTTGCAGCTGTTTTGTTGAGAAGCTCTAGCACCTTTATGCTTCACGCCAGGGTCTTTAAATTTGGCTGGACGGGTCACGATGGTGCCACTGATGAGTCTTTACTATCTAAAATTTGACCAAGAAATTAACCACTGAAAAACCTCAGGTCACACACAGTAGAAACTTGTTAGAGTCTGCTCTAGCATGCTCCTTCCCAGAGCTGCAGGGGCTGATCAAAGCACGGTCTACATTACACAGTTAGGTCGACGTAAGGTAGCTTATATTGACTTAACTCTGTAAGCATCTACACTGAAATGTAACTCCTACGGATGGATGTAACTCGCCCACTACTCTGACTTACCACCACCACCACCACAAGAAGCATAGTGCTTAAGTCGATGTAGTTAGGTTGATGCAGTGTCATTGTAGACACTGCATTTCTTCCATTGACTGCGGCTGCCTTTCAGAAACTGTCTCACGATGCACCACACTCCCAGTTAAATCAGTGCAAGTGCTTCTAATGAGGATGTGCACCACTGACACAAAGAGTGTAGTGTGGACCTATAAAACCTATTCAATTACTGCAGTGGCTGTACGTCGATGTACCTTAGGTCAAATTAATTTTGTAAAGTAGACTTGCCCCAAGACTTTCTCTGCAATTGCTCATCCTGACTGCTAGGGACAGCAGTGGCACTGCACACAGAAACCGAGAGCCTCTCCTCTATGCTCTCAATGTTCCCATGGCTGATGCCCAGACAGCGAAAAGGAGAAGGAAGAAACATGTGACCTGAATACAGAGGAGTAAGAAAGGAGTAAATGGGGTGTGGGTGGGGGTGGCAGGAGCCAGAGGACAGGGTGTTGGAGCAAAGGAAGGAACTGAGTGTGACAGAGTCAATAAGAGCAGAAGGAATGAGGAGCAGAAGCTGGAGTGTAGGGGGATGGATAGGCATGGGGGTGGGCAGGCAGGAACTAGGAGATGGAGTGAATACATACATGCAGAAAGGGAATGGGACTGGAGCTACAGAAGGGGAAGGAGTTAGATAGGTGCAAAGAAGAAAAGGACATGAGCCAAGGAATGGGGGGTTGATATGCAGAGCCCTGCGTGGATACAAGATTTATATGCACAGACATAAATTTTGTATCTGCGCAGGGCTCTGTGGATAGGAGCAGAGTGAGACAGAGACAGGCTATGGGCACAGGGGCAGAATAGTTTATAACCGGGATAGGCAACCTATGGACGTGTGCCGAAGGTGGCACGCGAGCTGATTTTCAGTGGCACTCACACTGCCAGGGTCCTGGCACTGGTCTGGGGGGGAAGGGCGGGGAGAAGGGCTATGCATTTTAATTTAATTTTAAATGAAGTTCTTAAACATTTTAAAAACCTTATTTACTTTACATACAACAATAGTTTAGTTATATATTATAGACTTATAGAAAGAGACCTTCTAAAAACGTTCAAATGTATTACTGGCACGCGAAACCTTAAATTAGAGTGAATAAATGGAGACTCGGCACACCACTTCTGAAAGTTTGCTGACCCCTGGTTTATAACCACTACAGTACACTCCCCTCCAAAACGTGGAACTGAACACGTGAGTCCCAAGTCTCTACATTCCTCTGCTGTCAGCAAACACCTTTGAAACCCACTGGCTAAGGCCTAGTCTACACTACGCGTGTATACCAAATTTAGCAGCGTTAAATCAATTTAACCCTGCACCCGTCCACACAACGAAGCCCTTTATATCGATATAAAGGGCTCTTAAAACCAATTGCTGTACTCCTCCCCGACGAGGGGAGTAACGCTGAAATCGGTATTGCCATGTCGGATTAGAGTTAGTGTGGCTGCAATTCGACGGTATTGGCCTCCGGCCGGTATCCCACAGTGCACCATTGTGGCCACTCTGGAAAGCAATCTGAACTCGGATGCACTGGCCGGATAGACAGGAAAAGCCCTGCAAACTTTTGAATTTCATTTCCTGCTTGCCCAGCGTGGAGCGCCGATCAGCACAGGTGGCCATGCAGTCCCAAATCCAAAAAGAGCTCCAGCATGGACCGTACGAGAGATACTGGATCTGATCGCTGCATGGGGAGACAAATCTGTTCTATCAGAGCTCTGTTACAGAAGACGAAATGAGAAAGCATTTGAAAAAATCTCCAGGCTACGATAGACAGAGGCCGCAGCAGGGACTCAACACAGTGCTGTGTGACAACCGTAACAGAAAGCCAAAGAATCAAATGGACGCTCACGGAGGGAGGAAGGGGGTCTGAGGACTCGAGCTATCCCACAGTTCCTGCAGTCTCCGAAAAGCATTTGCATTCTTGGCTGAGCTCCCAATGCCTAAAGGGTCAAAAACATTGTCACCAGTGGTTCAGGGAATATGTCATCAATTTACCACCACCCCCCAAAAGAAAAGGGAAAAAAATCGTTTCTCGCCTCTTTTCAATGTCACCGTATGGCTACTGGATGCTGCTGGTAGACGGGGTGCTTCAGCGCTAAACAGCAGCATCCTCTCCCCTCCCCTCCCCTCCCCTCCCCTCCCCGGTGGCAGATGGTACAGTACAAAATGACTGATAGCTGTCCTCGTCATCATTCTGTTAGTGCTCCTGGTTGGCCTCAGTGAGATCGGTCGGGGGCGCCTGGGCAAAAATGGGAATGACTCCTGGTCATTCCCTTCTTTAAGCTTTGTGTCCTGGAGATTCAGTCCTGGCAGATGGTGCAACAGGGCTGGTAACTGTCCTCATCATAGCAGCTGGAGGCTGAGCCCTTCTCCTCCTCCCCCCCTTTCATGTCTAATATCTGGAATATCATAGCAGCGGGATGCTGTGCTCCTCTCCCCCCTCACCCTTTAATGAGTAATGGAGATGTCCTGCCTGGACTATCATAGCAGCTGGAGGCTGCCTCCCCCTCATTTTATCTCACTAAAAAGTCAGTGTTTGTTATTCCTGCATTCTTTATTACTTCATCACACAAATGGGGGGATAACTGCCACGGTAGCCCAGGAGGGCTGTGGGAGGAGGGAAGCAACGGGTGGGGTTGTTGCAAGAGCACCCCCTAGAATGGCATGCAGCTCATCATTTCTGCGGGATATCTGGGGCTCTGACCTGGAGCGGCTGTGCTCTCTGGTTCTATAGTAGACTTGCCCCATATTCTAGATAGGTCTGACTCTATTTTTAGACAAAACATAAAGAAGGGAACGACCTGGGAAGTCATTCCCATTTTTGTCCATGCGCCTCCGGCCGACCTCAGCGAGGCCATCCAGGAGCACCCATGACAGCAGCAGACGGTACAATATGACTGGTAACCATCATCGCCAATTTCCAAAGCAGCAGACGGTGCAATAGGGCTGGTAACGTCTCTGCTACCTTGCAAAGGCAAATGAATGCTGCTGTGTAGCACTGCAGTACCGCATCTGTCAGCAGCATCCAGTACACATACAGTGACAGTGAAAAAGGGCTAAACGGGCTCCATAGTTACAATGCTATGGTGTCTGCCAGGGCAATCCAGAGAAAAAGGGCGCGAAATGATTGTCTGCCGTTGCTTTCACGGAGAAAGGATTGAGTGATGACATTTACCCACAATCACTCACGACACTGTTTTTGCTCCATCATGCATTGTGATCTCAACCCAGAATTCCAGTGGGGGGGGGGGAGAAGACTGCGGGAACGATGGGATAGCTACCCACAATGCAATGCTCTGGAAATCGACGCTAGCCTCGGTACGTGGACGCACACCGCAGAATTAATGTGCTTAGTGTGTCCACGTGCACTCGACTTTATACAATCTGTTTTAAAAAACGTTTTTTGTAAAATCGGAATAATCCCGTAGTGTAGACATACCCTAAGTATATGTCTCATCCCGCTCCAGTGGCTGGCTCTAACAGGTACTCCATTAGCTCAAGCGGTAGAGGTCTATGCTGTGGTTCTGAATCCTCCTGATGCCCCAAGCTGGGGGTCAATATGGGGCCACATGAAAGAATTTCAGATTTGCTTTTTAAAAAAAAACTTTGGAAATTACATTAAAAAAAAAACTATGTTAAAAGAACATTAAGGTTGCATGGGGACCTGAATTCTGGCACTTCCTAATTCTTGATCTCACAAATTTCATGTTCTTTTAATATAGCTCTTTGGATTATATCGCACAGTGGTGGGATGAGGGGAATGGCTGGAGGGGATGAGTTAGACTCAAAGGATCAGGAGAGCAGGAAGAGGACAACAGACCCTGAGGAGAAGGGGAAGCGGGAGGGAAGGATGGAGAGGAGCACGGAGAGTGAAGCGAACAGGTCTGGTGGCAGAAGGTCTGCAATAGAAAATGGGGGTTAGAACAAACCACCAGTTAGCAAAAAATAAAATAAAATAAAAATAAAAATAAAAGAAGGGCATAGGACAAGTCACAGGTGTACAGTTTTCAGGGGCACTGAGCAGCTGCAGACTCTTGGACATCTATTGGAACTGAAGTTGCTGAGCAATTCTGAAAAATCAGTCCCTTAGTGGAAGAACATACTGCAGTAGTAGGAAAAATATCTGACTTTAGTCAACCTTTGATACAAAAATCAACATATATTAATGATAGTTAATCCCTAATCAGTAGGCTGGCACAGCCCTGACCTCAGTTTGCCTGTGGTTATACTTGCTGCTAGCAGTAACTGTTAGCATTGGATAGTTCTGCCAGCATAGGCAAAGTGTCACCATCTCTTGGGTGAGCTCAGCTTCTCCTGACTCACCCTCCTTAGTCTAAGAACATAAGAACACAAAAATGGCAGTACCGGGTCAGACCAAAGGTCCATCTAGCCCAGTATCTGTCTACCGACAGTGGCCAATGCCAGGTGCCCCAGAGAGAGTGAAGCTAACAGGCAATGATCAAGTGATCTCTCTCCTGCCATCCATCTCCACCCTCAGATGAACAGAGGCTAGGGACACCATTCTTTACCCTTCCTGACTAATAGCCATTTATGGACTTAGCCACCATGAATTTATCCAGTTCCCTTTTAAACATTGTTATAGTCCCAGCCTTCACAACCTCCTCAGGTAAGGAGTTCCACAAGTTGACTGTGCGCTGTGTGAAGAACTTCCTTTTATTTGTTTTAAACCTGCTACCTATTAATTTCATTTGGTGACCCCTAGTTCTTGTATTATGGGAATAAGTAAATAACTTTTCCTTATCCACTTTCTCCACATCACTCATGATTTTATATACCTCTATCACATCCCCCCTTAGTCTCCTCTTTTCCAAGCTGAAGAGGCCTAGCCTCTTTAATCTTTCCTCATATGGGACCCTCTCCAAACCCCTAATCATTTTAGTTGCCCTTTTCTGAACCTTCTCTAGTGCTAGAATATCTTTTTCGAGGTGAGGAGACCACATCTGTACACAGTATTCGTGATGTTGGCATACCATGGATTTATATAAGGCCAATAATATATTCTCAGTCTTATTTTCTATCCCTTTTTTAATGATTCCTAACATCTTGTTTGCTTTTTTGACCGCCTCTGCGCACTGCGTGGACATCTTCAGAGAACTATCCACGATGACTCCAAGATCTTTTTCCTGACTCGTTGTAGCTAAATTAGCTCCCATCATATTGTATGTATAGTTGGGGTTATTTTTTCCAATGTGCATCACTTTACATTTATCCACATTAAATTTTATTTGCCATTTTGTTGCCCAATCACTTAGTTTTGTGAGATCTTTTTGAAGTTCTTCACAATCTGCTTTGGTCTTAACTATCTTGAGTAGTTCAGTACCATCTGCAAACTTTGCCACCTCACTGTTTACCCCTTTCTCCAGATCATTTATGAATAAATTGAATAGGATTGGTCCTAGGACTGACCCTTGGGGAACACCACTAGTTACCCCTCTCCATTCTGAGAATTTACCATTAATTCCTACCCTTTGTTCCCTGTCTTTTAACCAGTTCTCATTCCATGAAAGGATCTTCCCTTTTATCCCATGACAGCTTAATTTACGTAAGAGCCTTTGATGAGGGACCTTGTCAAAGGCCTTCTGGAAATCTAAGTACACTATGTCCACTGGATCCCCCTTGTCCACATGCTTGTTGACCTCTTCAAAGAACTCTAATAGATTAGTAAGACACGATTTCCCTTTACAGAAACCATGTTGACTATTGCTCAATAGTTTATGTTTTTCTTTGTGTCTGACATTTTATTCTTAACTATTGTTTCGACTAATTTGCCCGGTACTGACGTTAGACTTACCGGTCTGTAATTGCCGGGATCACCTCTAGAGCCCTTTTTAAATATTGGCGTTACATTAGCTAAATTCCAGTCATTGGGTACCGAAGCCAATTTAAAGGACAGGTTACAAACCTTAGTTAATAGTTCTGCAACTTCACATTTGAGTTCTTTCAGAACTCTTGGGTGAATGCCATCTGGTGCCGGAGACTTGTTAATGTTGAGTTTATCAATTAATTCCAAAACCTCCTCTAGTGACACTTCAATCTGTGACAGTTCCTCAGATTTGTCACCTACAAAAGCCGGCTCAGGTTTGGGAACCCCTCAGCATTTCATCCTCAGCCGTGAAGACTGAAGCAAAGAATCCATTTAGTTTCTCCGCAATGACTTTATCGTCTTTAAGCGCTCCTTTTGTATTTCGATCGTCAAGGGGCCCCACCGGTTGTTTAGCAGGCTTCCTGCTTCTGATGTACTTAAAAAACATTTTGTTATTATCTTTGGAGTTTTTGGCTAGCTGTTCTTCAAACTCCTCTTTGGCTTTTCTTATTACACTCTTGCACTTAATTTGGCAGTGTTTGTGCTCCTTTCTATTTGCCTCACTAGGATTTGACTTCCACTTTTTAAAGGAAGTCTTTTTATCTCTCACTGCTTCTTTTACATGGTTGTTAAGCCACGGTGGCTCTTTTTTAGTTCTTTTACTGTGTTTCTTAATTTGGGGCATACATTGAAGTTGGGCCTCTATTATGGTGTCTTTAAAAATGGCCCATGCAACTTGCACGGATTTCACTTTAGTCACTGTACCTTTTAACTTTTGTTTAACTAACCCCCTCATTTTTGTATAGTTCCCTCTTTTTAAATTAAATGCCACAGTGTTGGGCTGTTGAGGTGTTCTTCCCCCCACAGGGATGTTGAATGCTATTGTATTACAGTCACTATCTCCAAGCAGTCCTGCTACAGTTACCTCTTGGACCAGCTCCTGCGCTCCACTCAGGATTAAATCTAGAGTTGCCTCTCCCCTTGTGGGTTCCCGTAGCGGCTGCTCCATGAAGCAGTCATTTAAAGTATCGAGAAATTTTATCTCTGCATTTCATCCTAAAGTGAAATGTTCTCAGTCAATATGGGGATAATTGAAATCCCCCACTATTACTGGGTTCTTAATTTTGATAGCCTCTCTAATTTTCCTCAGCATTTCATCATCACTATTACTGTCCTGGTCAGGTGGTTGATAATAGATCCCTAATATTATATTTTTATTAGAGCATGAAATTTCTATCCATAGCGATTCTATGGAACATGTGGATTCGCTTAAGATTAAGTCTGCTCTCTCAGGACAGTACCTGGACCCTCACCTTCAATTAAATCTGTTTGGCCTTCACTTTTTGGACTTGCAGTCTCCTGGCTGTTTTTGTCACAGCTGGGGGGCGTGCGGGGGCTGCCTCCATGATTGGCAGCTCTGGCAGCTGCATGGGGTTGTGATCAAGCTCTTTGCTTGTAAATAGGACAGACTCTCGTCACTACCACCCTGCCTATGTTCAGCATGGGGTTTGTAGATCCCATTGCACAGGGCTTGTGTGAACTAATGGGTCTTTTTCATCTCCGATCTTTAGGATTCCATTATGTTAATTAATGGTACTTTGAAGACTAGATTATGAGTTGGTGGTGTGCCAATTTTTTTTTTAAATTGTTACAAGTACTGCATCTGTCCCTGAGTCAACGTGCCAATTTTTGTGCTTGTCAGATGGTAAGCTCTTGGGAGCAGGGACTGTCTTTTTGTTCTGTGTTTGTACAGTGCCTTGCACCATGGGATCCTGGTCATGACTGGGGCTCCTAGGTGCTCTGGTAATATATGTAAGCAGTCAGGATAAGCTCTACCCTGACATCTGGTGGAAAGAATGTCAGAGAGTGTATTTGCATAGGTACGCCTACCCTATCCCAGACTGCCGAGCTGTGGGACTGCTTGGTGACAAATGACTCACCCTCAGTTGGGTGGTACTTGCTAGACAAGGGACATGGGTTCCAAAACCCAGTGAATTGAGAAAGGCTGGGGACAGGTATCTGTGCCTGGTGGTGCAGTCTCCTTGTGGAGCCAGAAGCACCAGTTCCACCCCCTCCTCTCTCCACTGTGGAATGTCAGAGTTGATTTTTTTTATTCCCTCAAGAATCTAAATACAGATTACTGAGCTGAACTCAACTCACTTTGGGCTAATGGTGCACTAGCACTGGGGCTCCCCCACTAAGAGCTGAGATCACTAAGAGTTGAAATCACTAAAGAGCTGAAATAACTGAGCTGAGAGCACTGAGTACTGTGCTAACTAGTGGGGGAGCCTGAAGATATACTGTGGAACAGAGCGGCTGGCGGAGTGGAGCAGTTGTGGGGACAGCTGGAGCGGATCACGGGACAGCTGGTGGCAGCAGAGCGGCTGGCAGAGCGGAGTAGCTGCGGGACGGGTGGAGCGGCCCACAGAGCGAGCGGAGCCGAGCAGTTTGCAGAGAGAACTGGAGCAGCTCATGGAGCAGAACAGCTGGTGGAGCGGAGCAGTTTCTGAGGATGACTGGAGGAGCAGCGTGGAGCGGCTGGTAAAGCGGAGCAGTTCGTGGAGAAGGCAGAAGCAGAACCCACGGATAGGCAGGGCAGTTGGCCCCGGACCACGTAAGGTGCCCCTTTCTACCCAGGCTGGGGGGAAGGACCTCTACAGATAAACTCTCGAACTCTGGGGTGGCATTGACCAGAGACTTTTGGGTTGTTGGACTTTGGGGTGATTGGACTTAAAACCCTAAGGGGAAAAAGGACAGTGCCAAACATACTTGGAGGTGGTTTTTGTTTATGGTTTGTGTTATAACCCTGTTTGTGGTGTTTCTCCAATGGGATGCCGCATTAATTCCTTCCTTTATTAAAAAGATTTTGCTACACTCAGACTCCGTGCTTGCGAGAGGGGAAGTATTGCCTCCTAGAGGCGCCCAGGGAGGTGTGGTATGTGAGTGTCCCAGGTCACTGGGTGGGGGCTCGAGCCGGTTATGCATTGTGTTACTGAAACGGAACCCCTGGATACTGAACCCGGCCCTTGTTGCTGCCAACTCAGAGGGGCAGAAGGGTTACATACAAATAAATATTATTTTTTCTAATCCTTCAGAATTATTTCTTTTTCTGTTGATATGTGAAAGACTCACAAACAACAGAAGAAACTGACTGGCTGTACAGCAGAAATAGCGAAACTGACAAAACACAAAGTGCAGTCAAATATATGAACTAAACAAACAGGAGAAAAAGAGAAAAATGCTTTTTTCCTTTGATGTCTTTTCAGGAAGAAGTGTGATTTGTAAATAGAGGGTGCCTTTTTGGGTTAAACTAGTATCTGTCTGAAAAACTGTTAGCCCCATTTAAAGAACATGAGGGAAAAAACTGCTGCATTCCGTTAACTTATGACAGAGAATCTCCCATTATAGTAATTTTAAAATAGTCTATGTGAGTAACATATAGGACATCTCAAACACAGGACCTCCCAGGATTGTTAATATGCTCAGTCACTACCGGACTGATCACTAAGAGAACTGCACTGAAATAAATGGAGGGGCTAATTTGTCATAAATGGCTGCATAGTCCTAGAAACCTTTCTCAGAGGCTGCCCTGGAAGGTACATATATGATAGAATAATGCAAAATTACTTCCTGGGAGAGAGACTGTGACGTGTAACACAACATCCAGCTGGGTATACAAGATATGTTGATATCTGCATATACATGGGCAACACTATTAAGAAATATATTAAAATGCATTTGTGTTCCAGGGATTTATTCAAGCCTAAATGAAAAAGTAAGCACATGGATATAGCAGCATACACAAAATCACCTGCCTGATCCCATCTCCTCCTCTCCAGCAAGCTAAGCAAAAGATATAGGACCACCTCTTCATTCACAGGCGCACTCGCTTTACTATTATTAATCTGACCCTCCTGTCCCCTCCTCAGCTAGTAGTCACCAATATTACACTTCCTGTCTAGGTAAGAGTGCAAAAGGCAGAGCATACTGTGTATTCTAATCTCTGCTAATATCACTGTGTTCCATAATAATAAACTAGAATTGCAAAAGATTTGAGGTCACTTTCAAGGCGGGGTGTCCTGAATGGCAGAATGTTAGCTGGCTGTTCCTCTATCCAGATGGATTTACATGAATAAATTTTACATTTCCTGTGATGAAGTATTTATCTAATATATACGCCGCATCTGTCCTTCAACTTCCAGTTAGGCAAAGGACTAAAGAATTGTACAAATATTTCCACAGCATTTGGGGTGAGCAGTATGTATTCATATATTGTAAAATGAGTGTGTGTGTCATATAGCCTGCTAGGACTTCTGAACTGAAATCTGCAGTCATCAGTAACATTTGAGAACCTCTCTCAAATTGTTTCTCATTGTCTCTGAAGTGTTGACACTGTGTAGGTCATGAAAGCATTGGTCAAATACAGACATACTATAACAGAAACAGTCTTCTTAGCTCCTACTACATGATTCTTTCTCTTTTTGTGCTAGAGGAGGTTGCCACCTACTTTTGGTTTCTGAAAATCAAAGGCCCTAAAAATTGTACAGCTCATTCACAGACCCAAAATTATTATTTGGCTTCCTCATAGCTGAAGTGTTCATTCAGGAGGGTGAAAACTACTAGGTGATAAGATCTTTAGTAGGGTAGAGACTGTGTCTTCATACATGTTTATGTATGGCACAATGGGGACCTGATCTACCTGGAGACTTTTGATACTACTGTATTATAAATATTGAATTAATAACTAATAATAATAGGCAAGAAGTTATTTTTCTGGCTCTAACCAATACTATAAAGGGAGATACTTTTCTTGTGAAAGGTGCATATGTTATAACAGTTTGTACCTGTCTCTTTGTGCCTTTTGCTTTTCCTTTTTCTCTATCGTGGTAGTACTTAAAACAACACTTACCCAAGCAGCAGAAGACAGAAAAGGCATTGAAAGGCACAATGTCTTACACTCTAATCCACAGGAAAAGGCTTTCAAAACTGGGACGTACTCATGCAAATGAAGGGATGTGACCATACCTGTAGCTGCTTCATCTGACGCAGCTGCAGCCGAAGGTCTGACACATTGCATCTCATATCATGTAGGCTGACTTGCATTGCTGGGGAGCCAACGGGTGCAGGGTGATTGATGATGGTAGTTGAGTCAGTAGTTGCTAATGAATTCTTTCCACCAGACATGTGAGCAGCTCCTGCAAGTAATGCCAGCAAAACTTTTTAGTTTACGAAAAGTGAAGGTCCAGATGCATTTTCCTCCCCACTGCGAGCATCGCAGATTCAGCTTGTATCTTAAATGGATGAAGATAGCTAATTTCAGACTTCAGTGCTCATCGGGGCGGCTCCAGGCACCAGCATTCCAAGCTGGTGCTTGAGGCGGCATTCTGCAAGGGGCGGCAGTCACTGGTGTTTTGCCTCCAAGCAGCGCGCCGAATTGCCGCCGCAGAGGGTGGTCGGGGGGGGGGCAGTCCCTGTGCCCTTAGAGCGGCAGGCGCGTTTACGCGGGGAGGGCAATTTGGTGGCAGCTTCTATGTTTAGCTGTCCGTGGCGGCTTCAGCTAAACATAGATGCTGCCGCCGAATTGCCTTCGCCGCGGAAACACACCGGCCGCCCTAAGGGCACAGGGACTGCCCCGCCCGCCAGCGGTGGCAATTCTGCGTGTTGCTTGGGGCAGTGAAACCTGTAGAGCCGGCCCAGGTGCTCATTATCTATCAAGTGGCTGCGATTTCTGCAATCAATATGCAACTTTGAAGTGAGATATCTGAGGGCCTAACTGTGTTGCAACTTCAGCCATGTCGGATGATCTCGTTACCCCAAACTGGTTACTACATGGTTCCATTTTCTAGTACAGATGGGAGAGTAACTGTAACTGCAAGTCATGCTGACCACCCACTGGACCATTCCATACCAAACAGAACTGTGCTGGATCCAGGTTTGGAGATAGCTGTGTTCTAACTGGGCTCTCCCAACACGGCTAAAATTGTAGTGTAGGGTTAGGCAGGCCATCCATCCAGTTTTAAGCCAGATAGTCCTTTTTAAAAAATATAATTTTGTCCTCTGTCTGGTACAGAAATAAAACTGGACACGGTTTTGTGTTGGATCATGAATGGACAATGCCATTTTGAAGAATTCGCTGCTCTGCCCTCCAGCATGACCACATGCAGTCATGCTGCCAGGGATGAGGCAGCAATGGCATCCTTCATGCTGATGGGGGTGGGGGACTGATGCAATTCCTGGAAGTATCAGAGTATCCAGCATTCCGGGGTTGTGGCAATGCCCACCCTATGTAGGGGCCATCTGAGACTGACTTGATCAGTACACACAATGATCCTGCTCTACCTATTTGCTGACTGATTAGCATGGGAAAGACATTTAACCAAGCACACAGGTATGTGGAAAATGAGCACAGGAAAACATCCTGGTCGGCTACTCAGTGACTAGTTACATGTTCCCAGTCACCAACTCCACAGGCTTATTCTTAAATAGGGTGATCAGATGTCCCGATTTTATAGGGACAGTCCCGATATTTGGAGCTTTGTCTTATACAGACACCTATTATGCCTCCACCCCTTGTCCTGATTTTTAACATCTGCTCTCTGGTTACCCTATTCTTAAAAAGTATAAAAAGAGTAAAAGCAGCAAAGATGCCACAGGACTCTTTGCTGCTTTTACAGATCCAGACTAACATGCTACCCCTCTGATATAAAAAGAGTAAGCACCATACTCTCAAACCAGAATAAAATGGTGGCACAACAGACACTATCCAAATGTATGCTGCCCCTACTAATCTGCCCATCCCCTCATCTTCGATTGCCACAGAATTGCATTTAAAACCAGCACTGGTCGTGCAGGACCCTACACATGATTTTTAAAACAATCATAGAAAGCTGTGAAACTATGTTCTTAACAAAACATTATTCCTTGATCAAGCATCAAAGTTAGGCCAGTTCTTTTTACATGCATAGTAGTTTTCTTTATGTAATACAATCAAATCTGAAATCAGCAGCCAGTATTCACATTACATCTGCATTTTGACATTTCTCACTTTTAATTGTCGTCTTAGTGTTTTTTCCCCTGAAACAGACAGAATGAGAGACTGTCATTTTTTGAATAACTTCACAGTATTATGTTGCCTTGCACACCCTGCTGGTCACAATGGCAAGTCAGTCAGTCCCTTGTGCACAGAGTAAGAGGACAGTACCTCTGCAGGTTTCCTGTCTATTATACATCTGACATTCCCATTCCTCCTCATTCCAACCCCCTCCTCCACTCTCAGGAAAAACCTACAGCCTGCATAAACTGAAAGCAATTTGTCAATGACGGTAGGAATCCTTCCTGTGCATGGTAGCTTAGGTTACTATTTACTTCACCCATGCCCCGCTCTATGATAAGTGTAATGAAACCAAACTAAAGCTAGAACTGCAAGCTTTTCTTTGCTTGTTAAGGGTAAATCCTGAGTGCAGAGAGGGACACTCTGCACACCACACCCACTGCATGAAAATGAACCCTGTGGACTTACATTTACACCCAGTCCACTAATCATTAATTGGTCTAGCCAACTAGCAAAGCATACAGATACAGCACAGCCTGCTGCAAACACGTTGTTCCTTTGGCAACAGGTGTGTATGTGCCTTATCATATTATTTCCTCAAATCCTTCCCACATGGAAGATGTTTGAAAAAAAGGTGAACTGTCCATTTTCTGAGGTGTCTCTTTGTTTTCATTTAAAAGGAGGAAAGGGGGGGATTGTAAAAAGCATGTTTAAGAGTTTATTTAAATATGTAAAATCAGGAAACAAAGAAGCAAGTCCTGTCCATAAAAGCATATGCATTATGGACTGCACCCAGGCAGTACACTGCTGTACCATAACATCGACTTCCTTATATATGATCTAACCCCCGGCTTGAGGCTGTAATGCTATACCTTACTTCAACATCCTCCAGTTAGATGCCACACATTTTTGCTACACTTTAGCATCATTCAATACTCTCTTCCCTTCTAAAGAGCTCCTTTACAAAATGCAGTGCTTGAGAACTAAGCAGCTTTTGTATTTATTGCTATCCTGTGCACATTTCACACTACAGTTGAATATACATTAATACTTTGTATCTGCCAATATGTATGATGCAGCTTTCTTTGTAGGGACATCTCACTTTCTCCATCCCATATGCACCATTTTTTTTGCATCTTTTTAAGAAGAATATTAAATTCACAGACAATACAGACAGGATCCCCAAAAGGTTCTGAAAGCTGTTCTCTAACAGTTCAGATTCTTAGCCACAATGCTGAGCTTTTTATTTTTTTTAAAAAAGCCTACCCCTTTAATCCCTGCCCCAGGCAATAGCTCCCACAGTTCAATTGCCAAACCAGTGATCAGACAGGCAGGTGTATACCATAAGTACTCCTGAAAATCCGGCCCCTAACCGGTACATATACCTCCCACACTTGCCTGTCCTCCTTGTAACTAGAGCTGGATTGTGATCCGTTTCCCTGAAAGACAAGTGCTCACTCGTTGACCAATCTAATCTCTCTTCCTTCCTGCCACCTGGCTGCCATTCCCTCTAACAGGTAAGTCTTGTTTTCTGGTGTGCCACTCCAACCACTGACATGAGCCTGCACTAGCCGCTTGTTAGCCATGCTACCCATTGCTTTCTCAAGCATTACAGGGAAGCACTTGGAATATGAAATACTAGTATAGGGCAGGCTCTCATCAAGCGTGGGAGCGCTCTGGTGATCAGTAGTTGGTTTCCACAGACTGGTATTTCATCAAAAAGGAATAAAAAGGCATCTGAGTGAGAAGATAGTTGGTATGGGGCGTGTAGTTCTCTCTCTTGGAAGCAGGGCTAGGCTATAGGCTGGTAATTAGAAGGCCAGTTAGACAAGGGGGAAAAGCCATTTAATACAAAATATACTTTGCACTTCTACAGTGTTTTGTATTGAAAACCTCCAAGTATTTTACAAAAGTTAGTGAACAAAGCTGAACAGCAGCCCCTTTTTAAAACCGAGGCACAGAGAGGTGAAGTATCTGTAACATGCTCAGGACCAGAAAGGTAGTCTGTGGCTGAGCACGGAATAGGACCCAGACTTTCTGACTCATAGTCCTTTGCTAGAGTCACAAGACCATCATTCTCCTTCCATTTTACTATTCTTCAGAACACATTTATTTATATCCAAGCCATTAAAGGAGGTTGGGGTTTGATGCAGACTAGACTGAAGAGAAAGATAAGGCCAAATACAAAGATTTTTTGAACTGGGTTGCCCATCCACTCGTTAAAAATAGTCCTCGTGTATTCAAATATCACTAGGGAATACAGTGTCATGATCATTTGAATCTCACAAATACTAGAATAGAGTCCACCAAACAAAATAAAAACATTCAAAGTTAAAGCTGCAACTTCATCACTAACAAGCTGTGGCTCCCAGATTTTGAAGAGTTCCCTAAAGAGCAAATCATTTTACATATATACATGTGACTTTGCCCAAGTCAGCCAGGGTGCATAAAGGATCACGTTTCATTTGCAAGAGTCAATAGAGCTTGAAGCCTGGCATGGTCCACTTTCAACAGCTGTATCCATGAGAGAACATTTTGAAGACATAGCTCATTATATAAAAAAATCACAAAGGGCAGGATCTCCACTGCAATGTACAACCCACCAACAGTGATGGATTAAGACAAGTTCAAACAAAAACATTGTATGCATTATGGTCTGTCCTCCCCAATAAATAACAATTTCTTGAAGTACAGAAAGAAACATATTCCACCTCTTTTTAGGAAATTCTCATGGCCCCTTCCTCCCACCCTTCCAGGGAAATAGGCAAGTGGGATTGGGCCTGTAGTTCTTCAGTAATCTGTGCCTTCTCTATCCCCCCCACTTGAAAAGAAAAATAGAAGGGAAAGAATGAGGGTGGGTGGGTGTTTGTTGGTATGCGTATGTCTGGGAGAGATAGAAATCAATAGACAGAATATTTCTAATATGCTTTCTATTTCTAATATTCTAATTTTTCTTGGTTTTGAGGGGCTGAAGTGTTTTATAGGGACATAGTTACGGGATTCCCATTCACGTCAGTGGGAGTTGCACAACTAAACTTGTGGAAGATCACTGTTTTTTTTTAATTCTTTTGTGCAGTTTATTATCATTTCTGTGATGTGTGTAACAGAGTTCTGCGAAAAAACAGAATAGAGACTAAAGGAAAAAACCATGATAAACAGACTTTATGACTGTAATAGTCTCATTTTATTTATTTAATATTTCAAGCTAAAAGATCCAAAATGTTGGCAAACTAAAAGGATACTGCATACCACTTTTTGGTTTTCATGAAATACCATATTCAAAATAACAATATTAAAGCAGAGAGAGGTATCTGTATGTACAATTTGGTTTGAGTTTGTTTCCAATCAGCGTTTCCCATATTATTTCTGTCTGATCAAAGTCTCCTGTCATCAGGATATTTGATGTACAATATAATGTTGAACTATATTTCTGAGTCACTTTTTATCTTCCACAGCTGTTTTTTTTGTTAAGGATGGGAAGCAATTCACATTTCTGCTTACTAGTGCTCTAGAAGGGATTGCTCAATCAGTGTTTTTTTATAGCTCTGTCTTAAAGTGGTATTTGAAATTACTAAAGATGATGGCTATGTTTGCTGTAGTTAAGTGGAAGTGTATATTTTAAGAGGCTATTGCCTAATGGCCATACCTAATCCATGTCAGGGATCGGTCAAAACCAAACGAGAGTCAGCAAAACTGGTTTTGGAGGGTGAAGGTATGTTAAAATTCAAATGTGCAGAGGAAAATAAAGGCATTATTTAGCATAAGTTGACAACCTGAGCTGAGCTATAAAGGAAATAGGAGCTCTAATTATCCACATACCTTGGAACATGTAACGCCTTGAACAGAGGCAGTCCTTGCTTGGTCAGACCAAAGATTATTGTACTGTGTAAAGTTTTCATATATAACCATAACTTATAACTCAGTAACTAAACAGAGTTTTTTCTGTAGAGTGTATTTTGCACACCCTTTTATTTAAGGGGTGCCCCCCTCTTTATTACTATCCTATGCCAGTAAGATCTGATTTTATTTAAGATCAGAGGAATTGGAACTGGGCTTAGTTGGCGACCCTCATAAATCTGAGCTCTGACCTAGGGGGAACTTAGTGACAGTAGGTAGCTGCATGAATACAAGGTCTCAGGCATGGCGGGGTCATGATCTCCATCCCTGAACAGTGCTGTGAAAAAGGTTTGTGTGAGTTAGTAAAGGCACAGAGACAGCCAGACGACCTAAAAGGTACACAACTGCCATTACAGCAATGCAATACAAAGATGGGTAGATTTCAAGTTTCCAGTTATTATAAATGGTTTGTTAATATGTATGTGCTATAATACCAGAAAAAGAAACCTTTCAAATTGTTCAAAATATATGACACATCAGTCTAGTAGGAATGGGCACAGCATTGGCTGCCAGGAGAGATTCGGTCATAAGACTGGTTTATGTGGTCTTGGGAACACCTCCCTACATCAGTTTCACCACCAGGAAAAGGAGAATAAATAATACTTGCCATGGCTACCTAGTACAGGCTCTGTGAAGGTTAATTAGTGATTGTTGTTACCGTGCTTTGTATTTGACAGGATCTATGTGACTGCAAAATATTTTCTGTTTTTATCATATAATGACAATGAACTGGGGAAGAGGATAGGAATGTTATTGAATATGATCCTATTGCAGCTTCCTAGAAAGACAGATTTTCTCTAAGTTGCCTGAAAGTACTGAACAGCCACTTTTTTCTTTACAAACTATACTGTTTTTATACCAAAGAATATTGTCCAACCTATTTAGGGTGAAATCCTGACTTGAGCGGGGTTCCATGTAGGCTCAAGGGTTAAACTGGAGAGATGCAGTTCTAGCATCAGGCTCTTAAGTTGTTCTCTGCTGCATATGTTCAATATTTTCTAGTTCTGGTCTGTTTTTCTATTGGCTATGTTCAATCTGAGGTATACTGCAATTCTAGGGAAATGGAATTCTTGGAGTTGAATTAACATCACCACTGGAATGGCTGGTGAGTGGTTTAATAGATTTGCTAATAAACTGTAAGGTTGGCAACCTGTATTTCATGCCAGAGCAGAGTCCTCTTAGGTGGGACAGGGTTGCTAGCGATTATGAAACTGCTTCTGCTTGCATTCAATCCACTGTAACAGACACACACACAGGCCCAGAAAGAGACTAATTAATGAACGCTGCTGAAGACTGCTATAGCAACTGACACTTCTGCAAATAATTTAAAGAACTGTAGTTGCACGGGTGCTTATGTTAGCTGGCATGTTCTTTTGTAATATCCTTAACCCATCCCTCAAAATTGCCCAGAATGGTGACTCTAAATATGACCTAATCCTGATTTAGGGACTGATGACTACCCAACACATTTTAGGAGGATACCAATAGTTAGTAACAGATCAATGTGGCTTATCTTGCTGATTGCTATGTTTCTTAGCATCATTATATCTAAAGTATCTTACTGCCAAACTACCCTTACAGAAAAATTCCATGGAAGTTAATAGCGATGAAATCTATAAGGTTCTTTAGAAATGTAACACGGATCTGTAGCGAGTGACTAAAAATCTATAGAATTTAATTTAGAATTATACCTTGTCATAGAGCTGGTTGGTT
Organism: Gopherus evgoodei; assembly: GCF_007399415.2. Classification (NCBI taxonomy): domain Eukaryota; kingdom Metazoa; phylum Chordata; order Testudines; family Testudinidae; genus Gopherus; species Gopherus evgoodei. Next base: position 34,958,695 of record NC_044323.1, read on the forward strand.
TGCTTTAAATACCAACCAATAAAATTCTACATCAGCGCTAGAATTATCTATTTAATTTTATAGGAATGCTTAAACATCCTACAGAAAGGTTGTAATTCTCTATTAAATTATATAGGACATTTCCACAACAGATAAAAATCTTTTTTTCCTTTTACTAGTTGACAATTTGGATAGGTTAAAAAGGTATTCAATAGTATTTTAAAACATCTCAATATGCATAAACAAGGTTTTAGTAACAATGCAAGCAATGAGAGCCTGGTCTGCTCCGGAGCTGAATGTGGGATCATAAAGTCTCCTCACTGACTCTACTGGCTGCTGCTCCTCTCTTTGCAGGAGCCGGTCTGCATACTCAAGCCCACATCACTGCATTGGCTACATTTGGGTGACATTTTCAAGTTTCCTTTCCAACCATAAGGGACAGAAGCAATTTTTAAATACAATGTAAGCAAGATGCTAATACCCTCATACGATTCAGAGCTATAGTCACAGGCAAGTTCCTATGTCTTAATCCTGCCTTGTCTATGGCTGTATCTAAACTCTGCAGAGGGAGGGCCCAGCAGAGCACATGCGATCATACTCTTAATATCTGCACAGTCTGCTGTGCGCGCTATGGGATTTTGACTCCTCACATAGGAAGAGCTTGTCTTGGGTGGAGTTTGTGAGGATACCAGTATTTTTTTTTCCCCTGGCAAGTCCAGATTGGGGATATATATTATAGGAGACATGCATATGCAGTGAAATTCACCCCTTTTCAGAAAACCAGCACAAGGGCTATGCCTTACCTAAACCTTGTGCTGGCTCCCTGCATAGGTGTGAATTTCACTCTGAAAGAAGAATAAATCCTGCCCCTTTAGAGTAACCACTGGTAACAAGGAACTGATTGGTTCTCATATCCTTTGCTTATAGCAGGGGTTCTTAACCTGGAGTGCACACACCCCCTGGGGGTGCGCGATTCCCTTTCTGTGGGTGTGAGACATGCCAGATTTTTTTTAGAAGGTAAGTCATCAAAAACACAAATTAAGCACGAGAATGTAAGTACAACTAGTTTGTTTCATCGAACCTATGTATTTATTAACATTGTATATTACAGAAATCATTAAAAATGTATAAACAAAAGTATATCTAGGTATAACGGGTGCGAGAACTTAGTTTGAGAACCAAAGGAGTGCAGGCTGCAGTAAAGGTTAAGAACCACTTGCCTATAGCCTTGCTTCTGACACTATAGTTACAGTGAATTCCCATAAGATGTTAATATCTACAGGACTCTGAGTTACGGTGTAGATTGGTGTATTCTGTACAATTAAAAAAGAATGGTCTTACCTGCGCTGTCAGTATTGCTTTTACTGGACATGGTTTTCACCATCTTCTCACTAAAGAAAGAAAGAAAAGGAAAGTCAGCTTTAAGATTTCCAAAATGGAATTTTTCTTGCAAGTATCTATTTAACCAACTTTAAAGGACTAGCTTTACTGTAGATTTGCAGTGAGGTTTATCACAACTAAATAAAAATTACTCTGCTGACCATACAAACTGGGTTTTTGTTGTTGTCGGGTGGTTTTTTTGGTTTTTTTGTTTGTTTTTTTATTTAAATTGTGGGTGGATTGTGGACTTGTTTTCATTTTTTCAAAATAAGCTTTTAAATACAGGTTAAGCAAAGGGGTACATTTCCAGCACTAAGCACAGAGATTTAACCATATTATTCCTATTAACATCAACAAGAACAATGCAGTTCAATCTCCATTCATTGGCTGGAATACTTTTCCCACTCTGCCTAACAATCCAGCTCTTATCAAAAGTGATAAAAAAAGTTTTTAAATGTTGAGCGTTCGGTCTTCTGTTATTACATTAAAAGTTTAATTTTGCTAATTGATCATTAACAATAATTACAGAGAAACAGATTTAATGAATTCTTTTTTTTACCTAGAAGCATCTTTGCTATTACTTGTATTTGGCCCTTTAAAAAGCGCAGACTGAACAAGACCAGTTAAACTGGCAATCTGTTTCTCCATGGCTTGCATCCTCTCTCTGTAAGACAAGAGAATCGTTTGTTAAAGCCGGATATATTTGCTTTCAGACTCATTTTTCTAGATAAATGATTATCACAGGATTGGAAAGATGTTTGTGCAAAGGCTCATGGGTATCAATTTGCATACACCTTGTTAAAAAGGTGGCTACATCCTGGTTTTAGACAAAGTGTCGTACGATAACAAACAGACAATACAAAGACATCTGCATGGGATAAAAAACAGATGATAAAAAGTATAGATTTAATACAGTGATCTCATGAAAAAGGCACTTAGCTCGTCAGCTAATACCTCCTGGAAATTATTGCAAATCATCCTCCTCAGAAACAATTCTGCAGCTATACATATATTTTCCTATGGTTTTTTAAATCTCCATTGGGACTAGAGTTTTACCTGAGTATAAGGACTACAGGATTAAGGACTTCAACCTCCTTGTTGCTGGCATTTTAACTATGTGCAAAATCAGAATCTTTGCTTCAGAAGCATTTTATCTGCTCCAGGTGTGTGCTTCCTACCCAAATTCAGAATCCTTTGTATTTGACATCACAGCTGTCTGCTGTGGAAATGATTGCAATGTCACAATCACAGGCATAGGACTTCAGGTAAAGCAAGAAGACATTAACTCTAAAATGAAGAGATCCCATTGTCATGCAAATATCCTAAGTAATTTAAAAAAGCAGGTGAAAAGAAATAGAGATACATGGTACATAAGGGCTATTGGAACATAATATGGTACAAAGAAATATGGTACATAAGGGCTATTGTCAATATTTTCCTTGAAGTGCTGGTCTGTATTAAACAACAAGGATCACATTTTTGGATAGGGAAGCTGGATGTCCATGCACAATTGTGTACCTATATTTGCACTTGTAGTAAACATGAGTGTACATACAAATCAGGTATATGCCCATGCAACCAGCTCAACAGGTTCCAAAATAGCAATTTGCACACACAATCCCTTGATTTTCACATGTCATCATGGTAACTGCCTGCCTGTAGACACATAATAGCGTATGGCCTCAAGTCTGCCTTTCTGAAAATTTGGCCGTAAATATTTAATACATTTAATGTTTTACACATGTATAAAATGTGGCATGACACTATATTTTTATCTTTACTTCCCTAGAGAAATCAGTGGGACATCAGATTAATGCCATTCCAGAACATGCTAAGAATCATCCGAAAAACAAGATGATCAGTAACA